>NC_061116.1:148033598-148165973 GCF_002878395.1 Capsicum annuum
TGTATGAACAATGACAGAAAGAAAAAGAAGAAAAAGATAGAGAACAGAAATTACTAAACGAGATAAATCAATTTAAGGAAAAATTAGAAATAAAAAATAAAGAATTAGAAATAAATAACATAGATATTGAAGAAACAGATAATTATGAGTCCGAAGATAGTGAAACATATACAGAAATATTAACAAATACAAAAAATTTAGAAATCAATGAAGAACAAAAAATTTATGAGGAAAACTTAGAAAATACCCACACAGAAATAAATACTCTTGATATGAAGCAGAACCTGATTGTTTGTTATTTTTATTAACTTAAAGAAGCACAGAACATGGAGAAGTAGACTATTACCCTGACAATAATGAACCAAGCTAGTATTTTGCGGTGAATCCCCCTATTAAGTAGTCACACATTATGGTTTTGAACGCTAATTCTCTAGCGTGCACTTTACTTCTCAGTTTTTCGCTTTCGATAGACCTCCTTGCTTCTAGCCCCATGCGGCTTTACGCTTTCCGCTTTACAAGCACTAGTTATTATTTTTTCCCTCTGTTTTTTTTGTTGTTTCAGTGGAATTTTCATTTATAATTGCAGAATGATCCTGAACGAGCACTGACAAGGACCACAAGACAAACATTGGTTGAGATATGGAGGTACTTGACTTCAGTGTACTTCTTTTATCTTTGTCTGTAACCCCGTCTCCCTTCCAGCCCCCTATCTCTTTCAGATACTGCAATATTCTTTGATCTAGTTGGAAAAAGATATTCAATTGGAGCAGTGATGAGCTCTAATGAGTTGTTTGGTTTTATTTTGGTTTTCACAAACTAATCCTTTTCTTTAGTGCGTCAATTGCCGATAGGATAATTGTTTTCTTTTCCAATTAAGTACGACAATATATATGTACGGAGGATGTATTGGAAGGGGTGTGGGGGAAGAAAACTGGGAACTGAAGGGTTATGGGATCCTCAACTCCTAAGAGATTATTTTGCTGAAAGTGTTTGAGGTCCCGTTAAGTGCTGAACACTTCGCCAGTTACTCCTGAAAACAGATCCAGCGGAGACGAGAGCTCCTTGTCTTCTTTGCCTTTCATTTAAGAATGATGAATCCAAATGATCCGCTAGAAGTTCTGGAATATCTATTTCATCTTGTTGTCCATCTTGATTTATTATTTTATTATAAGACAGAGTGATTGTTTCGTGAGAAACTAATTTTATCTATCTGGCTGCTTGGTAAGTTCTTAAGTTAGTCAAAAGAAACATCATTCCGTTTGATCAAAAAATGAACCTTGGAATACCATTGTGTCTCCCTGAAATCAGCATCTTGCTGTTTGTTCAAATGCATTTTAAGAGTTAAAAGGTTTGTAGGCCAGTGTTATTCAACAAACACATAAGTTTTTCATGATGTCAAATGATGCCAATGATACTAAGAAATATGGGCTTCCAGTTTGCTGGTAGAGCTGTTTATTCTGCAGTACAATGTGGGTTGTGTGTGTATCTCCTCTCTATATATATGAATTTCCTCTCATTTTTTCTAGAATCATAAAGTGATTCGGTGCTTTTTAATGGCAGGGACGTTCTTAAATAATGGGTTGACCAAGGAGTAGCATGAAGGCATAGAATGCATTTTTGATTTTTGATCATATGTATGAATATGATAAAGCTGAAGCACTATGTCGTTTTTAACATATATGTTGTTGATTTCTTATTAAGGAATGTACTTATAATATTCGATGGGAGGATGGTTTTGTAAAACACTATTGGATGCTTTTATCAGCTATTATTTGTAGTTCTTAAAATTTGTTGTCAATTTTGTAAAACACTATTAATATTAATTTATGGCGAGAAAGGTCTAATGCAGAAGTTTTAGTGGCAACAAACAAGTGGTCACAATTGATGTGCAAAAGTTTTAGCGGCGACAAACAAGTGGTCATAATTGATGTGCAGAAGTTTTAGTGGCGACAAATAAGTGGTCGCAATAGATGTGCAGAGGTTTTAGTGGCGACAAACAAGTGGTCACAATTGAAGTTTTAGTGGCGACAAACAAGTGGTCACAATTGAAGGTGATTTTGCGGCGATAAAGTCGCTGCTAATTTCGGTATATCAGTGGTGATCAAGCCCCAATATGTTTTGTCAAAATATATTTTTCAGTGTAATTGTCTATCTTTTGTGGCGGTAATAGTCGTTACAAATAACTTCTTATTGTGGCAAGGATACTTTATCGCCACAAATAACCTTTAGTTACGGAGTTATTACCGACGGCATAATTGTCGCTGCTAAAGATATTCAGTGGCGACTTTTGGTTCTTTTGTGGCGATTTTTATCGCCACTAAAAACCTGATTTCTTGTAGTGTATACATTAGTGGCTTTATATATATATATATATATATATAAAGAAAATATTTAATATACAACAACATCATATCCAGTATAATTCTACAAAATGAGGTATGAGGAGGATAAAGTACACACAGAGCTTATCTCTACCTCAAAGGTAGAGAAGGTGTTTTCACTAGATTCCCAACTCAAGAAAAAATAATCCAACAAAAAAAGTAACAGAGATACAAGAATATTAGTTAATAACTAAACAACAAATAGTAACGAAACAATAACTACAAAACAAAATAAATGATATTAAAAGTACAAAATATATAAGTAGTAACAAAGATCAAAAGACAAGCAATTATAGGAGCAACACTGCAACTTTTAGTAAGGGTGGGTATGTAGCAAGATAATATATTGCTATCTACTAACCTCCTATCCTAATATATGCCCTCTATAATCTCTTATCTAAAGTCATCCCCTCGGTAAGATGAAAATGTGTCATATTTAACCGGCTCTCTCCAATACTTCTTCAGTCTACCTCTACCTCTCTTCAAACTATCAATAGCTAGCCTCTCACACCTCTACATCGGGACATCCATATATCTCCTCTTTACATGTACGAATCATCTTAATCTCATTTTTTATATCTTATCCTCCACCGAAGTTACTCCTCACCTTGTCTCAGATACCCTTATTTCTAATCATATCTATCCTAGTATAAGAAAACATCCATTGCAGCATCTCTGCTTCTATAACTTTCTACTCTAAATGTAAGAGCTCTTGTTGATTGGCAATACTTCGCCCTACGCATCATAGTTGGTCTAACATCACTTTATAGAACTTACCTTTAAGTTTTGATGACACCTTCTTACAAGACTTTAAAAGTGAGCCACCATTTTATCCATTCTACCCCAATATGATGCGTGACATATTCGTCAATCTATTTTTTTCTTGAATAATATATCCAAGATACTTAAAACTTCCTCTCCCTGTGTATAAAGCCACACTTCACATCTGTCTCATGGGTGACGTCACAGAACTTACACACTAAGGTGTCATTTGGTGTGCGGTATTAAAGTAAATAATCTCGAAATAAAATAATAATTTCGAATAAAATTTTTAATCCATCGTTTGGTTGTCAATATTCGAAATAATTTATCCCGAGACTAATAAATAATATCGGGATAAGTTATCCACACATATGGTGGTATTACCATCCCAACACAATTTATCTTTGATATAAAATTATAAAATGACAAAAATACCCTCAAACCCTATGATTTTCATTTCACACATACACATACACACACACACACATATATATGCTTGCAGTCCGAGTATATTTTAGTTCAAAGAAAGAAATGATAGATCAAATGTATATTTTCATTTCATTTCACACATATATATTTTTTATTTATGAATATATTATACGTTAAATTATTTGAATAATTATTATGTTTATTTATATATTTTGATTTCTCTACAAAAATAATAAAAATGTCGACTCCATTGTTGAATTACATAGTTTAAATCAAATAATTTTTTAATCATTTGAAAATTGATATTGTATATATAAATTAAAATTAATTTTAATATTCTATATTATATGAATGATATGTGTTTAAATGAAGCGACATAAACAACAAATCCTCTTTTACTTTAACAAATTTAAGTTGGAAGTTTTATTTCAAACTAAATAAGATGTAGTAAGATTTTTTTTAAACACACACGGCATAATCATGGGAAGGCACACGCAAAAAAATTAAAGTTAAATAAGATGAAAGTTTTATTTTTAAAATACACATGATATAATCATGAAAATGCACGCATACAAAAAAATTAAGCTAAATAAGATGAAAGTTTTATTTTTAAGAATAAATATTTAAAGCTTGAAAAAAATTATATATATAAAAAGTTAAATAAGATGGAGGGTATTTTTGTAATCAATTAATTTTTTCTTAGAAATTATCCATGCTTATTATTTTGAATACAATAAACCAAACACTCAATAAAAAATAATCTCCGCATAACTAATCTAGTATAACTTATCCCATCATTATTTATCCTATCATAACTAATCTCATCGTAACTTATATTCACACCAAATGACCCCTACGTACTTTATCTTTTTCCTGTTCATCCTATACCCTTTAAACCATAGGGTCTGTCTCCACATCTCCAACTTGACATTAACTCTGACATGAGTTGCATTAATAAGAACTATGTCATTTGTAAATAAAATACACCACGAAATCTCACTTTAAATTTATCGCATCAATATATTCATTCGAGACAAATAAAAATGGACTAAAGATTGATTCCTAGTGCAACCCTATCAAAATTGAAAAATACGGCAAGTCTCCTCCCACAGTCTTTCCTCAAGTTTTGACTTCATCATACATGTCCTTGATCTCCCTAGTATACTCCATTGTACACATTTCTAGCCTCCAAACATCTGCATAATCTCCATTGAGACGTTGCTGTAATCCTTTTCTAGGCCTATAAACATCTATTTCTTTCTTTATCTCTTGAAGAGATCTATAGAGACATTGAAATTGGGTGATGCTGAATGTCTATATTTATGGTGGCATTATGCGTCATTACTCATATTAGTTTGTGGTAGAATGTGACCTTTGATTCTTTGATTGTTGGATGAATTTGACTATCTACATTATTCTTGTAATCTAAATGGCTATTAGTTCTTGTAACATCTCACTTATTATTCACTCATTATTCTAATTGTTGGTGTAATATACTACAAATAGTAATGGTTACAACTGAGAATAAAATGAACAAAAAATAAAGAAAATAAAACAATCTTCTTCTTGGCTAATAAAACAATCTTCTTCTTGGCTAAGGTACGGATATTTCGATCTCTTTAAGGATATTCAAGCTCACTACTGTATAATTTACACCAATCCAACATTATATCTCTTGACTTGTCCCCTCTAAGATACAACAACCCATCAATGATGTATTACTCAAACAACTCTGAATTAGTTGACGAGGTCCAAACCTCCACCACAAAATCACCTTCCTTCAACATAGTAAAACTCTCTTTTATACCGTAAGTATAGTTATAAATTTAGAATATTTTCTTTATCTCAATTATCACTTTTTTCTAATGTAATTTTCACATTTATCCGATTTTTTTGTATTTAAAAAAATATGTAAAATCATCACTATTTATAAGTTAGGATTTCTTCCATACAATGAATATGAAGAGGTAGTGTATAGTAAAGTTGATAGATAAAATAACCTAAAAATTACATAAATTACTAAACATAAAGAGATAGAATTGAGGGTGTAGAGAGTTTCAAGAAACTAATGGCGTGAAAGTTAAAATAAATCAATTGTAAAAAATTCTACTAATCAAAATAGAAAATGCAACCGCTAACCATAATGACAAATGCAACCAATACTACGTAGAAGTTGTAACATTAAAAAGTTAAAAGCTATTTGATCTTACAAGTCCTACAACGTAAAAGGAGAAGGAGCTGCCAACAATATTACATTTAAAGACTTTGGCAATGCAATTTCCCAATGTAACACGATGTGATGGATAATAATATTTAATATTAAAATGCTTAAGAACCAATACACCTTGTGTAAGACCGACCTACTTCTTCTTCTCTATATTGCTCACCAGTCTCTTACAACGTAACATGAATAATTTTTGTAGTTGAGCGCACCGAAATGAACCGAATATCCACGCCTCTCCTCACCCTCATCTCCCCAACCCTCTCTCAAATTCTCATAGTGTATCTTAATAGTTGATACTCCTTAATTATTGCAATTTTGATTTCACCTTTATTTTTGTGGTCTAAAAGATCGATAATAAAAAACCTAGTTAGCCGTTTTCCACTTCATACCTACCCAGCTTTTAGTCTTTAAAAATTTCACTGAGATTCGTCTGGTCCAACCTAGTTTTAGTCAACTTTTACCCAATCTAGTTGCTCTTTAAAACTTTGTCTTTAAAAACCTAGTTGCTGCCTCTATGCTCCAAAGCCCCCAAACATAATGTATCTATCTAGCTCCCTCTTCGTTCAAGAGGTTACGGAAATATGACGGTAATCTCCATCTGATGAGTGCCTGATATTTTTTAAAAAAATCGAAAGTTGATTAATCTAAAATGTTGAATCTTTCTATTTCTTTATTGTCGGGAAAAGGCATCGTTTCCACCCTAAACTATACCCGAAAAGTTTAAGCCACACCTAAACTATACTAGTGACCTATTACACACCTTAACTATAAAAAAGTGATATTATTACCTCCCCGCGACCACCATTCTAAAGCGCGTGTGTTACACTTATTTTAGGCCCGTCCAACCTATTAAATAACAAAAGTAAACGGCTAAAAACATTAAGAGAAAAGTCATCATTTCCACCCGAAACTATAGTCGAAAAGTCAAATCCACACCTAAACTATATAAGTGACCTATTAGACACCTTAACTATAAAAAAGTGATACTTTTTGCTGACGTGACAGCGCGTGTAAAACACTACATCACATGCAAGTGGTGGTAGCCTGACAGAGTGTAAATAGTTTCATTTTTTTATAGTTTAGATCTGTAATAGGTCACTAGTATAATTTAGGTGTGACTTCGATTTTTCAGGTATAGTTTGAGGTGAAAATGATGCCTTTTTTCTTTAGGTTTATTAGCTTGACTTGTCATTCAACAATTTAATTGATGTAGTAACTCTATAGGTTTCGTCCTTGTTAAACGTCTAAGTGTCTACTACACTCTAGTCAGATGTCATGTGATTCAGGGTATCTCTCATTTATTACTATTATATCTCAAAGTAGCTATCCAAGTCCGAAGTAGCATCATCGAAAGTGATCTTAAAATTGATGTCATAAGCTTGCAAAATTCAGAAAAAAAAAAAAGTTGTAACTAAAGTTAGTGCCCATTGAAGAAAAGATGTTTGTGGTTTTTGTTAGGATTTTTACTTGACTTTCTTATTATATTTAAGTTTTACTTTTTCTTAGAAGGAAAATAAAAGTTACTTTAATTACTTTTACTTTTACTGAAAGGAAAAATATAATTCTTTTTCATATTTTACTAACCTCTTTCTTGAAAAAAAGGTTTTGGTCATCTATAAATAGAAGACCCCCTTGTCATACCATAACATAATAGCATCCACAATGTAGTCCTTTAAAGAGTCTCGTTTAGGGGGAGATTTTCTCCCAATAGTTTTTAATGTTTTTTATATTAGTTTTCAATATGTAGGTCATTTGACCAAATTACATCAATAATATGTTTTTTAGTATGTTTTCCTTTGTCATCTGAGTTATTGTCTTTATGGTTTGCAACTAATAGCTTCCGCATGACGCCCTCTCGATTTCGAACCCAACAGTTTTCTGCAATAACGAAGGGAATATAATCAGGTGCACATTATGAAATTAATTAGTCACAACTTTTCTGTTTTTTGGAATAATATGGAATTAACACTCAATTTAGTTATGATTTGGATGAGTTAATAACTTAAATGGCCACTCAACATTCAACTTTTATCCTAGAAAGTCACTTAACTTTAAACTTTACTGAGAAAGTCACTAAACTTTAGATGTTCCACTCAGAAAGTCACTCAACCCATTTTAATATTTTTAAAACTATTTTTCCTTATTATAAAATTTTCTTAATAACAAAATTTTAAAAAATACAAAATATTCATTTAGTGGTCCTTTTATCCTTCATTCCCCTTGATTAGGGATTTCTCACTTCTTCTTCCCCTTTCCTCTTTCCTCTTTAGTTAAGGATTTCTCCACTCCCTCATATCGCGATTTAGGGCTATATTTCAAAATTTCACTTCTAAAGATGGAATCAAGAAGAACAACAAGTGAATCTTAAATAAAGGGCTTGAACTTGTCTTAGTTACTCGAGGAAAGGGACTACTACACGACTAACTCCCGAATCAACCATGATATTGACACTGTTCCTTATTGGCTAGTTGATGCAATGTTCTGAAAGTAAAAGGTAACCATAACTATTGAAATACTGTAGATGCTTAAGCATTTACATGTAGGCAAAAGATTTTGTAAACAACTTAAATAAAATAACATTGGCTGCCAGAATACTAGTTGGCTCTGGTTGATGCTTTTCTACCAATATACTAATCAACATGGATAAGTTTGACTTCAGTAATACGATGACCAGAATCACACAACATATGAGATTAAGGTATCAACTTTCTAATAAATCCTATCAGATGGTCAAAAACGTTCATCAAGCGAGAATGAGAAGCAAAATATGAGAAAGAGGTGGTAAATATAATTTAGGGGAATGAAGAAAAGGGTAAAAGAGTCATTAAATAGATATTTTTTATTTTTCAGAGTTTTGTTATTAGAAAAACTTTCACATAAGCAAAAATTAGTTCTAAAAATAATAAAATAAGTTGAGTGACTTTCTGAGTAAAACATCTAAAGTAGTAAAGTTCAAAGTTAAGTGACTTTCTGAGATAAAAATTCAAAGTTGAGTGGCCATCTAAGTTATTAACTCTGATTTGGATCATGTTAAGCTTCGTCAATGGAGACCGCTTTACTTGTAAAGTAGAGGAGAAGAGAACAAGAGGAAAGATATTTCATTGAAAAATGGTAACTGTTGTACAATCTATTCTAGCTTCCTTATTTATGCAGTTTCTAAGCTCCATTTATTAATTTATAGTTAGCTCAATAACTAAATCTCTAACCAGTGTAGTACAGCTACCTAATCAGTGTAGTACAACTAACTAACTTTGAAACTGTAACTGTACACTAACAAACTATATGACTTATACACTGTTACATTAATTTTCTTCCAATATTCTGAACACCCCTCCTAAAGCTGGTGGTTGAAATATGTTTTTCACACCAAGTTTGGATAAAAGATATGAATGTTGAGTTCTTCCCAAGCTCTTGGTGAGTAAATCTGCAAGCTACTCTTTATTAGACACATTATGAGTTTTGATCATACCATTCAGTAGCTTTTCTCTAACAAAGTGACAATCAATATCAAAGTGCTTTGTTCTCTCATGAAAGCTTGGGTTTGCTGCAATTTTTATTGCAGCTTTGCTTTCACACAAAAAATTTATTGGTTGCTGCACATACACACCTAACTCCTTATACACTCTAGTAAGCCAAGTTATCTCTGCAACGGTTGATGCCTAAATTCAGCTGAACTCCTTGACACAGTCTCTTGTTTTTTGGATTTCCAAGACACAATAGCATTTCCAAACTTAATAATGTAACCTGTCACTCACTGATCTTCTGGTTTGTAAGCAAGTTCCTCAGTCTGAGTCACAAAATGCAATCAATTCATTTATCCCTTGAGATGGCATGAGTAGGCCAAGTCCAGGAGCTGACTTAATTTATCTAACTACTCTAGTTGCTGTTTCCATGTGAGACTCCTTAGGTGAATGCATATATATACTCAAGAGTTGTACTACAAAAGAAAGATATATTCTTGTCATGGTCAAGTATAGTAATCTTTCCACTAACCTTTGATATTTACCAACATCCTTTAGTGGTCTATCATTTGATACCGACTTAGAACTTTCCACATAAGCATCATACTCTATTGAAGTTGGTCTCAAATTAGGATCAAGTGGTGTAGATATAGGCTTGGCACCACTTAATCCTAGTTCAGATATCAGCTCCAATGCATAGTTATGTTGACTCATAACAAACCCCTCCTTGGTCCGAGGAAACTCAATACCAAGAAAGAACTTGAGATTGCCTAAGTCTTTTATTTTGAACTTGAGTTTTAGGTCATTTTTTGTCTAATCTATCATACTAAGATTTCCTCCAGTGATAAAAAGATCATCCATATATACCAATACTACAATAATTTCTGATTTCTCCTTCTTAGTGTACAAAGAATAGTCATAATGACTTTGCACAAACCCCAGTTCAAATAGAGTTTTACGAGCTTGATGTTCTACTACCTTAGGGCCTACTTGAGCCCATACAAGGATTTCTGGAGTTTGCAGACCTTACCAACCCCTCCTGTTTTCTAAAGCCAAAAGGGATAACCATATAAATATCCTTTACCAAATCGCCATGCAGAAAAGCATTGGGCATATCCATTTGAAACACAGGTCAACCTCTGGAAGCAACAACAACTACAACTTATCTAACAGTGACCATTTTAGCCATATGAGAAAAAGTTTCAGAATAGTCCAACCCCTCCTTTTAACTAAAACCCTTAGCCACAAGTCTTGACTTGTATCTTTTAACAGCTCTTGAGGCTAAATACTTCACCTTGAACACCCATTTATAACCAATAGGTTGTTTTCCAGGAGGAAGATCTACAATAGTTCAAGTGTTGTTGTTCTCAAGTGCAGCCACCTCTGACTCCATGGCCTCAATCTATTTAGGATCATGAGAGGCTTTTTCAAAGAAAGATGGTTCCCTGATAGATGAATAAGAAACTAAGGTTGTACTATGAGAACGTGAGAGATTTGCATAGATGAGATAATGAGACATAGGGTATAAGAAGATAGAGTTAGATCTTAGTTTGCTGTTTTGATAGTCTTTGAGCCATACTGGAGGTTTGGACTGTCTAGTTAAGGTTCTTCTGTCAGTCACAGAAGGAGCTAAGATAGTAGAAGGCTGAGCAGGAATAGACTTAAGAGTAGTGAAAGGAGAACAGATGTCATGGGATGACATAGTGGGAGAAGTAGTTGTAGGTATGACCAGAGGAATATCAGGCTCAGCAGAGAACTCATGGAAATGAAGAGTAGGAAATAGAGAAGTAGAGACATGCAAGTCTAGGAATGGAAAGACATATTTTTAAAGATGACATATCTACTGACTAAGAATTCTTTCGTATGAATAGCCCACAACGTGAACCCCTTTTATAGAGTTGAATAGCCTAGAAACACAACAGGTATATCTCTAGAGGCAAATTTATCTACTTGCCTCACTTCAGTAGCAAAAACAAGACAACCAAAGACCTTGAGGTGATCTAGAGATGGAGGGGCATTATATAAACACTCATAAGGTCTTTTGCCTTTAAGAATAGAAGAGGGTAATCTATTGATAAGGTAGACACTAGTGAGAACACACTTACCCCAGATCTTTAATGAAATATGTGACTGAAACCTCAAAGCTCTAGCTGTGTCAAGGATGTGTTTATGATTTCTCTCAATCGCTCCATTTTGTTGAGGAGTGTAGACACAAGAACTCTGATGCAATACACCCAAAGACTGAAGTATGAAAGTCATTGGAGAGTTGAAGAATTCACAACCATTATCAAACCTCAGCACTTTAATAGTAACACTAAATACATTTTTAATCATCACAAAGAAATTTTTAAGGTCATCTATAACTTCAGCTTTAGAATTTAGAAGCATTAACCAGGTGTATCTAGAATAGTCATCAAATAAGGTAAGAAAAAATCTTTTACCATCATGAGTAGGCACCCTATAAGGACCCCAAACATCAGCATGCAATATATGAAAACAAGTAGCTGCAGTAATAGTACTGACTTATGGGAAAGGTTTTTTGGATTGTTTAGCCAATGGGCATACAGTACAACACTCAAGAGATTTATCAACCACATTCTTAAGGCAGTTCAACTTCTTTAGAGTTACATGAGGAGGTGGATGCCTTAGTATTCTATGCCAAAGACTTAGAGATTCAGCTGAATTAGCAGAAACAACATTGGTACTATCAATTGCAGAGTTTACACTCAACTTAGCCCCTTGTGGCTCTAAAGCACAGTCTACAGACACAATATATAAATTATTCTCCAACTTGCCAATCCCCCTCACTTTCCCACTGGAGATGTCCCAAAATATACAAAATTTAGTATAGAATAAGACACAATAGTTTAACTCCCTTGTCAACCTTGACATAGATAGTGGATTGTATTTAAACTCAGGGATGTGTAATACATCAATGATCTCAAAACCTTCAAAGATACTGGAAGTTCCTATATTGCAGACTTTAGCTAATGTGCCAGTGGGTAAATGAACCTCTCCATCTTAATGGGAAAGTAATTTTTGACTTTTAGTTAGTAGGATCAACATACTAACCATGTGCTTAGAAGCTCCAATGTCTACTATCCACTTCTTATTAGCAAAAATAAAAGTGAAGTATGTAACTATACTTGTTGCTGGTATGCTGGAATCATATTTAACTTTCCCTTTTCCCTTATCAATCAAGCAAAAAAATTATTGGTATTGATCAGGAGTGAAATGAGGCATTGGCGAAGTGGGACATTATTGCATATAAGGATAGTAGCAGGGAGGCTGTGGCTGCATAAACTACTGAGACTGCATATTAGTCATGAAAGCATGAGGTGACTTAGAAGAGTTACCAGCATGGAAGCTTCCATATCCTGATTTGTTCAGGAAATATTGAGGTTTAGGAGAGAATTGATTGTGATTTGCTCGAAAACCTTGATTTTGATAACCAAAACCTCTCCCATAACCATTGTTACCTGAGATAAGACCTGGACTAGTTATCTTTTTTGCCTTCCAATCAGGAGGATACCCATGTAACTTGTAACAGACAACACTGATATGGCCATCCCAATTGTAATAATCACAGTGTAGAGTACCAGTAGGGTATTTCTTAAACTTGGACTGAGACAGGGACCCCTGAACATCACAAGGAGCCTTACCTTTTGCACGAAAAAACACCATAACATCACTCATATCTCCAGTACAAGAAGAGTTATATATGCCAATAACTTTAGCCTTGCCTAGAGTTCTCTAACTTTCTTCAGCTAGAATAAGGGAATAGGCTTTACTTGAACGCCTTCTAAGCTTCTTCCAATGGTCCAAGCATAAAGTAGGGGTATTCAATCGGTTTAATTAGATATGAAAACTTAGTACAAATACAAAAATTAAAGGGATCTACCAGAGATAAAAATGAAAGAACATATGCATACTTACAGGTAATAGATCGTAGAGGCTACTCAAATTGGAGATATTTCGTCGCCATTGAAGAAAACTCCAGAATTCAAAGTGGAAATAATAGTTAGCTTGAAAAAAAATGAGAGTGGTCTTATCATCGATCGATATAGCTGGTGAAGCAGAAGGCATTGTTCTCAGGGAAGTCGATTGGAGCTCCGAAGATGGATGGCTCCATCGAGACCTTTCCTTACTAGACCATTCTAGCTGATAAATCAACTTTCCATTTCTATTGTTTTTTTGCCTTTTCTTTTTTAGCTTGGATAATAAAATGGGGCTTGGAGCCCCAATCAATTAAAAAAAATACATTTAAAAGAAAATCCTTGATTCTTTAGTAAAATGAGTACTATAACTTAGGAAAACGAAAACACAAATACAGACATTTTTATAACTACAAAAAATTATTGTTATTAATTTATCATGATTACACTAATACTATTAATGTGGTACCACTTCAGGTGTAAGAAAAAATATATTTAATATGGATATAAAATTATTTTTTTATCTCGTATTATTTGATATATTTGTCTTTTGCACATTTTTGAAGAAAAAAATTTATAAGGATTGTAAATTGACTAGCGTGACCCTTAAATTCACATTAAGTATTATCGTTATCTATTTGAGTTAATTACTTTCATTAAATTACTAAAGGTAAAGTTGAAAAAAAATGTCCAAGTATCTTTTAATTTTTTAAACATGCCAATTATTTTAAGATAATTTTTTTTGTCAAACATGCCAAATATATGAGAAGAAGAGAGTAGTTTTGCAACAAAAATTTTTAAATCATGGTTAAAAATAGTAATTGTTAGCTATGAAATTTTATAACAAAAACAATTTTGTAGTTATATCATTTTTTCACGACAAATAATTATATCTATTAAAAGTCGTCTATTGTCATAAATTTTTTAATTTTAAAAAATATTTATTTAGCCACAAATTTTGCTTCAAATAATTTTTTTGAGGTTAAAATGTTACTATTACTACAATACATTTTATTTCGTTGCAAAAACTAATAATTAAAGTTTAATATAACAAAAAAATTATGGTTATTTTGTTTGACTATTGCCACAATTTTTATATCTTGAAGCAAAATTATTTAATTTAGCTACAATATTTGCTTCAAATAATTAATTATGGCTAAAAGGTTATTATTGCTACGAATACTTTTATTGGGTGTCATAAACTTATAGTTTGCTACAAAATGTTATTGTAGCTATTTAGATAATTATAGCCATGATCTTTAATAATTATAGCAAAAATGAATATTTAGCTTTATCAATTTGATTTTTGTGGCTATGAATTTTTTTGAATTTGTAGATAGCCATGAAATTTAATTTTTGTGGCTATAACTAGGTGATAACTATGATTTTCAAATTTATAGGTTACGTTTTGTAACTTAAATGCATTTTCTTGTAGTGTGTTGTACAAATGAAGTAATTTATATGACACACTTTCATTTTTAGTATATCAAAAAAAGTGACACTTCCCTATATTTAGTAACAATTTAATTTTTAAATGTCAATGTTATCCTTAATGAGATGATTTATAGCCAATGAACTCAAGATTTATAGATCGTGAGTGTTCGAAACGTTCGAACACACAAATTGATGTCCAAAATTTTAAGATTCCTTGTCGGTTAATCTCTCTCTATATCGATATATATAATGGGATCATACTAAATAAAGAGTATGTTATTATTTTAGATTTAACCAATTTGATGAATTACTCCTAAAGGTTGACATCAAACTAGTGTCAGTTCACCTCAAACTAGTGCTAGTTGATGAGAGCTACTTCAAAAATAAAAAAGTAAAGTCAAATTTCTGTGGGGTATTATTTCAATTTCAATAAAATGCAATCGGGTAAAGTATGACTTGACGATCGGAACATGTATAGATAGAACTTATAATGGATTCTCGAAAAATAACTAATTTCTGTTGGGTTTTAGGTTCATTAGGCTTCTTATTAGTTGGAACTTTCAGTTATCTTGGTAGAAATTTGATATTCTTTTTTCCACCTCAACAAATCATTTGTTTTCCACATGAAATCTTGATGTCTTTCTACGGAATTGCGACCAATTAACTTCTTGATTTAAGGGTGTTTTTTCAAATCTTTAAGTAATTTTAACATTTTAAATATAATTATACATAGACTGTGACGAATTTAACGGGTATCGAAGCATCATAAAATTATATCTAAATCTACTTTATAGCCGCATGAATACATATCACTTATTTTAGACCATAAATTTTATAATTTTTTAACGTTTTTAAAACTCTTTGTTCAATCGAACTACATAAAAAGGTGTCAACAAGGTTAAGTATCAATTGTGACATTGTATCGTTTTCTTTATGAGTCTCTGCTTTTTTATTCCTAAGAATTCTATGTTTGTAGGAGTCTAGGAAACTATGCTCACTTTGCCACTTATGTTGGTGCATTACCACTACTTTTTCTTTCCACATAATCAAGTACCAAAACTGAAAATTATATGGCATTTTGTCCTCCATGGCCATCTCTCTTTTTCATTTGACAGGAAGTGACACCAGATGCTCGGAATTGAAAGGGATAAATCAACTTACGCACTATGGTTTTTCTATCGCGTAAATATATTAGGTATAAATTGGCACAAAATTTGTTTTCTGATGACATTTACGTAATTAACGTATTTAGTAAGATGGACGGATAACTTCACAATTTTTCGGCTATCCAAAATATCTTCAAATTTTAAAATTGTTCTTTATCAAAACCACAAATCAAACTCTCTTCTACCCCCAAAAAAACTGTCTAAAAATTTTTTTTCCATCAAAAAGAAATATATCAAATTTTTTTTATCAAAAAAAAAATAAATCTTTGTCCAATAAATTTTTGTGAAAGATTTTACCTGACAGTGGATCTTCGATCTCACTTTAATTAAAAGAGTCAAATCCTTTGCACTCCTCTTTTTTAGTCTCTTTTCTTTTTTGGACACAACTATTAGTATTGCTTCTCTTTTCTCACTTTTCTCTTCCCTCTCTTTTCACACTTTTTTTACATAACACCACAATTTATTTTTACTAGACTACATAAAATTTCAATCTTTTTTATTACTTACCTAATTTTTTTCTTTTAAAATAATCGAATGCATCCACAAACCTATAAATTTAAATTATGTATCTCCCTTTGATATAGCTAATATATTATGTATCTCAATAAAATGGTTTCAGAAATGAATGTATCTCAGTAATCAAAATTATATATCTCAACTTTTAAATTATGTATCCAAATGCTAATTATGTATCCGAGAAAAAATAAAATAATTAACTGTTACATTTTTTAGTTCAAAATTATGTATTTCAACTTCAAAATTATGAGTCCGGATGCTAATTATGTATCCGAAAATTATTAAATAAGAAATTATTTATAATTTAGCAACGAGTAGGTATATGGAGTAATTATGGGTATACTTATTGGGATTTATGTAAGTTATACTTTTAATTATTACTTATCTAATTTATAATCAATTCTATTGCTCCTTCGATTTTATTTTATTTGATCCATAAGAGTATTTTGTTTTCTTTTATTAGTTCATTCTAATAATGAAAAATAAATGCTATTTTCTTTTAATATTATTTTTATTAGCAAATAACTATATAAAGTATTAATAGTCAAATTTAGATTTTATCATAACATAATTATTAAATAAACTTTTCCACAAATACAATCATGTGTTGTTAAATTATTACTACTATTGCTATTATTATTATTATTATTATTATTATTATTATTATTATTATTATTATTATCATCATCATCATCATCATTTTTTTTTTAATTATTATTATTATTATTGTTGTTGTTGTTATTGTTGTTAGCCATGTATTCAAAATATTTTTTACTTTATTTTAAAATTACGATGATAAGAGCTTAAGATTGTGTTATGTTTGACTATATGTTTTATAATGAATATTTGAAATGATGTACATGTACTTAAGCACAACTTTTAATTGGAAGAAAGTAGATCAATTGAATTGATATTTTAAGGTGATTTTTCTTTTGTTTGTAAATAAAATACAACAACAATAAACTCAATGTATTTTTACATAGTGGGGTTTGAGGAGGGTAAGATGTATGCAGTCCATACCACTACCTCCGAAGAAGTAGAAAGGTTATTTCCGATAGACCCTCGGCTCAAGACAAAGAATAATAATCAAATCCATAATAAAGCATGGAATAAGATGACATAACATAAATACGACACCCACAAGTAATAGTAACAAAAGAAAAGTAAATAAAATTGTAATAGAGCGTCAAACAAGGTGTCTTAGCAAGAATAATACACCCACCAAGTAATACCCTACACTAGCGACCCAACGACACTAGCCTTCTATCCTAATTCGTGTCCGCCAGATCTTCCTATCTAGGGTCATGTCCTCAGTAACCTGTAACTGCTCCATGTTTCGCCTAATCACCTCTTTCTAGTACTTCTTCGGCCTACCCCTACCCCGCCTAAAACCATCCAAAACTATCCTCTCATACCTACGAATCAGGGCATCCGTGCCCCTCCTCATCATGTGTTTGAACCATCTCAGTCGGACTTTCGACATCTTGTCCTCCACCGAAGTCACTCTAACCTTCTACCGGATAGTCTCATTTCGATCTCTATCACTCCTAGTTAGCCCACACATCCAACGCAATATCCGCATTTTCTCCACCTTCATTTTTTGAATGTGGGAGTTTTTGATTGGCCAACACTCCGCTCCATACAACATGGCCGAACGGACTACCACCCTGTAGAATTTGCCTTTAAGCTTGGGTGACGCCTTCTTGTCACACAATACCCTCAATGCAAGCTTCCGCTTCATCCATCCCACCCCAATACGGTGTGAGACATTCTCATCAATCTCACCGTTCTCCTGAATCATGGACCTGAGATACTTGAAACTATCCCTTTTACACACCACATGTGAATCCAACCTTACTACCACCTCGTTCTCCTACCTCACGTCATTAAACTTGCATTTC
Organism: Capsicum annuum; assembly: GCF_002878395.1. Lineage (NCBI taxonomy): Eukaryota > Viridiplantae > Streptophyta > Magnoliopsida > Solanales > Solanaceae > Capsicum > Capsicum annuum. The sequence continues at coordinate 148,051,808 of NC_061116.1, forward strand.
AAATATTCTGTCTTGCTCTTACTCAACCTGAACCCTTTGAACTTAAGATTCTGTCTCCACACCTCTAATTTATTATTCATACCCCTTCGCGTCTCATCAATCAAAACTACATCATCTGCAAAAAGCATACACCAAGGCACCTCTCCTTGGATACGCCACGTCAACACATCCATCACCAAAACAAACAAAAATGGGCTAAGAGTAGATCCCTGATGTAAACCTGTCAAGACAGGAAAATGCTCTGAATCTCCTCCCGCCGTCCTTACTTGGGTCTTAGCTCCATCATACATGTCCTTAATTGCTCTACTATACGCCACCGGGACCCCACTCACTTCCAAACATCTCCAAAGAACCTTCCTAGGGACTTTGTCGTATGCCTTCTTCAAGTAGATAAACACCATGTGCAGGTCCTTCTTTCTTTCCTTATACTGTTCCACCAGCCTCCGCACCAGGTGAATTACCTCCGTCGTTGAGCGCTCGGGCATAAATCCAAATTGGTTCTCCGAAATAGACACTATCCTTCTCAACCTCACCTGGACCACTCTCTCCCAAATATTCATTGTGTGACTCAATAACTTAATACCCCTAAAGTTGTTGTAACTCTGAATGTCACCCTTGTTCTTATATAGAGGGATCATAGTGCTCCATCTCCAAACCTCAGGCATTTTCGCTGTCTTGAAAATACCGTTAAATAATCTAGTCAACCACCTTAACCCAGCCTCGCCAGAAAACTTTCAAAAATCCACAGGAATCTTATCAGGCCCCGTCGTTCTACCCCTTCACATCCCGCAAATAGCCTCTCTAACCTCTTTCACCTTAAAATGTCTATAATAACTAAAATCCTGATACTTCTCTGAGTGCTCCAGCTCCCCTAACACAATAGCTCTATCTCCTTCATCATTCAAGAGCCTATGAAAATACGACTGCCATCTTTTCTTAATGTGATCGTCCTCCACCAACACTCTACTATCCTTCCCCTTAATGCACTTCACTTGATCGAGGTCACGAACCTTCCTCTCCCTATCCTTAGCGAGCCTAAACAAACTTTTTTCCTCACCTTTCTCCTCCAACCCCGCATACAAGCTCTCAAACACTGCCGTCCTAACTACCGTAACTGCTAACTTAGCGTCCTTCCTAGCTAACTTGTACTCTTTCCTGTTTACCCATTTCTCTTCTTCATCCTTACTCTCAACCAACTTAGCATATGCCCCTTTCTTCTTAACTTCTTCATTCCACCACCAATCCTCCCGATGATGCCCGACCCGGCCCCTGAAAATACCAACACCTCACTAACATTCTTCTTGATGCACCTAGCCACCCTATCCCGCATACTATCCACGTCCCCCTTACACTCCCACCCCCTATTTCTGCCACCTTCTTCCTTATCTCCCATGAATTCACCGGCGTCAAGCCATCCCACTTAATTTTAGGTCGACCCTCCTCACGCCTTCTCTTCATATCCTTCTTTATACCTAAGTCCATCGCCAAGAGCCTATGTGGGGTTGAAAGATTCTCACTTTGGATGACCTTATAGTCCTTACACAACACCCTATCCCCTTTTCTAAGTAGGAAAATATTAATTTGGGTCTTGGCTATCGCGCTTCGAAAGGTGATCAGGTGATCGTCCTTCTTCAGAAAGCTCGAATTCACCACCACCAGTCCAAAGAACCTTGAAAAATTCAATAGAGCAGCTCCGTCTTTATTTATCTCCCCATAACCAAAACCACCATGCACATTGCCAAAGCCTTTCGGCAATGCCCCAATATGCCCATTAAAATCACCTGCTACAATAATCTTCTCCGAGATAGGCACGCCTCTCACCACCTCATCCAAAGCCTTATAAAACTGCATCTTCTCCTCCCCATTCAAGCTCACCTGCGGTGCATAAACACTACATACGTTCAGGGTAAATCCCCCAATGACTAACTTAATAGTCATCAACCTATCGCTGATCCTCTTAACCTCTACTACCTAACCTCTAAGCTCTTCATCTACTAAGATGCCAACTCTATTCCTACGCCTCTCGCTCCCAGAGTACCAAAGCTTGTAACCATCCACATCCCTAGCCTTAGACCCTACCCACTTAGTCTTTTAGATACACGTAATATTAATCCTCCTCTTTCTAAGAATCTTCACAAGCTCTATGGACTTACCTTGGAGAGTCCCTATATTCTAAGACCCAACCCTCAACCTACTAACTCTAGCATCACGTCTTCCTATACCTTCCCTAACGCCAAACCTTGCCCCTCTTCCATACCCGTTCTTCCCTCTTTCCCTACCCTCACAATAGCCCCCCGCCCCAACCCCCTCGAATATGACCCTATCCAACCATTAACTCCCACTGCCACTACTCCAAGAAAAATAATAAATGATAGTAACAAAGCAACAGCAGAAAATACAAGGCATATGCAGATTAGAAGGAATAATCAAGAAAAATAAGCCACTCCCACAACTTAAAAATATGTCCAAAGAAGGAATAATCAGGAAAAAGTGGATATCAAATTTTAGAAATCACCGGATTAGTAAACTGATGTAGAAAATTCTCGTTGGAGCAGGAAAATATATAGCACAGTAATGGCCTAGCACCAAGGGAAGCAACACAAATAATAAAAAGCAGTGCAAGTCACCAATATACGGCAGCAGACAATCCCAACAAATTAAACACAATTCAAGATACAAGAGATAATACAAGAATTAATATCAAAGGAGGAAATAGCAAAGGTTAGAAGTCACCGGATTATGCTTATAGTTCAAGTCTTCTTTTCTAGCGTGGTATGTTGGATGTTGAATCTTGGTAAACTGATGCAGAAATTGGTCGCCAGAATATTATCGCTGGAATTAGTCGGAGTGCCACCGAATCAGATCTGTACTGTCGGACACAGATATGGTCAAAACCAGTAGATCCTTTAGATGGGCCCACCAAAATTGATCGCCTGTGGCCGGAGCTGTGCGCTGCCTCTATCGCCGGAGTGGAGCCGACGGTGACCTTAACCCGCCGACGAAAGCAGTGGGTGGTTCGAACGATGGAGAGAGAAAGGGAAAGAGAGAGAAAAAAGGATAGAGAGAACTGGGGAGAGGGAACGAGGGAGAGAAAGAATCCTTACTTGTTTCCGGCGCTCCTACGCCGTCGGCGGCGTCGGCCGGTCAAGGGTTAGTGAAACATAAGGTTAGGTTAGTGGAAAGAAATAAGACAACAAGTTTAAAAATCTTTGTAAGTAAAATAAAAATTAATTTAACTTTAAAAGTAATCATATTATTTATTAATTACTATATATATAAATTAATTTAGCAAGTAAACTATCATTATTTTCAATTGCAAAAGTTTCATTTATGATTTCTCTTAGTTAGATATTTTCATTATATGAATCCATTTTTTTAAAAAAATATTATAGAAGAAATTTTGTAGATGAGATATAAATTTAAAATAAAAACGAAGAAATAAAAGATTTAAAAATTTGTAAAATAAAACAACTAAAGAGATAAAGGTGTCTTCTCTAGAAGGATTTATGAATGAAGAATTTTAAAAGGAAAAAGAAAAATTAAAAGAGTTTAAATAGATAAGAGGGCTTAAAATCAGTAATGAAACAAGTAAAATAAAAGAGTTACATTAGAGTAAATTTGTGGCATTGGAAGATACAAAAAGAAATAAAAGTCGAAGTTAATTTTAATATTTGAATCCAAAGTAATTGAATATCTTTTGAGCTTGTAAAGATATGATTATTTAGTTAATTATATGATACTTGTTCCAAGTTAATATGGAGTTGCTATTAAAAAATTTTAAGTTAAAAAGCGTACTTAAAAAGGAACTTGATAAAAATAATTATAGTGATAATGAGGGAGCAAAATTTAATATATTGAACAATATTTTGTCATTGACATCAAAAGTCAAAATTATATTGGTATTAATGCACAAAACCACACTCTAAATAACAAAACTACACAATATATATGAGCATAATAATATAATACAACTACATGTTATAAATTAATTGATAATAACATAAAAGATTATGATAAAGTAAAAGGATTCCATATGTAATAAAAGGAAAATTATATTACACACATGTTTTATTTTACTTTTCCACGTATTTAGAACTCAAAAAGTATTAGATGCCATTAATTCTGATGACTTTTAATAAGGAAAGATTTTAGTGGTCAGGTGTACCATGAATAAAACTCGACAAGTTCAGGGGGTAATAGATAGTTCTCTCTTATTTCAAATAATCATATGACATTAATCTTTATATATATATATATATATATATATATATATATATATATATATATACCAAAATAGTCGGATATTTCAATAAAATAGGTATATTTCAATAAAATAGTTCAATAATAAAATAGTTCAATAAAACAGAAAATAGTGAAACTTTCAATTTTGGATTTGATTTTTTGTTTATCAGTTTGTAAAAAGCCTACTCAGTACTCCCTCTATCCTACTGTTTCTTCATGTTATCATTCTTATAGTTTATATTTTCCCCAGAGTTTTTTTTTTTTTTACTTTACCCTGTTCATCTCTTCCTCTTAATCTATGTTCTTAACACCGTACTTCTTTAACCACACCCCGAAAAATTTTTATCTGGCAGCTAACAATCGTCCTTTGTCTATTGTGCAGACCTTTTGGACTAACAAGGCCAGAATTCCTAGGAATTTATAGGTTAATCCATCGTTGATACTAAGAAATTAAGAGGCTAACCATATACGAAGGGTAAGAATTTTATAAACAGTTTAATTTACATGGTTATGCAAAAAACTATTTAAAACATACATATAAGAACATGAATATAAAATATTTTTGTGGGGAAAATATGGAATAAGAACTTACATGAAGTAACTAGGAGAGAGGTTTCCCTTTCGGGAACCCCCTAAAGATCGAATGGAAAACTTGAAGCTTTTATTTAAACCACGATGTTACAAAGTTTATACAAGAAAGACTGGGTTAGACAAGTTTTTTGGGAGGAAAGGTTTTAACATTTCAGGTGAGTTTGGAGGTTGGTTGATTTCACTCTGCCTTTCTACTACAAGATGTACTCCTTTTATAGGCAAAAATGTACATAAAGGTGTGGTTCTAAAGCTACTACGTGGCCGTAACATAATTGGCCGACACTTTTAGATAAGGGATAAGAAAGAAAACTTTAATAATGCAAGTCGGGTACGCTTTGGGCCCCATCGTCACATGCATTATTAATTTTCTTTCAAACATATTTTGACGCGTGCTTCAACAGTTTTTCTTTCTTTTAGAAAGTAGTGATAAAGGAAGCACTCAGACTGACTCTGACTATTACAAGACTTAAAGTGGGCATCCCCACCTGACCGTACTAGCTAATAATACAAACTGTGACTACTGTAGAGTATCTTTACGTATCCAAGTTGTGCAGGGCTATGGAGTCGAAGCTCATGCCTGAGTCGTCGTCTTCATATGGATCCTGGGCATCCTGGAATTGTGCAATATTATCTTCTTCGTCTGATCTATCCGAATTATTATCTGTAGTATTTATTTTCGGCACAGCTCTGTCTGGATTAGTGGGCTGTTCATCTGGTTGTTCATCCATGTATTTATCTTGTGTCTGTTTATTGAAAAATCTGTCTAGAGTCTGTTTAATTATTGTCTCGATTGTCTCATTTTTCTTCTTGGAGATTAAAGTCTTCTTTAAGGTCCTATGTCCAGATTTTGTTGATTTAGCTTTTGATGAAGAACATCCTTCATCCTCACTTTTTGGCAAAGTGACAACCATTAACGGATTTGATTTGTCTTTACCAGTCACCGTTTGAACCGGACTAGCTGTACCAACATCCGGTACAGTAGATTTCTGAGCATTTATTGGGAAATGCACACCCTTCTTATCCATTTTTTGAGGAGATGGAGAACTCTGAGCTGGGGTCTGAGTTTGTGCATCCGTTTTGCTAACTGGAGTCTGTTGTCTGAGTTTTGTTTCTAACATTTGTATTTGTTTTATCAGTCTTGTGTTTTCCATGAGGAGTGACTCCTTTTGGGCATTTAGCGTTTTGAAGTTTTTCGTCATAGAAGAACAGTGGTTGCAAAAAATATTCTTTCCAGTTTCTTTTTGCAAATTATACTGGGGTATCTGGTCTGAATTTTGTCTAAGAGAAGGAGATATGTAATAATTTGGTCCTAAATATCCCCTAGCATGATTAGTGGCTTCTGTGAAATCATTAAAACCTTTAAAAAGAGGGGCTTTGAAACCTTGTATGGAGTCTAATACTTCTAACCATGTTTGGAAAATGCCATTAGTTTTTCCATGAATTACTGCATAGTATTTAAAACGAGGCCTACTTTTTTCGGCCATGTAATGGCATAAAGCATTCATAGATGCCATGAAATGATTACGATTTTGTCTATTATAAGAAATCCAGAGGTTATCTACTAAACACCTTTGGGGTCTGTCTAAAACGTAGTCTGGTCTTACTCTAAAAGATATATTGCTTTCAGGGTATGCAATTAAATTAAATGGTCCGAAATGAATTCTTTCCATTGTCTCGAGGGATTCTAATGGTCTAAAATTTAAGTTACCTAACATTGTCTGTTGGTAAGCCTCTGAAGACGAAGCTACACCTTTGCCTTTGTCTGCAGGAGGTTGTCCTGTTGGTCTCATGCTGAAAACAAATGAGTAGGATTAAAAAACTTATTTATTTATTCCTAGTTGTAGTCTACTTAACTGGTCAGCTAGTTCGTTCTCTTTTCCTTTGATATGTTCGAATACTATATTCTTATAAACAGATATGGTATCTGTAAAATTTAGCCATCTTCGTCTACTACTAGTTTTGTCGTTTATTTTTTGATGAAATTTAACTATAGCTTCACAATCTGTTCTGACTAAAATTTCTTCTTTATTTAGTATATATAGTTTAAAAGCATTTAAACCATATATGATAGCTAATACCTCTAAGTCTATGGCGCTCATGTTTCCTTTTTCTTTATATGCGCCACTTTGATATCCACATATTTGTTCTTCATTTTTATTACTATATTTATTAGGTCTTGCTTTTAAAATAGCTCCCCATCCTAAGTCACTTCCGTCTATTTGAATAATTAAATAGCCTGATTCTAAAGGAATTTTTAGGTCCGGGATATTGTTGATTTTTTCTTTTATTTTTTGGACTAATTTAATATCTTCTATATTAAAATGTTTTTGTCCTTTACTACCTGTTTTTGCATATAATGGTCCTGCTATTTTTCCTAAATCTTGAATAAAATTTCGTGCATAATTTACTAATCCTAAGAATTTTTGTAAATCTTTTGTTGTTTCTAATTTATCTGGCATGTCTAGTACCTTTTTTGCTATGTGTGGTTGTAGTTTTATTTTTCCATTTCCTAGAGTTATTCCTAGAAAATTAATATAAGTTTTGCATAACTCCATCTTCTTTTTACTTATTATTATACCATGTTTAACAAATAGTCTGAAAATTACTTGTAAGTGTCCTAAATGTTCTTGCATGGTTTGACTAAATACTAAAATATCATCTACATATACTAAGATAAAATGTTTATATTCTCCAAATATGTTATCCATTTTTCGTTGAAAAATGGGCGGAGCTGTTTTTAATCCAAACGGCATGACTAACCATTCAAAATGTCCGCTTGGACATGTGAATGCGGTCCATTCTATGTTATCTGGATGCATTTTGACTTGCCAGTAGCCTGACTTACAGTCAAATTTACTATAAACCTTTTTATTTTGAATTCTATTGATTAACTCACTTTTATCTGGTAGTTTGTAAGCATCTGTTCTAGTATTATCATTTAATCTTTTGTAATTAATTACCATACGAGCTTTACCTCTTACTTGTTCACTATGATTTCTTACCATAAAAGCCGCTGATCTATGTTTAGAGGTAGATCTTCTTATTACTCCTAATTGTAAGAGTTCCTTTATCTGTGTATCAAATTCTTTAGTATCTTCATTATTTGCCTCTATAGGTGCCGTTTTTATTGTATATTCTAAATTAATTATATCTAATTTACACTTTAGCAGAAGAATATAAAAATATAACTTTTAAATGTAAAGGATGTCGAAAAGACGACATGAAAATTGAAGAATGTGTAGAACATTTCAAAAATTGCTTAGAAAGAAATGATAATTTCGGATATAGAAATAACAAAACAAGTTGTGAAAGAAAAGATGAAGACACACTTTCTATATTAAGTTCTACTATCAGTTATAAAGAACTAGCAGAATTAGAACCAACTAGCTCCTCGAGTGCTAGCCCATTCCAACAGACAAACCCTAATCCTCAACCAATAGATTATAGTACAGGTAATGTACCTAGAAGACCAGCAATTAGAATAAACCCCGATACAGAACTTAGGGGCGATCATATAAAACCAGCAGGAAAGAGAATGCCGATAGAGGAACCAATTAAACTACAAGAAGGTGGTAGTAAAGGAAAAATTTTAAATATAGCAGCACACGATCCCCAAATGTGGGATACAGTAATAGACTTATGGAAAGGAATAGTAGCTGCAGATTACTTAAGACATTATACAGAAACAGACACAGAAACAATGTATAAATATTTAGAGACTTTTCTAGGAGAATCTGCAAAGGCTACATGGGAAAGTTTTAAGACAAATTGCCCATATGACTTCCAGGTTCTATTAAGTATGGGGCCAAATCCCTATAATTTTACAAATAAAATGCATATGTTATTAACAGGAAAAGATCCAAATAGTGGATTATTAGCTCTACAAAAGGAAGCATTAATAAAACTAGAACAATTAAGCATTTCACATTGGGTATATATAAAGAAATTCCTATGAGACTACTTCTATTATTGTACTGTCAGTGGAAATACATTTAATGAAGAATTGGGCAAAAAATTGTTTAATAAATTACCAGGAGCCTTAGGAAGAGAAATAGAAGATAGATGGTATAAGAGAGATGGGGTAGTTGCTAACCCAAATTTCAAATGGACAATAGGACATAGAACGCAACATATAATGGATATATTAACAGAAAAATGTACGAACATACAAATACAAAAACAATTGAAAAGAAATGAAATGAATTTCTGTAAATCTGTTATATACACAACCCAAAATTATGATCAGAAACAACATAAAAGGTATAAGAAAAGAAATAATCAGAAACCATATAGTAGAAAACAATACTTCTTAAGAAAGTCAAAGGCTAAAAAACCTTGGTTGAATAGAGATCGACATGTTAGAAAATATAGAAACGACAGAAATTATAAAAATAAACTAGAATGTTACACGTGTGGCAGTATAGATCATCTAGCCAACGTATGTCCTAAGAGAAATAATAATAGAACTAGAAATTCTCAACTAATAGAAGATTTCCAAGAAACTTTACTAAACGTAGATGAATATATGTCCGACACAGAAAGTATATACTCAATAATAAGTATTGACATAAATGATAAAGATAATCTAAAATCTGACTCTTCTGAATCAGACGAGGATAACCTAGTTAATGAGCTAGGTCAAGAAATAGAAGATTTAGACTTAAGCAACCTAACGATTAATAATCTAATGAATGTTAATCAAGAATGTATACATGAGTTTCAAAGAAATAAAGGTCTAGATAGTAATAGATGTCGTATCTGTAATTGGTATCCAAGTAAAGACAACAGAGCTAAATGTAAAAAATGTTACCTAGAAGCATGTATAAATTGTATAGAAAACACTTTAAAAATAAAAGTCGAATCAGAAATAAATAACGGACAAAAATACACTAACAATCAAATCCTAAACCTAAGGGTATCTACTTTAGAAACCCGATTAAACGATCTAGAACAAAGATTAACTATTCTAGAAAAAGGAAAAACAAAAATCACCTTAGAAGAAACAGATACCCAAGAAGCAGTACATTTAGAGAAATTAGAGGCAGAACTTATGAATTTAGAAGATACTAGTACTACTCTAATATGTAACGAAGATAAAGAATTCTCTACCATTAAGGTCTTAGTAAAAATCAAAATAAAAGATATAGAAATAGAAACTCTAGCATTAGTAGATTCCGGATGTACTAGCTGTTTAATCAATAAAGAAATAGTACCAGAACACTTATTAAAAATACTTGAAAAGCCTATAATGGCTACTCAAATGGATGGATCACACAACATCTATAATTATTATATAGAGAAAGCTCAACTAAGTTTTTTAAATACATGCAATCAATTCTATAACCCAGTTTACAATGTTAATAAAATATTAGCACGAGATTTAAATATAGGATCAGATTTTGTTATAGGAGTAAGATTTTGTATACAAAATCAAGGAGGATGTCTCTTGACAAGAGATGGAATAATGCTCTTTAAAAATTTAACTTATACACCAGTACAAACAGTAACATTGCCAACAGTATATAGAACACTAAACACAAATAAAACTAGACTGCTTCCCAAACCGTGTTGCGACAGTTGCCAAACCAATCAATGCCAAAACAACAACCTGTCAAAAGAAAACAAAAATATAAAAGAAAACCTAGAAGAATTTAAAAGCTATACTCTGCTTAATGCAGAAGGACAAGAATGCTTAACAGATATCGAAAAAGACTATACCCTAATAAATATAGAAACTCAGTTTTATAATTTTAGGAAAGGAATAAATAAAATAGGAATAATAAACAGTCCAAAAGATTTAGAAAATATAATATCTATATTAGACGAAATGGAGATAATAGGAGAAAGACCATTAGCCCATTGGGAAGCCAATGAGATAATGTGTAAATTAGATATAAATAATTTAGAATATACAATAAAAACGGCACCTATAGAGGCAATTTGCCTTTGATTAAAAGTCTTTGCTTTAGATAAAATTGTATTTTTACTATTTTTTTTTCTAATATTTATATTTAAGAGTTGGAAATTAATTAAATATATTTATGGTAAAATTTTTCACTATTTTTTCTCAATATTTAAGATTTGGGAATTAATTAAATTTATTTATGCTAAAATCTTTCCTTATTAGAAGTCTTCAGAATTAATGACCACTAATATTTTTTTCATTCATTTTAGAAGTTGATTTAAAGAAGATTTGCAAAATCTAGAAATAAATATAAATCCAATAAAATAAGAAAAATTCAAAAAGTACCAAGTGTTTAAAAATTTTAAGTACGTAATAACAATGAATATGTAAAGATTTGATTTTAAAATCAAGGAAGAATTTTAAATATAGAAATAAAAAAGAAAAATAACCGTACCACAAATATGATTCAAATTAATGCGTCTCTTTTGGCCTCTGGCAGTAAGGGAGGGAAGTATTGCATGACAAACGTAAAAATGATGATATAAAATATATATGTGCTTACACTAAAAAGTATGTTTATATTTACATTATTATATAAAAGTGTGAAGAATCTTTAAAAAGTAATTTAAATTTTTACACTTCATTAAAATCTCTGCAATAGATAAAATCATGTAATTTTAAATAATCAAACGTTACACGTGCTGCTAAACTATATATTTCTATATAATAGAAGCACTAGTTTCGACCAGTGATTCATTAATTTACTATTTCACCCATAATTGTTCCATAATTTATTATATTATCCCTAATTAATTATTATAATTCATTTATATATTAAAATTAATAATATTTTTTTACTATATCATCCCTAATTAATTATTATAAGTTATTTATATATTAGAATTAATAATATTTAATTTTAAAAATAAATATTTATGATGTTTGTTTCAGTTGTTTCATCCGTGATTTTACTATGTCATCCCTAATTAATAATTATTAATTATTTATGTATTAAAAATTAATAATATTTAATTAAAAAATAGATGACATGTCTGTTGCAACTGCTTCAACAATAATTTTGCTAAATATCGCTCATAACTAATTATTATGAGTCATCTAAGTGTTAAAAATTTAATAATATTTTTTAACAAATAAAATAGACATAAAATGATAAATTAACTCTTGGTGTATTAAATTAAGTTGACCTCCTTCAACTGTGATTTTACCGTATCACCCTTAATTAATTATTATAAGTCATTTATGTATTAAAAAAATTATAATATTTATTTAATTAAAACATTATTTTTGACATGGCTGCTTCAAAAGCTGCGCCGTAATTTTACTATATCACCCCCAATTAATTATTATAAGTCATTTATGTATTAAAAAATTAATAATATTTAATTAAAACAAGAAAAATATGCGTTTATGACATGGTCGTTGCAGCTGCTTCAATCATAATTTTACTAAATATTTCTATTTTATAGAAAAACTGGTTTGACATAGGATAGAAATGACATAACAAATTTATCTAAAGGTAATTTGGTCATTCACTTCAAATACTTGGGTAATTTTCTACCAAACACTTGAAAATACCATCAATCAACAATATAAAATATCTGTTGACTCTATTTCCACGGGTACCCTTTCTTTGCCGTTGAAAATTTCTCGTAAATTTATATTTCCTTTTACGCCTTAATTTCTGGTAAATTATCTTCATTTCACCGCCTTAATTTTTGGTAAATTCAAGCTTCGTAAATTAGGGAAATTTGGGAATCTTCATTTCACCGCCTTAATTTTTGGTAAATTCAAGTATGAACTATATGTTACTGTTGTGATAGTGTTAATTTTTAGCATGCTTGTGAATTTGACTCCGGTCTGAACTATATATTACTGTGTTGTTGCTTTTACTTCTTTTTTGTTGTTACATGTGGAGTGGTAGTGTTTCCTGTTCTTGATATTTGGGGGATTTTCAAGATTTTATCTGATTTTTAGTTTTTGGAGTCCTATCAAAAGTGAAGTTGAGTGATAGAATAAATTCTCGTGGTCCGATCCTTTCTTAGACCATATGAATAGTGGAGTTTTAATGCACCGAGTTGTCTTTTTCTAACATTTCAACTGATTTTCAGCTTTTGAGGCTTCATCAAAAGTGAAGTTCAGTGGTAGGATAGACTCTTAGTGGTTTAGACACTTTTCTAAATCCTGCACGTAACGGGAGTTTAGTGCACTGAGCTGCCCTTTTTAAGATTTTAACTGATTTTTAGCTTTTGAAGTTTCATCAAAGGTGAAATTGAGCATATAACAAGAGTTTTAGGGCAACGACCTGTGCTTTTCAAGATTTAAACTGATTTCCAGTTTATGGGGTTTCATTAGAAGTGAGGTTGAGCTCTATATTTGTTGAAAGATTGATTCTTTTTTTGTCTGAGTTCTTGATATGCTTTATAGTTATGTAAATCCACTGAAAGATTGTTTCTTTTTTGGATTTTTTTTTATTTTCTGGAGAGCTCCAACATTTATAGTATAGTATATAAAGGGTTCTTGAAATTTGGTTCAAGATTTTTGTAGGGGCTGGGAGTTTTAGGAGATTCAACCAAAGAACTAATTGCTCGATCCGAGGGGCCTCCAAATATAGCCTCTCCACCTCCACGAGGTAGAGGTAAGGTCTACGTACATGTATGCTGTTGTTGTCCTTGTAGCCAAGGAACTATTGCTATTACAGATTTTTAGCTAGAAATATGAGAAAGGTGATAATTTTTGGTATCTTAGTACATACCTTTTCCAAATTGAACTGATAATGATGAGAAAGTTTCAATCTTTGTAGTTCTTAAAAGTGAAAAAAGTTGGTTTATTATACAAGAGATTAGGGGCTTGAGTTCTTAATGATCATGGAGAAACAGGTTAGTTTCCAGGGTGCAACAATGGAGAAACAACAAAGTTCTCGAAATAGGGAGATGGAGAAATAGAAGAGTTTTAAAGGAATAATGGAAAAACAGAAAAACTTTTGGATAGCGAAGGAAAGGCAAATGAGCTTTGGTGGTGGTGAGAGAAAAAAGGGTAAGGATTCACCAGGAAAATGAGGGGATTCTCCGTTACATCTTCCAGCTAGAGTAGGAAATTTAGGTAAGGTGAAAGAAATTTTTTAGAAGTTTGAAGGAAAAGGCATAAAATATTTGTTATGTCAGCAAAACCAAGAGGGTAAAACTGCTTTGTATGTTGCTGCTGAGAATGTAAATAGTTTGGTTGTTTCTGAGTTCTTGAAACATTTAGACCTTAAAACTGCTTCTATTGTGGCAAATAATGGGTATGATGCACTCCATGTTGCAGCAAGGCAGGGTCTGCACCATTTATGAAGACATAAACAGTAACAATAGAATGATAGTAAAAGAAATAGAGGCATACGAGACAACAAGCAGTAATAAAAAATTAAGAGTAAGAAATTGCTTAGTAACCTATAAAATTAGATAAATGATCTCCTAACACATTTTTACATAGCTAAATTGCATTGATTAACTGAAAATCCTTTTATATTGTCAGTAAAACCTTTTGGTCGGCTAAGGGCACCCTAGCCGGCACCCTTGGGCCTTGAATAACTTTTTCCTGGTCTTTTGAATTTCTTGACCTTCCACATTTGTGCTTCTTCTTTCTGATTATTCCTTCCTCCTCATTCAGAATTAGTCTATTTTAAAACATAATGAGGCAGGTCAAAATAGCATTATAAATATTCCTTTCAGGACTTTTAATTATGTACATAATTTAATTAAAAAATAACACGATCTTTTGTTATTGAAGAGGTGGTTATGCATATAGGTAGTTCGTTACGTTCTCTCATCCTTATTTAAGTTTTTTAATGAGTGAGAAATTTCCTTAAATATTTCTTTTACAATTAACTACAAATCATTAACTAAATAGCTTATTTTTGTATCCACAACTCATTTTTTAATATCTAGAAACATTAGTATTTGTTCAGAAATCTCTTCTATGGCACAAACAAATAACACTTAGAACTGCTTTTAGCAGTGTTGATTCACATATCCTATAGACAACACTAATAATGAATGTGTATCTCTAATTAAAACATATCTCATCACAATCATTTATGAAGTCCCAGACTGAAAATTATAGTTATCCAAAGCTTTTTGTTTTGTCTGCTGCATTGCTTGCAGAGACTGGTTGGCACATTCCAAAAGTAAAAACATTTATAATATACAGACCTTTAGGCTATATCCTTGTGAAGCGAAAATCTAGAGCTTCATTATGGAGGTGATATTAATCACATCATAGAGTTGCTTCTGGGCATGCCTTGTGCTTGGTTAAGTTGAAACAGTACTTAATTTTTAAATCTTCGGGCGATGCAGAGAGAAGTTATGGTGGTTGCTATCTTGATTTCTTAAAGAAAGAATGAGAAAATAGAAAGCTTGCTTGGTGAAAATGGGAAGAGATTTTGTGTTTCTAGAGCTGCATTATCTATGATGGGCACCCCGAAGTTGGGGTACTTGGTGGAAATTATTGATGAGTATGCAGTTTTGGTTTGTTTGAATGTGGTTTTAGGATTAAGTTCTGTATTGACAGAGATTGATGATTGGTCTAGATCGTCACCAGTTGTTATGGAACAGTGCCAGGAAACTCTTTCTTGCATGTATTACTTGCTTCAACGATTTTCTTTGAAATTTGTTGGTGTAGATTCCAATGTTTTAGAGAGAATTTTGTTTACTTTTTTGAGTATTTTAAAATTGGAACATTTTCTAGGGATTGCTTAGTGGCGGCAGGGGTGACCTTTTGTGTGGCTCTGCAGGTTTATCTTAGCCCGGAAGTGCTTGGACTGTTTATCATGGAAGGAATTTTTAATGAGAGTTTCATCGTGTGTCCTAAGTTTGGATTTGCAGATGTAGTTAAGAAAATCTCATTTAAGGGAAATTTGATTGATGAATTAAGTAAATTTTCATCGCTGACAGACTTTGCTTGGTTCGGGGTATTTTAACTGCCGTCTCAAGGACAGTATTGCATATTGGGTTTGTTGTATCAAATGATAACTTTGGTAGTGTTATGGACTCTGGAGATAGTAGAAAATCAATCAAAATGATCCTCTATGATGCTATTTTGCCCAAGCTTTGTAACTTTTGTGAGAATCCGATAGACAATTATTTCAGTTTTCATGCCCTGACGGTGATGCAGATTTGCCTGCAACAAGTAACGGCATCAATGCTAAATAAGAACGGAAGTGTTGATGTAAATTATGATCCTATTTCTGAGGACATGGGGATAAAGTTATTGCAAATAGTGTGGAATAATTTGGAAAATCCTCTGAGCCAAACTGTCAAACAAGTGCATTTTATTTTTGTTCTCTTCGTAGACATTCAGGCCAGTCTACCTTAGGTAGAGATTGATGATGGAGACAGAGCAAAGACCAAGCTAATAGTTATGAGTTTATGGTTTTTAAATTTGAAAAAAAAAGTGCAGCTTATTGGGTTCTTGATACATTCAGATACATACTATGGTTGATTTTCCATTATTTTCTTCTAAGAATTTAGCAAAGTTAGCATTGGATATAAGCCCTATTTGTGGGATTATACTGATTATGTTGTTGTAGCATTATAAAAGAAAATATATGCAAAAAATGGTGTCAAGAAAATCCTCTATTTAATCAATTAAACCATTATATAAAAATGCAGGTTGTTGGATCCTCTTTTCCATGCTATATAAATAAAGAGAGAACACAAATTAGAGAGTGGTAGTTATTGATATGATTGGATGGCTTGATTGGTATGATATTTTGACAGAAGTAGATAAAATTTTCAATTGTACCAAGGGAAAATACTCACTTTCCCATTCACTGGATGCTTCAAATTCAAAAAGAGATGATATATGAATTTTCATGATATATATTAATATTCTAGGAGAATATTTCTTAAAATACTCAAATGTGCAAGGTATATGCAACAACTGCTTTATGTGGAATTGATCAACCAATGGTAAATATTTGTTAATATTTTTGCTAACTAAATTTCTTTCAATATTCATCATAAACTTGTAATAATTATCTTGTATTCTTTTATGCAATTGGTCTCCGTCATACATTTGCAGAGCCCAACCTGAGGATGCATTAACTCTTTTTTTGTATCTATGTAAATTATATGTACAGTACCATTTTGCAAAATATGGCTCCTTAATGTTCACACACATATATATATATATAGAAATGTGTGCGCTACAAGCTTGTGATCCCCTGAGCTTAATCGTACTAATGAAAACATTCTCCTGCTCAAACTTCTTACTCCAACATAAATTCTAAAACTTAAAAATTGCAATCCACATATCTTATTGTTGGGCCCATGCTGGCACGGGCCTTGCACTTCTAGTATATATATTACAATGGAAGAGAGTTGAAAGTAATAAACAAATTTTCAAGGAGGTAGCACACCTCTTTTTTCTCAAATTCTCTCAAATTAATTACTTCTTTCTCTTATCTCCAAGGTTCATCAATAATGTCCTGCATATTCTTCTACTTTCTCGTTTCTTTGATTCTTCTAAAACTACAATAAAAGTTATTATTACGTTTCATTGTTTATGCAAAATAATACTAAAAACTTAATATACCACATGAGATACATTGGTGATTTATAGATTGGAAATTGTAATATCGCAGGCTATGTACTCCCTAAACACTTTGCCAAAAATAAATACTATTCGATTATCTTAAAACAACTACTAAGTTTTAACTGAAAATTTGTAGGTCAAATAGACATAATATGTGAAAAATACTTGTAACATCACTTGTGTTTCTTCCGTGTATGCTTCTTGAGGATTTCTAGTCTCTTTAGTTTAAGGAAAAATGGATGTTTTGATACGACATATCTTAGGGGAGGTTCCTTGGTGTATGTTATTTACTGATGATGTTGTATTGATTGATGAAACTCGGGGAGGAGTTAATGATAAGTTAGAGCTTTGGAGACAGACCCTTGAGTCTAAAGGATTTAGGTTGAGCAGGACTAAGACAGAGTACTTGGAATATAAGTTTAGTGATTTGTCACACGAGGTAGACGTGGTAGTGAAGCTTGATTCCAGTGTTTGAGCAAAGAAGTTTTGATGATTGACATATGTTAATGAAACATGTTAGTCATGATGGTCCTTACATGTTAGAAACATTGAAGTAGATGCAAGGCTGAAAATGCGTAAAGTCAGGAGTGGATACGAAAGGAAATTTAGATATGATTTCAACACTTATCATATGCAAAAAAGAGGTTGAAAGGAAGATAAAAACAATACTTGAATATTGATCAAATAAAAGAGTTCTACTCAGTCAACAAGACAATAATACAACAAAGAGTAAAACTAACAGTTAGAGTCCTATTGAATAAAGAAGATTAGATGATCTACAGGACTAGATGAGAGTTGGCTTAAATAGAAGAAATGAATCAAAAGAAGTTTCGCTCATGCACTGATAAGAAAAGATCCAATCAGCAAATCAGTTCACTATCTTGAAGAAGAACCTGGTCCTTTACTTAGAGAGTCATAGAGTTTGTGTAATAGGTTAGTTCTTTGAGTTGTAATGAGTCTTTATTCTAGTCTCAGTAAAATATAAACCGAGTTAGGAGTTGTGTCTTTAAGTTAGGGAACTCGAAGATTGGGAACACTTAACTTAGAAAGATTTGTGTTATTGTAGAAATATGAGTTAGAAGTTTAATTCTTAGTTTACAAGAGTCTTGTAATTTGTTAATTGTTGAGGCTCAAGACTTTTAGTAAAGTTGGGTTAAATCCTGTAGAGGTATAGATCGTGTTTTTTTACACCTTCTTGAGCCGGGTGTTTTCCACATAAAAATATTATTTTCATAATTACTCTACTTAAGTGAACCACTTTAGCTTACACTGATAGGTAACTAATAGAGGATAACATTAAAATTAGTAGGGTACGCACTCTAACAAGTGGCATTAGAGTGAGGTTAATAAGGTTAGCACCTAAGAAAAGATCACTATGATGAATTCCGCACCTCCTACTGGTCACAATGAAGGTCAGTCAACTATTAGACCTCCACTCTTTGATAGTTCTCACTTTATCTGGTGGAAAGCTAGGATGGAAATGTTCATTCATGGAGAAGACTATGAATTATAGGATAGGATCACTGATGGTCCTACTATTCCATTGAAGCTGGTTGATGGTGAACAAATCAGAAAGGTAAGAAGTGAATTTACTGCTGATGACTTAGTGGTATTAAAGAAAAATGCTAAGGCTAAGAACATCTTAGTCTATAGACTAGGATCGGCTGAGTACAACAGTGTCAAACTGTACCACTGCTAAGCAAATCTGGGATGCCCTGGTCAATGCACATGAGGATACTCTTAGGTAAGAAAATTTAGGATTGCTCTTCTTTTTACTGAATACAAAGCTTTTACAATAAAGGAGAATGAATCCTAGCATGAAATGATGACAAGACTCACTTCCTTGACAAATAAGTTGACTTCCTTGGAAAAAGTCATCACTATTGAGGAACAAGTGGAAAAGGTGTTGAGGGTACTACCAAAATCAAAATGGAATGATAAAGTGACTGCTATTAGGGAGACAGATGTAATACCCCAAGAATCCCAATCGATAGTAGAACCATGCTTCTAGCTCATGCGAAATAAATCTTAGTGATTTGGTAGTTTTATGATCAAGTTTGATGTACATTAAGGACTTAAATACGTCCTATCTATTAGACGAATCAAAACACCCCTTACCGATTGAATTCTTGAGAAAAATATCGCCATAGTCAACTTCAAATGATCATATCTCCCATTCTATAAAGAATTTTTGATCTTATGACTAACCAAAACATATATAATTGAATTAGGTTTTCAACGATACCAATTTTGCCAAAATTTGATATCGGAGTAAAAAGTTAAGGCCATTTTACAACAAGCTATCCGAACTGCCAAAGTGCAATCGGAAGGCCGACGAACCATCACTCTTGCGATTGACCGTCGCCCAAACTGCCACAACTGAGGTAGTAAGCCTATTTTCTAGCCAAAAAGCAATGGGTTTAAGGGATGGTTCGTTCCTAGTGTGACGGTTAGTCGCCCAAACTATCATGGACCTCCGTTTAGCAATTTTAAGCCATTTTTAAAAGGATTTTTGGGTATTCTCCACCCTATTTACCACATAATCACGTCAAATCAAAGAACATAACCCCTCATTCACCCATAGCATTAAAATTAGGGTTTCTTTCAAGATCATTCCCCCAGAATAAGATCCAAACCCTTCTTCAAAAAACTAAGAAATTCAAGTTCTTCAAGTTGAAGAACCATCAAGAAAGCATCAAGATTTGTGTTTTATAATCCAAGAAAGTTCAAAAAAACGTTAGTTATCTTTCACGATTCAAGATTTTGAGGTATGTTATATGTTGATTCTTGGGTTTCTTCTACCCAAGAAGTTCAAGAATCCCTTTTTAAATTACAAAGATTGTTATTTATGATTTTCATGATTTGTTTGGATTGAAGTTCATGTTTATGATGTTGTTGGGTCTTAATTTATGTTTTGATTACAAAGTTCCAAGATTTGGTTCTAGTATGTGGTGAATTTTATGATATTCATAATAAACCCTACAAGAAGTATGTTGATTGATGTAACAATGTTAATTAGGTGTATTGAATGCTGTATGACCAAATTATACTCCCTATATGTTTGATAAAATGATTGTGTGAAGAAAATAGGGTCATTATAGCATGTTGACAAGAAATCCTTAATTATGTATAAGTTCATGCATGCCAGGTGTTTGTTGAAAGGTCCTAGTGAATGAATTATGATATGTTGTATGCATTCCTATTCATGTGAATTCCGTATTGAATGAGTTATGAGACAACAACATGCCTCCTTATACAATTACATGTTTATGACTTCCAAGTGCTTGAAGAGATGCCTCATTGATTGTATTGTGAATGATAGTCTATTGTCATATTGTTATGCAAGAATTTTCATATCTTATTTATTTATGTCGTTGAGTCCTGGGGGTATTTAATACCGAGAAATTTAGCTAATTGTCTAGAGCCTGTGTCATTTTTTAAGATAATCTCAGTCGTGCCATGATCAGTAGAACTCAGTCTGTTATAGAACTTAGAAAGACTCAGTAATCTCAATATTAGTTTATACCAGTTCAGTATGTGGTTCAGACTTCAATAGTATTCAAGTAATCAATTCAGAATTCATTAGTATTTTGTCAGTCAACGAAACTTAGTAAGCTCAGTTTAGTTCAGTTAAAACAGTATGTTCAGTAACAGTTCAGTCAAGCCTAGTATGGACTAGAAAATTAGTTCAGTATCTTTTAGTTGGGAGTAGGATTTAGCACTGAGTGAGCTCAAGGATGGGAACTCACCTACTAGTAGAGGGTGTGATTCTTAGAAGAAATCTTTGCGCTTTAAAACTACATAGCCAACGCAGGTTGAGACATCAAACCTGCTAGATAAGGGTTGATGAAGTGGCTAAACCTGTTAGATGAAGGCTCCACCATTATCGTTAGAGTACCTGATAAATGAGGGTTACACAAAGTTGTCTTTACCTGTGGCGCGATACTAACACCCTTCCAACTAGGGTTACAGGTTGGACTTCAAATTAGCTAGAAGGGGCATGTCGGATAGATGACTACCTCCCACAGGTTTAGTTTTAGTCTCAGTCTTGAAGATAGAACTCAGTTTAGTTTTATAGAAGTCAAGGATATTAGATATAGGCCATCAAGTATTAATACCTATTATAGAAGTCAAAGCTGTTAGATACAGGCTATCAAGTGTTATTACTAATAGATTCAAAGACCACCTGCTAGATAGGGTTGATCTCAGATTTAGTCAATCCTTCTCATTATTAGCATATCCAGAGATCACCTACTAGATAGAGTCTAATCTTAGATCCAGTCAATCAGTATTAGTATTAATAGACTCAGTTATCAGAAATCCAGTTATTAGAATTCAGCATCCAGTATTATTACGATTTCAGTTATAGTTTATGTACTCATGCATGTATCCTCATTCAGTAGTCTCATGATATTTAGTCAGTCTTGTTCATGCATATGAGCCCTTGCATTTATCCTTACCTCATCTAGTGTACCAGTACATTCTCACGTATTGATGCATATTTTCTCTTGTGCTATGGTGTCTTATACCATAGGTTCAGAAGCACGGGATGTCGAGCACCCATAGCAGTTCAGATTTATCCAGTAGCAGTAGACTTATCAGTGAGTCCTCATCATTCGAGAATGGTTCTATTGTTTTGTTATGTTGCATTAGATTCAGTATTTTTCAGTAGACGGAGTTAGTTGGGGGATTGTCCCATCAACTCCCTATTCAGATAGTTTAGAGGCTTTCAGACTAGATGTTCAGACAGTTATATTAGTATTCAGTTTAAGTTGTATTTCAGTTTTAGTTTAGAATTTTGAACCTTATGGCAAGTTTTCACTAGTTTTTTGCATTTATTAAAGTATATTATGCAGTACTCAGTAACAGATATCAGTCAAGGGTTAGCTTGTGGTCCTTTGGGGTCATGAGCACCATGTAGCGTCTGGGGTACCATACTTGGGGCATTACAACAAAGTATCTCACATGTATGACACGTGATGAACTAGTAGGGAATCTGAGGACTTATGAAATGGAAATTGATGGAACTAAAGAACAAGCATCCCTGAGAAAATCTTATCTTTAAAGGCTTTAGACAGTGATAAAGAAATTTAACTTGACAAGGAACAAGTTGCTTTCATAACTAATAACTTCAGAAAAATTCTTTAAAAGGAAAAAGGGAACAGGTAGTAAGAAATGTTCCAATGACAATCCAAATAAATGCTACAACTGTGGTAAGACTGATCATCAGATCAGGAATTGTCTTATCTGGGAAATAGAATGGAGAAAGAAAATGGTTGAAAGAGAATAGAAAGAATAAACCAAAAGGAAGGAGAATGAGGAATATGCTATGGTAGCTGCTTGGGGATCTGATTCAGATGATGATGAAATTAATGAAACAATATTCATGTTTATTGGTGATTCAGACTTAAGAGGAAAATATGATGCTTCTAAGGTAAGTATACATGAACTTAAAGAAAAATTATATTTATTTTCTAAAACAAAACTTGTTTCCTTGATGAGTGCTCTAATTGATGATTTCCAAGAATTAACTTCTTATAGGGATGAGTTGTTCAACAGTCTTGCAAGTCTCAAATTTAACCTCATTGATTTAAAATCTTGCGAAAACACTATTGAAGAAGAAAACTGCACTCTTAAGAAACATGTTGCACAACTTGATTCTTCAAACAATGATCTTAAGTCTGAACTCCTAAAATTGACATACTGAAAATGGAAAAAAAGGTCATGAGTAAAGAACAAGAAAGTGCAGAACTTGAATTAGTCAAGTACAAACAAGAATATAATGATGCAACAGACATGGTAAATAAATTGAGTTAAGAAGTCTCTAAACTAAAAATTGATCTTGAAAGAGCAAATAGGTGGACAAATTCTTCAAGAATTGCTCACAAGTTGAGTGAAACGAATCACAGTGAAAAAGTAGGTTTTGGTTTTCACAGAGGTCTTGATTATCTTCAAGACTTATGCTATATCTTTGGTAATCTTGGACATCCAATCACTGAATGTCCTGTGGCTTCCAAAAGTAGATCTAGCAGTCAAAACCTAGCAAATAAATTCTCTCATACCAAGAAAAAAAGAACTAATACTGGTAAGAGAAACAGGTCACATTACCTGTTGCCTGTATGGACTAGAATAAATTTAATTCATCCATTTACTCATAAAGCAGGACCCAAGTTTGATTGGATTCTTAATTCTAACCATTGATTTCTCGCAAGAGAAGGTGAAAGAAAGCAAAAAGCATTGGTACCTAGACAGTGCTTGGTCAAGACATATGACTGTTGATAAGAAAAAGTTCCTTTCACTCTCCAAAATAAATGGAGGAGGAGTTTTTTTTGGTGATGGAAAAAAGGAATCATTACTGGAGTTGAAAAAATTGGCACATCTGAATCAAGAGCATTGGAAGATGTCTACCTTGTGGAAAGATTGAAGTACAACCTACTTAGCATATTACAACTGTGTGATAAAGGTAATAAAGTTATTTTTACTTCTACAGGAGTCAAAGTCAAAATGATGGACACTAAGGAGATTGTGCTCACTACAAGGAGATACATGAATGTGTACAAAGCTAACATAATGGCAATGCTAGGAACAAAGCTGACTTGCCTGAGTGCTATGGAAAATGATCCCCACCTATGGCACAAGAGACTTGGACATGCAAGTCTAAAATAACTAAACAACTTTATTCCAAAGATATGGTATTGGGTTTGGCCAAAACCATGTTCAAGGAAGAAAAGGTATGTAGTGCTTGTGTAAGGGGGAAGCATGTAAAATCTTCTTTTAAATCAAAGAACCATGTCAGAACTACCAAATGCCTTGACCTGATCCATTTGGATTTGTGTGGACCAATAAGACTTTAAAGAAGAGATGGAAAAAGGTACATTTTTATAATTATTGATGATTATTCCAGATTTACCTAGACATTATTTCTAGCTTCCAAAGAATATGCCTTTGATGTCTTTACTATATTCATCAAGAAAATTGAAAAGAAATTGGATACTTCTCTAATTTTTATAAGATCTGAACATGGTACAGAATTTGAAAATGCCAAGTTTTTAAAATTTTGTTCCTCAAATGGTATAGATCACAACTTCTCTACTTCCAGAACACCTTAACAAAATGGAGTAGCAGAAAGAAAAAATAGGACCTTGGAAGATATGGCTAAAATAATGATGCTTGCAGAAAATCTTGCTAAAAGCCTTTGGGCTGAGACATCATAAATAGATGCATGATTAAAACTATTCTATAAAAAACTCCTTATGAATTACTAAAAGGAAGAAAGCCAAATTTTTCTCATTTTAGGACTTTCGGTTATAAATGTTTTATTCATAATAATGGAAAGGATCAATTAGGAAAATTTGATGCTAAAGTGATGAGAGAATATTCTTAGGTTATTCACATCATAGTAAGGATTATAGAGTTCAAAACAATAGAACAAATTATGTTGAAGAAAGTGTGCATGTAGTTTTTGATAAATCCTATGCTAAGACTAACTTGGAAGAAGGGAGTGATTCTGATGAACATGTTTCACAACTTGGTTCATCCACTAGAGTTACCAAACATAGAGGCACCTCAATAGGGGAAACTAATTCTGGAGGCACATTGACAGGGGGAACTGAGCCACCAACTACCACAACTCAGAATAATTGCAATGATCCTTGTAGCTCACTAGGTTTGGTTCCAAAAGGTTACAAGTATCAAGGATCATATCCTATTAAGAATGTACTCACTGATCTCATATCTGGGATTACCACAAGGTTTGGATTGAGAAGCATGTGTGCTTTCAAAGCATTCTTATCAGAAATTGAGCTAAAAAAGGTAACTAAAGTACTGCTTGACGTTGATTGGATCATAGCCATGTAGGAAGAGTTAAATCAATTTGAAAGAAGCAAAGTGTGGCACTTAGTTCCTTTTCTAAAAGACATAACAGTAATTGGAACTAAGTGGGTGTATAGAAATAAAGTTGATAAACATTGAACAGTTACAAAGAACAAGGCAAGATTGGTAATCCAAGGATATAATTAAGAAGAAGGCTTAGACTTTGATGAGACTTTTGCTCCTGTTACTAAAATTAAAGCAATAAGGCTTCTTGTAGCCTTTGCAGCTTATATGGATTTCATTCTCTAACAAATGGATGTTAAGAGTGCTTTTTTGAGTGGAATTCTAAAGGAAGAGGTGTATGTCAAACAACCACCAGGTTTTGAAAGTAAGGAGTTTCCTGACTATGTGTATAGGCTTGACAAGGCTTTGTATAGACTGAAACAAGCTCCAAGATCTTGGTATGAGAGATTGTAAAAATTTCTTCTGGAGTATGGTCACACTAGAGGTGTAATTGGAAACACTCTTTTCTTAAAAACTAATAGAAAAGATTTGTTGGTTGTGTAGGTGTATATTGATGACATTAATTTTGGCTCCACAAACATGAACATGATATATGACTTTGCTAAACTCATGAGTTGTGAATTTGAGATGAGTATGATGGGGGAGCAAAATTACTTATTAAGATTGCAAATTAAACAAACATTATCTGGAACCATGATCCATCAACAGAAGTATTCAAGGAACTTCTCAAAAGATTTTCCATGGAAGAGGCAAAAGTGATCATCAGTCCAATATCCATTGCCACAAAACTTAATTTAGATGAAACAGGTCCTAATATGGAGCAAAAGTTCTATAGAGGGATGATAGGATCATTACTGTATCTCACAACAAGTAGACCTGACATTGTGTTCAGTGTGGGACTATGTACAAGGTTTCAAGCAAATCCTAAAGAATCTCATTTGAAATTTGTGAAGAGAATCTTTATATATCTCAAAGGAACTAATGATCTTGGCCTATGGTATCCAAAAGTTAGTAATTTTAACTTGGTAGGATACTCTGATGTTGGCTATGCAAAATAATTGGTGGATAGGAAGAGCACCACAGTCATGGAACACTTTTTTGAATCATGTTTAATTACCTAATCCACTAAGTAATGAAACTCAGTAGCTTTGTCTACTGTTGAGGCTGAATATGTTGCTGCAGGATCTTGTTGTGCTCAGTTGTTATGGATTAAACAATAACTCATGGATTTTGGTGTGTATGTTGGATGTGTTCATATTTTTTGTGAAAAAACAAGTGCCATTAATATTTCTAAGAATCCTGTTCAACATAAAAGAACTAAACATATTGATATTGGACATCACTTTCTTAGAGGTAATGTAGAAAAAGGTCTTCTATCAATCATGTTTTGCTCTACTAAAAAATAAATTGCTGATATATTCACTAAGGCATTAAGCAGGGAACACTTTAAAAAAAATAGGTTAGCCTTGGGGATGATTAAAATTGCGTAAATCTCCCCTAATGATTGACTTAAAAAGATGTACTTTTTAATTATTGTTGATTAATCCAGTTTTGCACATTTAGTTGTGTGTCCTAATTCTAAAATTTTAAGTGATCTAACCTTGATTTATTTAATTGTTACAGTGTTGGTGGAACATTTAAAGCAATTTTGTTCAGAAGTTTCAGGAGCTCAAGTATGATTATCAGCTTATCTAAAAATTGACTAAGGAGAAATAGGTTTGCCCTCTTGGTTCTTTGTATTTCTCTTAACCGCCAAATCCTAAGTATCCAACATTTTTAAAAATATTCCATCACAATCCCATCACTACTAAAACTCTTCATCATTATCCTGTCACCCATCAAATGACTCTCCTTTACGTTTTAACTTCTCATTCCTTTCTTATAAGCCATTTTTTTCTCTCACCTCATTCACCATCTCACAACTATGAACAAATTTTTGTTTCCTCCTTACCATGGCATCTTCATTATCTAACCCATATTCTATCTCTGTTACCTCTCCATCCACAACCATTATTCTTTATCCCACTGCTAACACACCACCTCCCATTCCCTTTACGAGATTCCAATTAAGCTATATTATTTCGCAGCCTTCAAAAATCTCAACTACCCATTTGCTTAATTTTCTTCAAATCCTTCATTCTTTTATAAACCCTCACCACCAGCTCTAATTCCTCTCCAAATTATCGACCCTTATGATGTTTCTATTGCTAATTTAATCCCAATAAAGTCCAGATATAAATCAAAAAGAAAACTTTCTTCCCCCACCATTGTTGTTGAGGACCATGATTGTGTTGAACCTTTACCTATTGTAACCACTCCTAGAACTCCTCACACTCATGGAAAAAAACAACGGGAAAAAGATTCTTTAGCTGAAGCTCTTCAAGTAAGCAAGAGAAAACGTGTTGCTACATTCGCTCCTCCTCCTTCTTCCTTCTCCTTCTTTCTCTTCTCCAGATATACTGCTTTTCTTAGTGTGTAAAGGTAAGATGGTAAAACGGATAATTCCAAAACCTTTTTCTTTTCATACATATTTATCTCAGCCAAAGACCACCCCTATCTCAAAATCTTCCTCATCTCCCTAACCCACTCTAAAGAAATCATCCTCTCACTTGAAGAAACAGGTTATAAAACCTATTCCCATTGGTTCTTTTGAGTCTGACTAGCCTCCTGATACTTCTGCCGAGTTATATTTAGATTTTGAACATCATGAATCCTCTGCTAATCAGGACTCTCCCGCAGACCACTGTCTGCATTTTGAAAAATGTAAGCTGGCTAGAGGACACATTATTAGTGGATTTGAGAGTTCTATTATGAATATGATGTTAGAAAAATTAGAGGTCCAAGGATGGTCACACTTATTTGTTCAAGGTGACTTACAAAGGAAGTTTGCCAAGCCTGAGGTCTATGAGTTCTATACCAATGGGGTTGCTATTGGTGAGATATTTTCTACCATTGTTTGAGTGATCACTATGAACATCTATGTTGTTGATATTGCTAGAATTCTACACATTTCTCCAGGGGGTTGGGGTCACTATGTCAAGGTCACTTGGCCTCCTCTTAAAAATCTTGCATCTGCCCTTGACATATCTCATAAATGTTTTGGCAATTCTCACCTGGTCAATCATTGTAGCATTCTCAAGAAAGAGATATCTCCATGTTATCAACTTTACTTTGATGTTGTTCACCATATGCTCACCCCTAGAAAGGAAAGAAGGATTGTAGCTAACTTTCTTGATCTTACTCTCATGGAGTTGCTGTATACTGAGGTGAAAATTGATCTACCTAGGATTATCCTAAAGCACATGCAAAGGGTTTTTCTCAAAGATGTGAATGGGCATGCTCTTCCTTATGAATTTTGGATCACCCCTATATTTGAAGAGTTTGAAGTGCCTGTCCATGTGTGGTCTATGCAGACCACCAAAGATGTTATAGGGATTGTGAACCATATGCAACTACCTATTTCTATGTGGAGTGCAGACAATCCTATGTAGTATTTAAGGAATGCTCTGAATGCCAAAACTGAATTGGAAGTTGTGCAGGTTGAAAATCTGCAACTTCGTACTCAGATTACTTCCTTTCAACTTGCCCTTGAGAGTGAAAGATCTTTTAATGCTGAAATTATGCGTAAATTGACTACTCTCATTTTTTCTGTCTCTTTTTTCTCAAGTTAGCTCACTTCTTAGCACCTTAGTAGTACTTTTTGTTTCGTGGCTTGCTTGTTTATCTTATCAATTTTTTGATATTAGTTGAAGTTAGCTTGCTCTTGGATGCACTGAACTTTATGCTACTTGTATTTTGCTCCTGTTTAATCTAATAAATAATGGTTCTTTACTTCAGCTTTTGATTATTTTAGTGATAGCTCCAGTGGCTATGACTATTAAACATCTTTTAATGAGTGCTTACTTTTTGATGATGTCAATAGGGGGAAGTATTAGATTGTGCAATGTTTATAACTCAATGACTAACCTATTTTCTAGTGTTCTTGTGTCTGATTCCCTTAATAAGTATGTCAGGATGTTGTGATGCTGTGAAGTATGCATTGTGTGGATTGTCATCTTCAAAAAGAGGGAATTTGTTGTAGCAAAAAAGTTTTAATGATTTACATATGTTAATGAAATATGTTAGTCATGCTGGTCCTTACATGTGAGAAATATTACAGTAGATATAAGGTTGATAATGTGTAAAGTTAGCAGTGGATAAGGAAGGAAATTTAGATGTGCTTTCAACACTTATCACATGAAGAAAAGAGGTTGAAAGGAAGATAAACACAACACTTGAAGATTGATCAAATAAAGGAGTCCTACTCAGTCAAGGAGACAATAATACAATAAAGAGAGAAACTACTAGCTAGAGTCCTATTAAAGAAAGAAGATAAGATGATCTGCAGGACTACATGCGAGTTAGCTTAAATAGAGGAAAACAAATCAAAAGAAGTTTCACTCACACACTGATAAGAAGAACTTCAATCAACAATTCAGTTCACTAGCTTGAAGAAGAACCTGGTCCTTTACTTAGAGAGTCATAGACTTTGTGTAATTGGTTGGTTCGTTTAGTTGTAATAAGTCTTAATTCTAGTATCAGTAAAATATAAACTGAGTTAGGAGTTGTGTCTTCAAGTTAGGGAACTCGAAGATTGGGAACACTTATCTTGGGAAGATTTGTGTTATTGTAGAAATAGGAGTTGGAAGTTTAATTTCTAGTTTACAAAAGTCTTGTAATTTGATGATTGTTGAGCCTCAAGAGTTTTAGTAAAGTTGGGGTTAAATCCTGTAGAGGTACAGGTCGTGGTTTTTTACACCTTCTTGAGCCGGGTGTTTTCCACGTAAAAATACTGTCTTCATAATTACTCTAATTAAGTGAACCACATTACTTACTTGTTCTACTGATAGACAACTAATAGAGAAAAACATTAAAATCAGTATGGTACACACTCTAACACCCAGGTCATCCAGAAGAGGGAATATTTCAAGTACCTTAGGTCTATGATTCAAGGGAATGGGGAGATTAATGAGGATGTCACACATCATATTGGTGCAGGGTGGTTAAAATGGAGGCTCACTTCGGTAGTATTGTATGATAAAAAGGTGCCTCCAAAACTCAAAGGTAAGTTCTATAGAGTGGTAGTTCGACCCACTATATTGTATGGAGCGAAGTGCTAGCCAGTTAAGAACTCCCACATATAGAAGTTAAAAGGTGGTAGAGATGAGCATATTGCGATGGATATGTGGAATTACCAGGAGGTACAGGGTTAGAAATGAGATTCTCTGGGAGAAGATGGGAGTGGATTCGGTAGAGGACAAGATACGTGAAGTGGGGTTGTGATAGTTTGAACATGTGATGAGGAAGGGCACGGATGTTCCAGTATAGAGATGTGAGAGGTTGGCTATGGATGGTTTTAGGTGGGGTAGAGATAGGCCTAAGAAGTATTGGAGGGAGGTGATTACACATGACATGGAACAATTACAACTTATGGAGGACATAATTCATAAAAGGAAGGTGTGGAAGACGTGGATTAAGGTAGAGAGTTAGTGGGTAGGAGTTTGTCTATGTTGTATTGGTGATATCTATGTTTTCTAAATAGATATTTTTTAGTATTACCTTGTACGTGTCTTGTTTTTATTATTATCCCTTATTATCTGTTATTATTGTATTGCCATGTGGTTATATGCTTTTATGTGTTTTGTTTGTTATATTGTTAGCTATCCTAAGCTGGGGGTCAGTTGGAAATAGCTTCTCTACTTCATCTGAGGTAGTGGGATGGACTGCGTACACTTTAACCTCCCTAGATCCCTCTTGATGAGAATAAACTGGGTTTGTTGTTGTTGTGTAGTTTGAGGAAAAATTGTTAGTGGTTAGCATGGAACACGATGATCAATATATTGTCATTAGTATTATTACTATTACTTCCAGGGGTGCAACAATGTAATTATATTGTTTATATATGGTTAGCAAATTTTTGATCGAACAAACACATTTTATTACTTTCATCCCGAGAATGAAACATACACTCCTCACATCAGTGGTGGACCTAAAAATTTTTTTCAAGCGAGGTCAAATAAATATTGAACTTATGATGGTAGGAATTACTATGTTTTTGTATATTTTCAATAATACACCCGAAAAAATGCAATAATTGATTACCATTATTTACCTATAGTCTATATCTATATCTGTCTATATCTATATCTATAATCTATAATCTATATCTATAATATATTAAAAGTGTGAAGGGCCTTAAAAATGTTGCTTGAACTTTTTGTTCTTCATTAAAAGTCTTTGTTTTAGACAAAATTGTCTTTTCATAAGTTTACCTAATATTTAAGAACTGAAAATTAATTAAATATATTTATGGAAAAACTTTTCCTTATTAGAAGTTTTCAGAATTTCACTATTTTTTCCTAATTTAAGAGATGAAAATTAATTAAATTTATTTATGATAAGACCTTTTCTTATTAGAAGTTATCAAAATTGATGACAACTAATACTTTTTCATTAGTTTAAGAATTCTAAATCAGCTAAATTTGATTTTAAAAAGATTTGAAAAATCTAGAAATAAATATATAAAATCGTAAAAATTTAAGAAGTACGAGATTTTTAAAAGTTTTAAGTACGTGATATAAATGTAATTAATGATTTTGTAAAAATTTGACTTTGAAAATAAGGAAAAATTATATATATATATATATATATATATATATATATATATATATATATATATATATATATATATATATAAAATCATAACACAAATATGGTTCAAATTAATGCGTTTGTCTTAGCCTATGACAAGAAGAGAAAAAGGTACTATTGGTAAAATATATATGTGTATATGTTTATGTTTACATTATTATATTAAAGTGTGAAAGATTTTTGAAAAGTGATTTGAACTCTTACACTTTATTAAAAATCTTCGCAAAACATTGCACGTGCAATTAAACTAGTAAAAATAAATACTTGCATAAATTAAACTAAAGTAAATAATTAGATAAATTAAACGACATTATTTTATACAATATACATTACTTGTATAAACACACACGCCAAAATTTTAACTATCTGTATATCAGACTTCAACTACAATTAGTTAATAACAAAAACAATATAGAAATTCTAAAAGACCATAAAAGATAAAAAAGCAATTTACTAAAAGAAAAATAAATAAAAATAAACAAACCTAACCTTCAGGTATACCAAAGAAGTAAAAAAAACAACTTCACAAGTTAGTGAAGCGTTAAATTAAACAAAATAAGAATTAGTATTATCTACAAACAATAAATAATATAACCTAAATTATTGTAACAATTTTCCTTTTTAATATAATTGTCAAATAATAACTTTAAAATATAATGTAAGTGTTATGAATGTATTTACATTATAGTGAATGTCTATCAATAATATAGATAAGATCTATCAAGATCTAATTGATATCTATCGGGATTTTAAGTATCTGTCTTTTAGTAAAAAACTAGGAGTAATTTACCCTATAAATAGAAGGGCTTCCTTAATTATAAATCATCCTCAAGGATCTCAATAGAATTCCTCAAGAGAAATAATAATTACTCTCTCTATTCTCTTTATTCTTCTTCTTTATTCTTTTATTGTTTCGTAACATGTTATCATCACAAGTCTCTAATCTCTTAATTAGATTTAGACTAATACAATAGTAGGTCTTGTGAGATTGATGGAGTTGCTAAAGGTAAATAAAGCTGCTAAAGGTAAGTATACCATAGTCTATCATTATGAGAAGTGATTTTGTTAATTAAGATGGATACAAAGAAAAAAAGTTGGTTCCTCCCTACACGTAATGGAAGTCAAATTCTCCATATATGTTCAAAGGTATGTTTACTTAAAGAATTCCAATAACTTAAATCTGTGCCGAGGAAAAAGAAAAAAAAAATTGAAACTTTTCAATATGAAATATTTTTTTGTACTATAGCAGAAAACTTTCTACTCGTGATTTGGGATGTATTAATTGAGGATAATACTTTCACTTATATAATTTGTTAAGAGTAAGATGATGGATTCAAGTCTCACCGCTTAAAAGAGTAAGACATTGGGTTATTAAAGTCCCGATGCACCATAATGATAAGATGTTGGGTTCAAGTTCCATCGATTTATGCCTAAGATGCCTTTACATGGATAAGACGTTGAGTTTGAATCTAAATGCACCATATTGATGATATTATGATGGCTAAGGAAAAATAATGTATTTTTAATGAAAAGTCATGAGACATTTCTGATTAAATATGCTCCATTTCATGAAGTGAATGCGGTAACAATATATGATAAATCTGAACGATGACAATTTGCTCCAAAGTAAATGCAGTAGCAATATATGATAAGTTTGAAAGATGACAATTTGCTCCATTCTTGAAGTGAATGTGGTAGCAATATATGATATACTCTGAAAGATATGTATTCCTCGATGTGCTCCTGAAGTAGCAATATCATGAAAGAAATTATAAGCTATCATAATTTGATAGGCTTAAGGCACAATTATATTCCATTCTGGGGAACTAGAAACTTATTAATGTAAATGTGTACTTGATTGTGATATTATCACAACCCACCTCCGAAAGAGGCTGAATAATTGAGAAGAGTTATTTTGAAATCTACTTCTGAAGTAGTAAATCTGAAATTTATTCTTGTAATAGTAAATCTGAAATTTACTAAAGAAAAAAATACATGTCATGGTAAACTTGTGTTTACTACTATAAATGAGTTCATAAGATAATACGAACGATTGTGACATCTCGAAGATGTGCATATAGAGTATTAGATATGTATTGAACAACTAGAAGATTCTTCAAGAATTGCTTATGTCGCTTGTTCTCATGATAAGTTGGTTGGACCAACTAATTTTGAGATTGGATCCCTTAAAATCTGAAAAATATAAAAGTTGAATATGGACCCGTTCACCGGCATGTGATCTGTTAAGATGCATCGATATAAGATGATCACATGTGATTTTATTGTCAACTTGCAGTTTGACATTCATAAAGTTGCTTGCTCAATAAAATTGAGGTAAGAGCATAACTTTCAGATTGTGTAATCAAGACAATATTGATGATGATGGCTTGACATTGAATGTCTTCGATAAATAGTTAAACCATTTCTAATGAGAGCAAAGCTTCATATGTTGGTATGAAATATGATATGCTGGATACAATAGTATTTGTATGACTTAGACTAATAAATAATGATTATTTCTTCCCTTTCGGTTGATTCAAGGTCAAGAACCAATTATTCCATCTAATAATTTTGATATACGGTATATGATTAATGAATATACCATGATCCAAAAAGATAGATTCCTCAAAGAAGTAGAGGATGTATGTTACATAAGGGGGATATTATAAGAAACTAAGAAATATGTGAGGAATTATCATCAGATCCTCATTCAAAAGATAATTTAAGTCAAATGTCAAAAGCATCTCATATTAAGCTGCAAGTGCTCCTATTTTGTGTTCATAAAATATAAAATCTACGCATGCGTGATGTGTGGTAGACCAATCGGTTCTAAATTAAATAACCCTTGAAAAGAGTAAGGAGAAAATAATCATAATAAGAAGGCAATATGCGCTTGAAGAGCCTATGACATAAAACTTTATGAAACCTTATGAGAGATTCAGGTACCTGAAAATAATGAAGTGATGAGATCTAAAAATATTATATCGCATTGTGAACCAATACAAAATGAGAAAGCGTCGACGATATCTTTGGTACAATATTAGCTCAATATTGTAAAAGATTATTAGGATCCAAATTCTACATTTATTGAAGCATGTTGACATAGAAATATTTATTAAGTGACATGAAAGGATGCATCTTGATAAGGATAACACTTATTTGATTTGCATTCGAGACATTTGAAAATTTCACACATATTGATATTGTCACTTGACAAAAATCTATATAAAAATCCCTAAAGAATTTAAAATGCCTGAAACATATAAAAGTTTCTGTGAAACTTATTTGTAATCCTTATATTGTATAAGATTATAACTTGAAAATTATTAAAACTCTTGGAGGGTTTTCAAAAGCAATATATTATTTGCTGAAATGAGAAATGTACCCCATATTGGATTGGTTATGAAGTACCATATCATAATGCAAGTGGTGCATTAGTGTATATTGGAAATACTACAAGGCCTGATATGGCCTTTTCATTCAGTTTGTTAGCAAGGTATATTTCTGCTCCTACTAAGAGAAATCAAAATGGGATAAAATACATGAGTTTATTTTATTCTAAAGATTGCATTCCCGATCTTATTGGTCATGCTGCTGTTGGATATTTATCTGACCCACATAAAGTTTGGTCTCAAATAGGCTATATGTTTATATATGGTGGTACTGCCATATCTTGGAGATATATAAAGCAGTCTATCATAGACCTTTCATTGAATTATGTTGATAAAAGCTATTCATAAAGTGAGCTGAGAATATGTGTGGTTGAGGTCCATGATACATCTCATTCGAGAAAAATATGTTTTGAAATATGGCAATGTACCCATAATTTTATACAGAGATAATGCAACATGCATAGCACATCTTAATAGAGGATTCATAAAAGGAGATAGAACGAAGCACACTTCATCAAAGTTTTTCCATATACGTGATCTATAAAATAATGGTGATATTAACGTGCAACCGATTCGTTCAACTGATAATGTGATTGATTTATTCACCAAGTCTCTTTCAACTACAACTTTTAAGAAGATAATGCACAAGATCAGGATGTAAAAGTTCATTGATGTTCTCATCAGGGGGTGCAAATATGCGTTGCACTTTTTTTCCCTTTCAAGGTTTTATCCTACTGGGTTTTCCTTGTAAGGTTCTTAATGTGGAAGCCTATATGCATATTGTTAGATATGTATACTCTTTTTCCTTCACTAGATTTTTTTTCCCACTGAGTTTTCTCTAGTAAGGTTTTAACGAGACACATTATCTATCAATTAGATATTCAAGGGGGAGTGTTATGAATGTATTTACATTATAGTGAATGTCTATCAAGAATATAGATAAGATCTATCAAGATCTCAAGATTTAGTTGATATCTATCAGGATTTGAAGTATCTATCTTTTAGTCAGAAACTAGGAATAATTTACCCTATAAATAGAAGGGTGTCCTTCATTGTAAATCATCCTCAATAGAATCCTTCAAGAGAAATAACAATTAATCTCTCTATTCTCTTTTTTCTTCTTCTTTTTTATTCTTTTATTGTTTTATAATAGTAAGCTATTTTATTTAATATAGTAATACATTGAACTAATTTAAAAAATAAATAAATGAAGAAGATGCTAAGTAGTAAGCTAAATAGGACATTCTCAAGATACTGAGTACTGAGAAACCTAAAAAAAAAGGAAATATGTGTCTAAGGAAAGTATTGATCTCGGCACTACATACAAAAATTGAACCCAAAGGACCATCAAATTGCGATTTCTGTTGACTTTATGTGGATTCATTTATTTATATCAATAGTTTCTTGCATAATTAGTATATATAAATGATAATTTTTTTGATGAAGTGGATTCATTTGAACCCTTTTGGAACAAGGTAGCTCCGCCCTTGCCCCATGGCTCACATCATGGATTATACACTTCCTAACCTAAAGCTAAAGTAAAACTCCTCTCAACCACTCTATATCTCTTTTCTACCTTCACCTTCCCTCATTATATATATGTTAACTAAATATAGATTCTTTCTATCTATTCTCTGTCTTTGCTATTAATCCTCCTATGCATAAATTCAAAGCTTTTATATTTTCTGTCTTCCTTGATCATTTGGACCCATTTTTGTGGCCTGAAAAAGTCACTGAATTCATTCCTTAAGCTTTCCTTGTTATTTAATACAGTTGAAATCTCCCATTACTGTCCATGGTCCTTCAGTTAAATCCTGTATGATTTTAATATCTCTTCATAAATTTTTTCTTATAACCTGGTCACTAAATTCACATACCAAAGTAATAACAAATTCTGTCCTAATGCTTTTAGTTTGTACTACACAATGTAAGAATGAGTTGTTATTTTCACCATATTTATTGCATATAAATGTGGCCTCCATACTGATACTATCCATCTTCTCCTTATTATGTGTACTTAAATTTGTAATGAATGACCACCCATCACAAATAACAAGAAATATTTGATGAGCTTTTGATCTCTTGATCTTTGTCTCTAGGAAACTAAAAAGGCTAATATTGAAATTATGCAGAAACACCTATATTTCTCTCTGTTTGTCTACCCTATTCTGAAATATTCTGGGTTTTGAACCTTAGAAATTTTCTTGGAATTTCATTCTCCGGACCCAATACGACTCATGGGTACAAGTCGTATGTTGGGGTACGAGTGGTATGGTCCTGTTGTATGCTGATCAGTGTTAGTTGGTGGGATGATTTTGGTCACTGGAATTGGTATGACTTAGGGGTATGAGTCGTAGGTTTTGGTACGAGTCATATCAGAGACTCGTATGGTGGACAGTGTTTGATCCCCCTGGTATTTCATTTTGCCAGAGATACAGGTCATTGGTACGGATAATTTATTATAGTTATAGCTTGGTTGGATGAGTCATATACTAGATAGTGTTTGATCCAAGGTTGAGGCTTAGATATGAGTGGCGGGTACCATTCGTATAGGAGGGTACGACTCACATGGGTCGGTCGTATCCCCATGATGGGTTTTTAAGAAATTTAAGTGGGGGTATTCTGGACATTTCTCTACTAACCATAACTATGATCCCCGACTTTTAATACACTTAGGATGTTATTTACCCCATTATTCTATTCATAAACACTTAGAAACTATCCCAAAACATATCATAGTTCTCTCAAGAGGTTTTGGAGCAAGAAGGCTAGGGTTTCATCTTAAGGATTGCTTTGGGGCTTGCTTTGGTGATATTTTTCATCAATTCTTCGGTATAAGGCATGCTTCTCTTCCCTCATTGTAATTTCAATTAAAGGCATGGTTTATATGATTGATTTCATAATTTTACTATTTTATGATTATGGTTTCCAAATATTATTTGGGGTTTTTGATGTTAAATGCTTGGTTATGGTTTCCAATGGTTTTAATTATATTTTTATATGCATTAATGGTGGTTTTGGAAAATTGGATTGCATGGTAATGGTTTAATGGTCTTTGGAATTGGTTTTGGTTATATTATTACCCCAAGGTGTTTGATAAAATGCTTATAAAGATATGCTCATTGCATTGACTTCTTTTAATGGAACTCTTACATATTTTAAACTTGGTAAATGAATTATACATGGTTTAAATGATTCAAAAAGGCTAAAGGCTAAATGGTTATGCTTGTGGAGAACATGAAAGTCTCCCAAGTAGTTTAATATAGTATATGGAAAGGGCACTTGAAAGTCCCCTTAACCTAAATGGTTTGGCTATGGATATTACTTACAAGTAATGAGGCAGTATGATGATACCACTAAAATTGGCCTTGATTAATAAATGGATAATGGTTTGGTTATTTGGAAATAGTTTTAATTGAGCATTAATGGTGGGGTGTGTAGCAAAGCAGTGAAAGGTGGCGGTCCCAGGGGGACCAAAATTAGAAACTCGTATTTGCCGATATGAGGATTCGTCTTAGTGGACCATGTACATGATGTCACACTATTGGGGAATCTACTATTCATCCCATGGGATACTTTCTTGGTCATACGGCTACTACAGCAGGGGGAGCTGAATCCATATAGCCCGTGGGTGGTTTAGGACGACCAAAATACACCGCCCAGGTAAAGGTTTTCAATGCATGCTAAACCCAGTTCCCTTTCCCAGCATTTATATATGTGTATGGTTGTATGCATTATGGATGGTTTTACTTGATTTTATAACTGACATTATTTTATCCTTATCCTGAGTTTCATGCTAGCAGCCACTCGCTAACCCCATCTACTGGCGGCTGTATACCCACACTATGCATGAATCAACCGTTTTACTCCTCCTATTTAGCACACAGATTTGGTATCAGTATTTGGACTGAAGTAGTGAGCTTTCATCTTTTTGGAAGGCATCATTTTATGTTATGGATTTTTTTGGACACTTTTCTTTTATTTTGGATACTAGTTTTGACCATGGTTGGGGGCATGTCCCAATCGGATTTGTTTGCTCTTTTGGATAGAGGATTTATGGTACTTCTGGGGGTTAGTATAGGAAGAATTGATATTGGTGTTGGCCTAGGCATTGGAATATGCTGGATATAGGTAGTTGGGCTGGGAAACAGGGAGCAGTCCCCGATCCTGATTGGACTTAAGATACCTGTTACGACAAGGCCCAGTGTCGGGTTATGTCATATTCAATCCCCTGATATTTTAAAAATCAATGTTATCCATTTGGATAAGAACGACTTCCCCCACTCCTTTTCCCAGGGTTCAAACTCTGGAGAAAAATGAAGGAAAGATGTTATTTAAATATTGAATGAAGGATTGGTGACATTGACCAACTTAAAGGATCAAACATAATTAGAAAAATTAATTAAGTTAATTATGAAATTGATTAATATTTTCAAAACTTTCTAATAGTTTCAAAAATACAAATCAACCCATGCCCCTCTCCTCTCCAAATCAACCTTCTCTCTCCTCTCTTCTCTCTCTTGATAGTTTCTATCAACTCTCTCTCAACCAACAGTTCTGTAAAATTTCTCCAATCTCCGATGACAAATAGTTGGGCGAGTTCCTTTTTGGCTTTCAACCGTCAATCGACATGACAAAGGTGCTCTTCGATGACATTAACTTCGAGTTCTTCATCATCCTATTTCTTCTTTCACAGGTAAAAAATTATGGCTTTTTAGTTATGAATAAAATAAGAAACTTAAGCTAACTTCTCTTCTAGTATTGGTTAACAATTTTAATATTTGTTGCTTAAATTTGAAATGGGGACTGAAGAAAACCCTATTTTCTGGCATTTCTTCTCTACTTTTTTTGGATTGAAATATAATTTTTTGTTGTTATTATAGTTCTAGTTTTCGAACTGTTGATTCAATTTGTTGGTGTCTATTGAGTTATTTGAAGTTTGATTTTTTTTGTTTACGTTTGTACAATTACAATACAATAATATTGGTGTTTTTGGTCACTATTGATGTTCTTGGTGTATCTGTTGTGTTGGTGTTGCTGGGTTGATTTGTTGTTTTCTCGATAAAAATGGTGTATTTGATATTAATTGATGTTATTATTGTTGTTCTATTGAACAAAATCCTGATACTATTTTTTTCTGCAACAGATTAACCATCTGATGTAAAATTATCCATCTAATGCAACATATTATTCGTCTGATGCAATAGATGAATATTTTATGCAACAGATGAACCATCTGATAATACATATGAAGAATCTAATAAATCATTCATCTGTTATGATAGAAGACCCTTCTATTGGAAGAAATTTAAATAATATTGACAGTTGATAACAGTTCCAACAGATCACCCATATGTTGCAACAGATGAATGATCTATTGCACAAACCAGTCATCTGTTTTAACAGATGTGTGATATGTTTTTATTATTTTCAACAGATTACTCATATGTTGCAATAGGTTAGTTATATGTTGTAGCAAACAACCTCCCTTGTGCAATAAATGTGTGATCTATTGAAATTGTTATTTTACTATTGTACATGTTAGATTTACTGTATCATTTTTTTAATGATGCATTAATCAATTATAGTCTTTTTTATTTTCCTATTATTTTTATATTATATGGCTCCCAGAAGAAAAGAAATCAAATCAAGTCCAAGTAAAGGAACACGTGAAGCAACTAGGCTACATCCACTACTCTATGAGCTTGCTTTACAAGTGATATCCCAATCAAAAGCAGAATATAATAAACATGGGAATGAGGAATATTTTAAAAGAGATGATCCAAATTCTATTAGTTCTTCCACCGAAGAGTTGGTCAAAACCTTCAACATTGATAGGTATTCTGTGATAATGCGGTGTGATGGTGCCACAAATTTAACTGGTGATTTCGTGGTAAAGTCAGCCATGGGAAAATTTTTCGACGCCTTTCCAAAAATAATTTGAGAACAAAAATTGAATGCTTATTTCAGGGACAACTTTTTTGGGTAATATCTTGATTTATCGGAGGACAACAATTTTCATTTTCAAATAAAAATGGTGTATGATCTTCTCAAGCGTAGGTTTATGTATGAAAATAAAGATAAGATGAATGAGGTATGGATAAATTACTGTGGCATGCTTGTTTGTTTTGGTTGGAAGGAGTTTTCCATAGTTACTGGACAAAAATATTATCCTCCTTCTACTTCTCAAGTTATACCTATTCTAACCCCAAAAGCACCCCTC
The DNA here is from genome assembly GCF_002878395.1 of Capsicum annuum. Lineage (NCBI taxonomy): Eukaryota > Viridiplantae > Streptophyta > Magnoliopsida > Solanales > Solanaceae > Capsicum > Capsicum annuum. Next base: position 148,093,281 of record NC_061116.1, read on the forward strand.
ACACCCCAAAAAGGTAAAGGCAAGTCAAGTGATGGTGATGACTTGGTGTCCCTTGTTGGTCCAAACTTCAAAATATAAAATTTAATAAAATCATTGAAAGGTAAAATACTTTCAAAGAACTACAAACAATCATTGTGCTTGGTTTGGTTTGTACATAATACTCTTTAGGCTAGAGACGTTAACAACAATATGCTGCTTGGTTTAATAAAGCTCTCCGAGGATCTTAAGACATTTAACAACTATCCTTGGGGTTATGAAAGCTTCAAAATGACTGTCAAATATTTGTTGACTCTGTTAACGTCAAAGACAGTCAACTTATATGGTTTTCCATAAAATTTCATGGTAAATATTTCTTTTATTATGATTCATTTATTTTTTATTGAATAATGCTTTGATTTACTGGCATTATTTTATAGGCTTGGGCATTTGAAGCCATTCCTTATTTGAGACAACAAGTGAACCACCAGGAAGAAATTTTATTTTCAAGAATCCTGAGATGGTTGTCGGCCAAAATAGATAAAAATACAAAATTTCTTGATCTCTTCAGCTCTCAGAAGGAAGCAGTAAGTCTAATTCTAATTAAATTTTTATTTTAATAAATGATTTTTTAAAATAATTTAATCATCATTGTAATATATGTACTGATTTATTTTAGATTGTGCATTCGTGGTTTAGTTCGACCATTCGAGAGTTAAAGATGCCATTTTTCTTACTTTACGTTCTTTGCAAACTTTATCAAACCCTAAGGTCATTGATAGAATACAAAAAGAATTGTTTAAATCAACGACCATCACAAGAAAAATAATTTGGGAGGGTTGGCTTATTGTTGTTGATGGTGTTGATGGTGATAGAGCCGGTGGTGGTGGTAGCGTTAGTGGCAGTGGTAGTGGTGCTGCTATTGGGGCTAATAATGCTCTTCTTACAGTTTTTGAAATAACAAATCATTTTGATTATGATTATGATCATACTGGTTATATATATTTTGTACCTCTTAGCGAATGTTCTGCATGCAAATGTCAAGTGTGCAAGGTAAACCATAATGGAGTGATTAATGTTATTAGTGCATTAACTACTTCTGTAAAAGAATTGACATCTAAGAGGGGTGTCATTCTAACAACAAGGATTTCATATCTATGCACTCCATTAGAGATTAACACAGCTAAGAGAAAAAGAAAAGAAAATTCCAAGCCATCATAATGCATAAAAATAGTAGAATTGCAACTCCTTTGTCTCTGTCTTACACTTTTAATTAATTTACAACGGACACAGGAGAGCAAAATAAGTTGAATAAGGTGAATATATATTATCTGTTCCAAAAACAAACATACACATATCTATTTCAACAGATGACATATCTATTGAAAATTATCAAACATATTTATATATCTGTTGTAACAGCTGACTAACCTATTGCATCAGATGCATTATCTGTTCCAATATATGTCTGTATATTTTAGCAAATCAAATAGGTCTTCATACTATTTTAATTTGTACCAACAGATAACCTATCACCTGCAACATATGGGTCATCTGTTGGGACAACTGAAACGAAGGCTTTCTACTATTTTAGTTTTTCTAAATAGATGAGTTGTATGTTTGAATAGATGGGTTATCTGTTGGGACAAATAAAACCAAGACTTCCTACTGTTTTAGTTTTTTTCCAAATAGATGATTCATATGTTGCAACAGATGGGTCATCTGTTGGAAATTATGATATAGCTCTTCCTCCTATTTTAATTTGTCCCAACAGATGATCCATCTATTGAAACAGATATATATTCTATTTGGGATAATTTAAAATAGAGGAAGACCTATTTGATTTGCTTAAATAGATGAGTTATCCTTTTTCATTTTTTGTATATCTGTGATTAGCATTGACAATTCTGGCGTTCCAGGTGGATGTCATAGTAGAAGCTACTACTGAACATCATAATATCAAAGTTGATAATGCATCAAATGCTTCCAAATATTAAGAAAATATAGAGTCTATCAGTCTGGAAGAATGGAAGAATTACCCATTTGAAGGCTTCAACATCTCGGATGAGGCTCTAAAAAAACTAATAAAGCTGATCAACTACTATTCAGAATGGATTGTCGATGGGCTGTTAAAGTATCATGCTAGAAAATATATAAAACATTTTAAGGATATTGATTTATACAATTCTTGTTGTAAAAATATGACATTAACATATCTAAATCATGTGGAAAACAAAATGACGAGCACTACAAAGTGAACAAATTAGGTCTTGGTTTTGATATGTTTGACTTTGTTGTTGCACATCCCGAAATAAAGAATTGGTTCTATTTGATGTCATAGCCCCAAACATGTTGGAATGATGATGTTTAAATGCCATACATCATACTATTAATATTTTATTTAATTCCATTTGTGTATTAATTTTATTGTCATATAATATGAAATGTTTGATAATATGTGCAGCACATCGATGCCATTATTTACTACCTTCAAAATAAGGCCAAGTTTCAAAAACAAGAATAATACAGATACACGACAAACAATTATCTGTTCAAAGTTTGCATCAATAATGCGTACGATAGGTATTATTAAAAACAGTCAAAAGTTTCTCAAAATGAGGAATACTTAATCAACATCATTAAAGGTTTAGGCATTCTTGCTGGCTTACCTTGGCATTTGATCGACGGAGTTTACATCCTAATCAATTACGGTGATAAATTCCATTGGATGTTGGCTTTCATTGTTCTAAAAGAGAGGTACATCCGAGTTTACGACTCGATGTCGGGAAAGAGACTTCTGGGCCATCGTCTGAGATACAAAATCTGGCCAAAATATTACCTACTTACCTTGATATAAGTGTCTTTTTAGAACAAAAGGTTCATACTGATTGGTCGACGATTGAAGCATATCAGATAAAATGGGCAACCCATTTGATCTAGAATATGTTGAAGGAATCGCTCAACAATCCATTGGTAGCCTGTAAGTATCATGATTTAGTTTCATTTCATAAATTTCATAATGCTTACATTAATTGTAAGATATGGATTATTTGATTTTTACCAACACAGGGATTGTGGTCTTTTTGTTGCCGCTTAGACCGAGTATTTGAGCGATAGATTACAAGTACCAAATGATTGAATTGATGCTGGATTACTCTGTAAAATATATACTACTCTTTTATGGAAATATGGAAAAGCAAAAGCACAAAAATTATACGCAAGCAACATTAAAGATCCACGACGACCAAAGCCAAATTCCATAGCATTAGATGAACAATAACTTATCCATATCGAGTAGATCTTTATAGCTTGAGTCTGTCGAAGTAATAAGCTCTTTCCTTAGGAATTGTTGGCATCTGATAGTGTGGTAAAGGAGTGTAGGACCACAATGTTGATTAGTAAGATGGACTTGTCTAGGATGATGTTCCATGCTCAAAATATAGAAGAGAAAAAGAAGGAGAGGGAAAAAGGAAATAAGAGAGCTAGGGTGAGTAGTTTTAATTTCAATCAGCCAAAGTCAGAAGGTGGTAACCATCCTCAGTTTCATCAGAGGTCTATATCCCAAGCACCCTCTTCAGCCAATGCCCAGTACCCAAATTGAGAAATGACAATAGGTATAGAAAACTAGGCTCTAAGTTCCAAATCAGTGTTAGCAGTGCTCGTACAAATCCTTTATGTCAGAAATATGGTAGAAACTATTAGGGTGAGTGTAGAGCGGGTAGTGATGTGTGCTTCGAGTGGGGAAAGCTAGGCCATTGGATTCAGGAGTGTCGGGTAGTTGCTCAGAAAGGTAGGGATGTGCACCAATAGGGATAGTCCCATCAGTCGGTAGTTCCATTCGGTCGTTCGACTCAGTAGGGTGCCGCTTCTAGTGCTATCAGTGGTTAGCATCCAAATAGATTATATTTTTTTCAGTCCTGCCAAGATCAGAAAAATTCTCCAGACGTAGTTACTGGTACGTTGCAGGTCTTCACTTACATATTTATGCTTTACTAGACCCTGGAGCTTATCTTTCTTTTGTAACTACATATATAGATATCAATTTCAGAGTCAATTTTGAAACTCTAGTAGAGCTCTTTTCAGCATCTACCCTAGTAGGCATTTCTATTATATCCAGACAGGTATAGAAGAACTTTTTGATCACAATATCTCAGAAAGCTACCTCAGTTGATCTCATGGAGTTAGAGGTGACATATTTTGATGTTATTATCAACAAAGATTGGCTCCAGTCATGCTATGCTTAAGTTGATTATAGAAATAAAATAGTTTATTTTCAGTTTCCAATTGAACCAGTCCTTGAATGGAGGGGTAGTACCATAGATCTTAGGGGTCAGTTTATTTCGTACATTAGAGCGAGAAAGATGATATCGAAGGGGTGTATTTACCATCTTGTGCGAGTCAAAGACTCTAACTCAGAAACTCTAAATTTTGACTCAGTTCCAGTAGTAAATGAATTCTCAAATCTATTTCCTGAAGATCTGCCCGGAGTTTCTCTCAAAATGGAAATTGACTTCAGAATAGACCTTATTTGAGATACTCAACCTATATCTATTCTGCCATACAAAATGGATCCAACAAAACTTAAGGAGTTACAAATATAGTTAAAGGATCTCCTAGATAAAGGATTCATCAGACCCAGCGTCTCCCCGTAGGGTTCACCTGTTCTATTCGTGTTTAAGAAAGGCAGTTCTCTCAGAATATGCATATGCTACCGTCAGTTGAACAAAGTCATAGTCAAGAATAAATATCTACTTCCTAGAATCGATGACTTATTTGATCAACTTCAGGGTACCAGCTATTTTTCAAAGATAGACCTCAGATCAGGCTATTATCAGCTCAGGGTCAGGGAATGTGACATTTCGAAAATAGCTTTTCAAACCCAGTATAGTAACTTTAAATTTCTAGTCATGTCCTTTGGTCTTACCAATGCGCCAGCAACCTTCATGGACTTGATGAACAGAGTGTTCAAGTAGTACTTGGATATGTTCGTCATAGTCTTCATTGATGACATTCTTGTTTACTCTCGTATAAAAAATAATCATGCAGACCACCTCAGAATAGTACTTCATACTCTTAGAGCTCATTGTTTTTCACTAAATTTAGTAAGTATGAATTCGGGCTATGATCAGTAGCTTTCCTTGGTCATATCATTTCCGGTGATGGCATTAGAGTTGATCCTCAAAAGACCAAGAAGGTGAGAAACTGGCGTAGGCCCATCTCTCTATTAAATATCAGGAGTTTTTTGTGTTTAGCTGGCTATTACCATCAATTTTTTGAAGGGTTTTCTTCTATTACATCTGTCATGTTCAAATTGACTCAGAAGAAAGTTAAATTTTAGTGGTCAGATTCATGTGAGAAGAGTTTTTAGGAGTTAAAGACTCGACTTACCTCATCCCCAGTCTTGACTCTACTAGATGGTTCAGATGGTTTTATTGTGTACTGTGATCCATCCAGGGTAGGTTTAGGTTGTGTCCTCATGCAGAGAGGTAAGGTCATAGCTTATGCCTCCAAACAACTTAAACCTCATGAGAAGAATTACCGTACTCATGATCTTGAGTTACAACTGTAGTGTTTGCCTTAAGATTTGGAGGCATTACTTATATGGGGTGCATGTAGATATGTTCACAGATCACAAAAGCCTTCAGTATGTATTCTTTCAAAAAGATTTAAATCTGCATCAGAGAAGGTGGTTAGAGTTATTGAAGGATTATGACATGAGTGTTCTATATCATTCGGGAAAGGCCAATATAGTGGCTGATGCTCTGAGTATATTGTCTATGGGCAGTGTTGCTCATGTTGAGGATGGTAAGAAAAAGTTAGCTCAGGAAGTTCATCAGCTTACCCTACTAGGTGTCCGCTTAGTCGACTTAGCAGAGAGTAGTATGTAGGTACAGAGTAGTGCCAAATCATCTCTAGGTTCTGAGGTAATGGAAAAGCAGGATAGAGATCCCAATCTAGTTAAGTTGAAAAAATCAGTCATAGACTAGAAAGTGAAAGTTTTCTCCCAAGGGGAAGATGGTGTTTTGCGTTGTTAGGGTAGATTGTGTGTTCCTGGTGTAGATGATTTGAGGCAAAGAATTCTTACAGAAGAGCATGGTGTACATTACTCTATTTATCTAGGGGCTACTAAGATGTACCATGATTTGTGGGAGATCTATTGGTAGTGTGGGATGAAGAGAGATATTGCAGAGTTTGTAGCTAAGTGCTAAGTGATCTACATACAAACAAGTTTAGATTAAGCATAAGAAACCTAATGGGTTCGTGCAGGAGTTCAGTATTCCCACTTGGAAGTGGGAGAAAGTGAACATGGGTTTTGTGATGGTTTGCCGCGTACTTATCATCAAGATGATTCTATTTAGGTCATCATAGATAGGATGTCCAAATCAGCCCATTTTTTGCCAGTCCATACCTCTTATTCAGCCAAGGACTATGCCAAACTCTATATCAGAGAGTTGGTCAGGTTACATGGATTCCCAGTGTCTATCATCTCTGATAGAGGTACCCAGTTTACCTCTTACTTTTGGAAGGCATTCCAAAAAGATCTTGGTACCCAAGTCCACCTCAGTATAACTTTTCATCCTCAAATAGATGACTAAACAGAAAGGACCTTTCAGACTTTAGAATATATTTTTTGAGAATGTGTTGTTGATTTCAAGGGTATTTAGGATGACCATTTGCCTTTGATTGAATTCACATACAATAAAAGCTATCATTCCAGCATCTGTATGGCTCCGTTTGAGGCTCTCTATAGTAGGAGTTTTAGATCTCTAATTAGTTGGCTTGAAGTAGGTGAGGCCACAGTAATAGGGCCTGGCTTGGTGTTTGATGCATTAGAGAAGGGTAAATTAATCAGAGAAAGCCTTAGGGCTGCCTAGAGCCGACAAAAATTGTATGCTGATGTAAGGAGAAAGGATCTTGAGATTGAGGTCAGTGATCTTGTGTACTTGAAATTCTCTTCCATGAAAGGAGTGAAGAGATTTGGCAAAAAGAAAAACTCAGTCCCTGTTATGTCAGTCCCTTCAGAATTCTCAGTCATTTCAGAAAAGTAGCTTACGAGCTTGAGTTGAGTTCAGATTTAGCCTCATTACACCCAGTGTTCTATGTCTCATTGTTGAAAAAGTGTATTGGTGATCCAGCGGTAGTTGTTCCCTTAGAAAGTACAGAGATTCAGAAAAGTCTTTCCTTTGAGAAAGTTCCAGTCGAAATTCTTGACCATCAAGTTCGTAGACTGAGGAACAAAAAAGTTCCATTAGTCAAAGTTCTTTGATGGAATCAGTCCATTGAGGGCGCCACTTGGGAAGTAGAGGTAGATATGCAGACCAAGTACCCTCGTCTTTTCTCCGCGAATCCAGATTCAGTAGAAGGTACTAATATTCTTAATATTTATCTCTATCATGATCAGTTTTAGTTGCACATCTTGTTTATGTCAATCGTGCATTTACAAATTAGTTCAGTCATGCATTCCATGCATCAGATATGCATGTTCAATGAGTAAGCTTAGTCCATCAGTTTCCTCAGCTTAACCAGTTTCATTCGAGGATGAATAATCCCAAGGGGGAGATATTGTAATGCCCTATATTTTTCAAGCATAATCTAAGTCCCAATACATGAGCATTCATATATACAATTTTTGAAATACTCATCATTTCTAGTTTAGAGCCTGCCATTGCGTAGGAATTTTAATTAGCTTTCCAACGATATAAAATTTGCCCAAATCCAATAAATGGGTAAGAAGTTATGGCGATGTTAAGTTTCAGTCATTAGACCCCGTCATTTTAAACCATAGTGCATGGCGGAGCTAGTCTAAGTGATGATTAGCAATTTCCACTAGAGTTGCGCGATCTTGGCGCATCGCGCCAAAGGCCAAATTGGCATTTGGCAGTTTTCAGTAACTTTCCACGATTTCACCACGTCGCGGTGAACTTTCAGGTCCCTATCAGTAAAGGATAGTCATTTTCCCTGCATAGCACAATAGACCAATTTCCCAGTTGTCCAATTCCAGTGGCTTGGCACGATAGTGGCATATCGCTCTAAAGCTAAAAATCGGGATCTTCAGTTTTTAGCTTCCATTTTTAAATTTGTTCAGGGGAATTTGGGTCTTTTTCCACGGCCATAATTAACCTAAAACCTGAAATTTAACCCCTAAACACACTAATTAGTCATTATTATTTCAATTCCTCTCATAATAAAAAATCCTCTTTTCAAGAACAAGAAACCCTAACTTTCAAATTTAAGGTCAATCCTCAAGAACTCACCCAGAACTTCAAGAAATTCATCATCCCAGGTATGTTAGATGTTCATCCAAGGATTCATTTCATACATGGAGTCCAAGTAACCTATTTAATTTACAAGTTTTGATCTATTCAAGTTATTTGGTTTTAAATTGTGATTTTATCCATGAATCTCTATGTACTGATGATTTTCTACTATGTTCCCATGAAAGTATTGTTATTGTTCAATCCTCCATGATTTTATATCATTATTTATTTATTTAAACCATGATTAGATCTATTATGTTGAATTCATGCTATTCCTATAAGTCCCATGACATTCCTATGATTGTTTTAAACACTGAACTACAAGTGTTTGATAAAATTTCTACAAGACTGATTGATTTAAATAAAAGCCTTCATATGTTGTCCTTCAAGCTTTAGTGTAATTTTACTATTATTGTTTTGAGTCCTGAGGGTACTGAATACCCAAAATCCATAGCGACTTACTTAGTCTAGTATCAGTACATTACAGAATAGTCTTCAGAACATACTATGAGCATTATCAAGATAGTCAGTTACCAGTTAGATAAACTTAGAACAGTCTAGTATTTTAGTGTCTTTCAGTTGGGAGTAGGATTTAGCACTGAGTGAGTGTAGGGATGATGGCTTCCCCGCCAGATAGGTAGAGTCATTATTAGCAGTCCCTATACTCCAAAACTACATAGCCAACATAAGGTATAAGAAGTCACACGTCAGATTAGGCTTGACTATCTCGCAGGGGTCACCCGTCAGATCAGGTTTGACACTCTTGGTCCTTTGGACATTATATCAGTTTAGTGGATCCACACAACCATCGTTAGTACCCATGGAACGATATTAACACTCTTCTAATTGGGGTTATATGTTGGACCCCAATTAACACAGACTGAGGAATATCAGTTAGATGATACCTCCTACAGTCTCAAATATAGTCCAGTTATAGTCTCATTTCAGCTAGGTAGCCTTAGAGTTGCTTGACCAAAGCATACATATATCAATATTTTTTAGTATTTTCAATTTACAAATCTTACTCAGCCCATGTTATATGCTTGGTCATGCATCTCCAGTGTTTATTGATTTTTATGTATTTTCAATATTTATATATTGTCATACATACTCTATATTTACAGATTTTCCATATTTTTAGTGTCTATAGATTCTATGTTCTCTACTCAGTACTCCATGTTTTACATACATATTTAGTTAATTATTTGTTCTATTCATGAAACCTTACATATCAGCCTACCTCATTTTGCATACCAGTACATTCAAAGTACTAATCACATACTTTTTTTTTATGCTATGATGTATTATATTATAGTTGTTGATGCTTTGTTCCTGAACCACGCTTAGAATTCCCTTCTCAGGCTATCAGCAGTACAGTAGCAGTGGTGAGTCCTCATTATTTTTAGGACAAATTATTTTACTTCATATTTTTATTTCAGTAGTTAGCAGAGTTAGTTGGGGCCTATCCCATCAACTCATATCCAGTCAGTCAGTCTTAGAGGATGTTCAGACATTAGAGTCAGTTCTTCCAGTATTCAGATATTACAGTTAGTTATCAGTTTATCATTATTTTATCAAATTCAGTCAGTTATTTCTATAGACTCATATTACAGATTTAAATTTAGTTATTAAAACCTTATGGTATGTCAGCATTCTTCTGCATTTATGATTATGTTATCTAGTGCTCATAGCATACACCAGCTCATTGGTTATCTTGTGGTCCCTCAGGACTGTAAGTACCGTGTAAAGACTAAGGGGTAGTCCCGCGTCGTTACATATGGAATGACTGAATTGTTGGAGCCTCAGACTTAGTGTCTTTAACTTGAACTAGATGATAAATGCACTCTTTTGGTATCAACTTTCTGGCTTTAAGATATAGTATGAAATGACTCTTGGGAGACACCGAATTACCTTCCCACTCAAAGGATGGCTGTAATATCCCACAAAGTTCTCTTCTAGTCTAAGCCTTAAAGCGTATCCAGCAAAGCAGAAAATCTGAGTCTAAAAGTTTTAGAAGTACCTTCCCAAGTATGAAATACTTTGAATCATGTGTAATTTCCCTAATTTATACTTTTAGTCATGTAGATCATTGAACAACCTTTCCATCGATACCAATTTCATCAAAATCCGACTTTGGACGAAGAAGTTATGGCCATTTTACTAAGCGTTGTTAGAATTGCAAGTTTGACGGTCAATCTGATGGACCGCCAAGTCCTTGGTGGACCATCAAGTGTCTCGTCAGACCAAGGCAGTGGCTTTCTTTTTTGGTCATCATATGTTAGAAAAAGTGGTGGACCATCAAATTTATGATGGACCGTCACTTCGACCGTCACTCCGAGGCAGAACATCCCAGTTTTAGCACTTGAGTGATGGACAAATTGGTGAACCGCCAGTCTCTCTAACGGACCATTAGGTTGACCGTCACAGACCCCGATCGGAATTTTCTAGACATATTTTAAAGAGGCAGTTTGGTCTTTTCCACATACTTTCCCAGCTCTATAAATACCGGGCCAAGAGCCTTCAACTTTATTTTTGTCTCTTCGACCCAAAAATTGGGGTTTCCAAAATCAAAATACTCTCTTCTCCTTTCATAAAATTCAAGAGAGATCAAGAAGGATCTAGAGAAATCAAAAACTCCTTTCAAGAGCCTTCAAGAAAAGAAATTCCCAGGTATGTAGATGTTGATTCTTGGGTCCCTTTCATCCAAGAAGCTCAAGTACCCTTTTTTTTAAACTTAAGGATTTTATGTTTTGTGATATTCCATGATTTGTATGAGTTGAAGTTGATGTTACTTGTGTTGTTGAGTTTGGATTCATGATTGTTTGCAAGATTTATGGTTTTTGACCCTAGTATGTGGAATTTATGTGATGTTATGATGATGAGTAGACGTTTGTGAATCCTTGGAGGCTTGAGGTGATGTTCTAATGATTGTGAAATTGAATATATGGCATGATTTCTGAGTTTCTTATGAATATGCCTGAATGATGGTAATGATGCATGAATGCTTGTGATGCTTGGATGAATGATGATGCTTTACTTCTATGTTATCAAGTCCTGGGGATATTTATACCCGAAAATAGAGCTGTTGTCTAGAGCCCGTGTTAGTTTCTCAATAATTCCAATCGAGCCATGATTTTTAGAACTTAGTGAACTATAGAACTCTGTATCCTCAGACAAGTGCGAAGCTTAATAAAGCTCAGTAATCTCAGTTATCTGTGTTATCTCTGTATAGCTAGTAATCTAGCCTCATACCTGTACTCAGCCCAGTCCTAATGGAACTCAAATGATTCAATTCTAATCTCAGAAATGATTCAAATAATCTAATCAAGCTATGTATCGTCAGTCAGATATTGTGATTCAATATTGTTTTTGATAGATATGGAGCCAAGTGATCTCAATGTATTTTAGCCAGATTATTTGAGAAACATGATTATGTAAATAGATTCATGTTTATTGAATTCATCCTAAGGATTCAGTGAGAATCTTTTAGTTGGAAGTAGAAACTAGCACCGAGTGGGGGAAGGGATAGTGATTCCTCCCGTCAGAGAGAGAGGCCAGAGTCGTTAGTAAAAATTCTTAAAATCTAAAACTATATATATCCAGCATAGGATACAGGAGTCCCCATCAGTAGAGGCTATCACTGTCAGAGAGGTTGACTATTATATCGCCTCAGGTTGACTTTCTGCGAGGGTCATCCCATCAGAGAGGCTTGACCCGAGAATGCGTCTTTACTCGTGGCATGGTATTGACGCCCTTCCAGCTGGGGTTACATGTTGGATCCCACCTGTGGTAGGTTGGGGCATATTAGTTAAGTGACTACTCCCTACAGTTGCAGTTTTAGTATCAATCTTCAGAAGTCAAGACCGTGTGGTACAGTCGTTTATCTCAGTAATGTACTCAGATAGTTCCATTGATTCATGGACCATCTCGTCAGATAGGCTTGGTCTCCTTCTCAAATTTTGTTGAGTATTCTTGTTGTTAGATTTGGATATAGTCCTATTTTCTTATCATTGATAAAGCGTCCGAAGTTATCTATTAGAAAAATTGAATCTCTAATTTTGTTGGTTGAAAGCGGTAAGCTCAGAACTTAGTCTTTTTTATAAGTATACTCATATCCTCAGTTATAAGTAACAGATGAGTTAGTTGTTCAGTATGTCAGTGATGGTAGTGAGTTTAGCTCGCAGGAAAGCAGTATCCAAGGTCAAGTCTCTAGAGTTGTGATGATTATGAATATGATTTATGCATTCTTGTATGTGTGCTTATTTTCGTGCGGGATTCTCATGATCATTTAGGTTATAGATATTTTGCATGCTTGAGCCCTTGCATTTAGCCTTACCCCATCTATATACTTGATATGTTTTATGCTGACGCATTTGCGCTATGGTGTCTCATTTGACACCATAGGTTTAGAGGCACGGGACCTAGAGTATCATCAGTAGATCAGTCCTAGTCAGCAGAAGTAGCAGTGAGTCCTCTTTTTTTGAGGATGAGTTTCGGTTTTCTATTATTGTAATCAAAATTTTATTTAATTTCAGTTGACGGAGTTAGTTGGGGACCTATCCCATTAATTCCGCTATTCAGTTATATTAGAGGCTTTTCAGACAGATGTATTGTATAGTATTCAATTTCATATTTTGAGTATTTATAAATGTGCTGAACCTTATGGCCAGTTTCTATATTTATTCAAGATATTATGTAGTGTACAGGTACAGATATGAGTAAAGGGTTAGCTTGTGGTCCTTTGGGGTCACAAGCACCGTGTGACATCTTGGGATGGGATATCTGGGCGTTACAAGCTTGCTATCAGAGCCTAAGGTTCAAGAGTGTCCTAGGGAGTCTGAAAAGCCGCATCTAGTAGAGTCTTATGCATGGGTGTGTATCATACCACATTTATGTGCAAGAGGCTACAGGATGTTCTTAGAAGGAGTTTCCCTTTTTTCAGTAATTATTTCGTGCGAGTGAGCATGAGCTCAGGTTGATCCTCAGTCTAATCCACTTCTTTTTTTCAATTATAGAGTATGCCTCCTCACAGAAGTTTTGTATGTGGGGTCGATGATCAGTCCCCTCAACTAGTAGGACCTGATAATAAGAGTGTGTCACATGCAGAGTTTTGGGTAGCTTTTCAGGCGCTAGCCCAAGCCGTGACTAATGTTCAGGGAAACCTTCAGGCTGCAGTCCAACCTCAGTAAGATGGGAATTCTGCCACAGCTAGGATTAGAAATTTTATGAAAATAGTCCTCGCCAGATTTCTTTGGGTCAGTAGTAGGTAAGGACCTACATCCTTATCTAGAGGAGGTGAAGAAGATCACCCATATTACACATGTCTCTGAAGAAGAGAGTGTGGAGTTAGAATCTTATAGATTGAAGGATGTTGCTCATGATTGGGTAGTGATATGGGAGAAGAGTAGAGGGGAGAATGTAGCTCCTGTGACTTGGTCCAAGTTTCAGAGTTCCTTTATAGATAGGTTCTTTCCACTTGAGATGAAAGAAGCTAAGGTAGAAAAGTTCATGAACCTAAGGCAAGGTTCTATGACTGCAAAAGAGTATTTTCTTAAGTTCAACCAATTAGTTAAGTATGCTCCAACTTGGTAGCTGACCCTAGAGTGAGCATGAGTAAGTTTCTATTTGGGGTTTTGAATTATGTGTTAAAAAAGTGTAGAGCTGCTATGCTAAATAGAGATATGGATCTTTCTAGTCTAATGATGCATGGACAGCAAATTAAGGCAGACAAGATAAAAGAAATAGAGAGTGTGAGTAAGAGAGCCAAGACAGGTAGTCGTAGTTTCTCACAGTCAGGATCCCAAGGGGATAGTGGTTACCAGCTTGGTCAGAGATGTTTAGTTCCAGCTCCATCTTCGGCTAGTGTACCCACACCTGTGTTTGGGGGTGTCAGATCCGAGGGAGCGCCAAGCTCCAAGGCCTAGAGTAGTGCTAGTGGTGTTCGTACCCATCCGCTTTGTAGAGAGTGTGGCAGGCACCACCAAGGCATGTGTATAGCCGGTAGTGATGTGTGCTTTGGGTATGGTGATCCAGGCCATAGAATGCGATACTGTAGAGTGTTAACACAGAGGGGTAGACTCCGTACGCTTCAGGCTCGTCTTGATCATAAGGTCTCCCCAACATAGACCTGGGTATGTTAAGAGCCTTTCATCTATATGACATGTATTTTTAGATCCATCGATTTCATCTAGAGCATTATATGTTAGCATGAGTCATGCGTGAGTTTTAGATATCAATCGGTCAATCATGACCCAGGCGGTAGGTGCCCCGTGCACCGCTCCAGTATTTTAGCAAAGTATATTTAGAGGGACATAGGGTCCCAAGGGGGAGATACCCCATAGTGTTATAATATTTGCATATCCTTAAGTTTATTTAGATACATGTTAATATTCTTCTAATGAAGCTAGCATCAGTGATCATTGTATTATCAGTTGTGCTTCCGAAGGTCAGTTCAGTTAGGTATTCATGCATTAGATATGCACGTTCAATAGAAAGAGTTCAGCTTATCAGTGCGTGTTCAGCCATGCATTCGTGAGATCAGCCCAGCTATGAGTCCATGCATTATATGTTCATGCATTCTATGAGGATTCAGCTCTAAGTAGCTTCAGTCGAGTGTTCCATGTGTTAGAGATGCGTTCCTAGTATGAGTACTCAGTATGTTAGTCGATATAGTTGTGCAGTCATGCCTTGAGATATTTTTGTTTCTTGAGTAAGTTCTGTTGATCAGTATTCCCAACCTACCAAGTGATATTTGAGGATGAATGTTCCCAAGGGGGAGATAATTTAATACCCCGCAAAGTTCTCTTCTAGTCTGAGACTTAGAGCGTATCCAGTAAAGCAAAAAATCTGAGTCTAAAAGTTTTAGAAGTATCTTACCAAGTATGAAATACTTTTAATCGTGTGTAATTTCCCTAATTTCTACTTTTAGTCATGTAGAGCATTGGAAAAGCTTTCCATAGATACCAATTTCATCAAAATCTGACATCGGACGAAGAAGTTATGGCCATTTTACTGAACGTTGTCAGAATCATAAGTTTGACGGTAGATTTAATGGACCGCCAATTCCTTGGTGGACCATCAAGTGTCCCATCAGAACAAGATAGTGGCTTCATTTTTCGGTCATCATGTGACAGCCAAAGTGGTGGACTGTCAGATTTCTGACGGATCGTCACTTCGACCATCACTTCGAGGCAGAATATCTTAGTTTTGGCACTTGAGTGACAGAAGACTTGGTGGACTGTCAATCCCTCTGAAGGACCATCAGGTCAACCGTCACAGATCCCAATAAAAATTTTTTAGACAAATTTTAAAGGGGCATTTTGGTCTTTTTCACATCCTCCCCTAACTCTATAAATACCTGGCCAAGGGCCTTTAACTTTATTTTTCTCTCTTCCACCCAAAAATTAGGATTTCCAAAATCAAAATACTCTCTTCTCCTTTCATAAAATTCAAGAGAGATCAAGAAGGATCTAGAGAAATCAAGAACTCCTTTCAAGAGCCTTCAAGAAAAGAAATTCCCAAGTATGTAGATGTTGATTCTTGGGTCCCTTTCATCTAAGAAGCTCAAGTACCTTTTTTTTTTTTTAAATTTAAGGATTTTATGTTTTATGATATTCCATGATTTGTATGAGTTGAAGTTGATGTTACTTGTGTTGTTGAGTTTGGATTTATGATTGTTTGCAAGATTTATGGTTTTTGACCCTAGTATGTGGAATTTATGTGATGTTATGATGATGAGTAGACGTTTGTGAATCCTTGGAGGCTTGAGGTGATGTTCTAATGATTGTGAAATTGAATATATAGCATGATTTCTGAGTTTCTTATGAATATGCCTGAATGATGGTAACGATGCATGAATGCTTGTGATGCTTGAATAAATGATGATGCTTTACTTCTATGTTATCGAGTCCTGGGGGTATTTATACCCAAAAATAGAGCTGTTGTCTAGAGCCTGTGTTAGTTTCTCAATAATCCCAACCAAGCCTTGATTTTCAGAACTTAGTGAACTATAGAACTCTGTATCCTCAGACAAGTGCGAAGCTTATAAAGCCCAGTAATCTCAGTTATCTGTGTAATCTCTGTATCACTAGTAATCTAGCCTCAGACCTGTACTCAGCCCAGTCCTAATGGAACTCAAGTGATTTAATTCTAATCTAAAAAATAATTTGAATAATCTAATTAAGCTATGTATCATCAGTCAGATATCGTGATTCGATATTGTTTCTGTCAGATACAGAACCAAGTGATCTCACCGTATTTCAGCCAGATCATTTGAGAAACTTGATCATGTAGACAGATTCAGCTTTATTTTGTTCTTTCTAAGGATTCAGTGAGAGTCTTTCAGTTGGGAGTAGAAACTAGCACCGATTGAAGGAAGGGATGGCGATTCCTCCTGTCAGAGAGAGAGGCAGGAGTCATTAGTAGCAATCTCTAAACTCCTGAACTGCGTAGCCAATGCAGAATATAGGAGTCCCCATCAGTAGAGGCTGCCACCATTAGAAAGGTTGACTATTATATTGCCTCAGGTCGACTTCCTGCGAGGGTCATCCCATTAGAGAGGCTTGAACTGAGAGTATGTCTTTACCTGTGGCACGGTATTGACGCCCTTCCAGCTGGGGTTACAGGTTGGACCCCATCTGTGGTAGGTCGAGGCATGTCGGTTAAGTGACTACTCCCCACAGTTGCATTTTCAGTATCAATCTTCAGAAGTCAAGACTGTGTGGTACAGTTGTCTATCTTAGTAAGGAACTCAGATAGTTCCATTGATTCGTGGACCATCCCGTCAGATAGGCTTGGTCTCCTTCTCAGAATTTTTTGAGTATTCTTTTTGTCGGATAAGGATATAATCTTATTTTCTTATCATTGATAAAGATTCCAAAGTTATCTGTTAGAAAAGTTGAATCTCTAATTCTGTCGGTTGAAAGCGGTAAGCTCAGAACTCAATCTTTGAGATAAGTATACTTAGATCCTCAGTTATCAGTAACAGATGAGTCAGTGGTTCAGTATCTCAGTGATGGTAGTGAGTTTAGCTCGTAGTATAGCGGTATCCAAGGTCAAGTCTCTAGATTTGTGATAATTATGAGTATGATTTATGCATTATTGTATGTATGCTTGTTTTCGTGCGGGATTCTCATGATCATTTAGGTTATACATATTTTGTATGCATGAGCCCTTGCATTTAGCCTTACCCCATCTATATACTTGGTATATTTTATGCTTACGCATTTGTGCTATGGTGTCTCATTTGACACCATAGGTTTAGAGGCACAGGACCCAGAGTATCATCAGTAGATCAGTCCTAGTCAGCAGCAGTAGCAGTGAGTCCTCTTCTTTCGAGGATGAGTTTTAGTTTTCTATTATTGTAATCAAAATTTTATTTAATTTAAGTTGACGAAGTTAGTTGGGGACCTGTCCCATCAACTCTGCTGTTCAGTTATATTAGAGGCTTTTCAGACAGATGTATTGTATAGTATTTAATTTCATATTTTGAGTATTTATAGATGTGTTGAACCTTATGGCCAGTTTCTGTATTTATTCCAGATATTATGCAGTGTACAGGTACAGATATCAGTAAAGGGTTAGCTTATGGTCCTTTGGGGTCACAAGCACCGTATGACATCTCGGGATGAGATCTCAGGGTGTTACACTGGCTCATCAAGAAACTAAAACTTAACCACTCGGGTGCGACAATCTATAGATGCATAACAGGAATGGAGTCAATCCATGCCCAGAATAATGTCAAAATCGACCATGTATAACTCTATTAAGTTTGCTAATATAATCTTATGAAGGACAGTGATAGGACATTTTCTGTAGACTCATTTGGCAACAATTGACTCACCCATTGGGGTGGAAACTAAGAAGGGCTTAGAGAGCTTTTCAGGACCTACCCCAAAAATTCACTGCAACCAATAGAGTCACATATATAAGAGAGATTTGACCCTGGGTCTAACAACACATAAATATCAAGATGACAAAAACAAATCATACTAGTAACATTTGGTTAACTCTCCTGCTTGTAACAAAATGGTAAATCATAAAACTAATTCTGGCACTGGCCGCCACCAGTACTGATAATGCACCATGAGAAGGAACTGGGCGACCTAGTGAAGCTGCTGTGCTAGTAGCCTGAGTATTGGGACAAACATCCCTACTTTACTTCTTAGCATACGAATACTGTTTTATTCTGTGACCTAACTTGACACACCCAAACAAACTTTCTATCCCGACAAATACTCACCAAGATGATTTTTACCATACTTTGCACATGCTGGATAGCCGGGCCTTCCACCAGCACTATTTTAAGACTTGGACATAGAAGTTCTACCTCACTGCTTCTGCTTAGTTATAGGGGTGAGAGCAATGGCAAAAGATGGCACTGGCATAGATGAGTGACCTTGAAACTGTGAAGGATTTCCCCCTTCAAATCTAGTTTAGTCATACTCAAACTGTCTTATTCTAGCCTTCTTATTTCCTTTCTATCCCCTATTCAACTTCACTTCCTTAATTTATTGAGCATGATTCATCAGCCTAGCAATATTCATGTCCCTAATAAGTATGACAGTCCTAAACTCCTTGACTACCAAACCAAATACCCAGTAATAAACTTACTCATACTAGATCTAGGGTCAGCTATCAAATCAGGAGCATGATTAGAAAACCAATTTAACCTAAAGAAATAGTCCTTCACTGTCATTGAGCCCTACCTCAGGTTCATGAACTACTTAACCTTTACTTCTCTCAACTCACGCAGAAAGAACCAGTCAAAAAATGCATCCTAAAATGCCTGCCAACTTATGGGAGCTATATTCTCACCTCTACCATTCTTCCACATAACCACCCAATCATAAAAAACATCCTTCAGCCTATAGGATGCCAATTCTACACTTTTCTCCTCATTAACATGCTTCACTTAGGTGATATTCATCACCTAATCAATGTAGAGCCGTGGATCCTCACCTACTTTTGACCTAAAGAACTCAGGTGAATTCATTCTCATAAAGTCATGAATTCTGGCTGGAGCTAATTCCCATTCTGCTAAAGTGGAACTACCGCGTGATGGGTTCCTTGAACATTGGCTATCACAGCTTAGGCCAACACCTGAAAGGCAGTCCAAAATTTAGCATGGGATACGTTCTCATTCAGAGGATTAGTAGACGGGGTGTCTGGTTAATATTTCTGTGTGCATTAGCTTGAAAAGGAGGTATATTCTGTCATATAAGAGCACAAGTTAAAGCATATAGAGACAACTATAAGCACGATATATTCATGAAAGAAAAATGATGATTTCCTCAATCATTCTGTAGTGTCTTGCTCATAAATGTGGCGAGCTTCACACCTATGATCAAGACTTTATGTAAGGCGGCTTATCTGACTTCCTAGGATGCTTTAAACCTTAGGCTCTGATACTAAGTTCGTAATGCCCTAGAAAGGTACCCCGAGCATCATATGGTGCTCAAGACTGCGAGTATTCCCAAGCCAACCCTTTAAGCCTTTTACTAAATCTAAAACTCATAATAAAGATGAACTATGCATGTTAAATGTTGAAATACTAAATTTATGTATGAACAGATAGTATTAACTTAGAAATCTGGTCAACCAACATTTTAAATTTGAAATGTAACAATAGTCGGACAAGCCTCTACTACTACTAACTAGAGATCCACTGAGACAGGCCTCGAGTTGACTCAAACAACACTGAAAACAAATGATCATAGTACTTCATAAATCTAGAAATCTGAATAAATGAGTCCTCAAACTATAAGGATTCACCAACTATTGGAATGTAAATAGAGATTCTTGCGGTTAATCACGCTGTTGGAACTGAGCACTAGAACCTACATTATAAGACAATGTAACACATAGAAGTATATGTGGATTAGTACTTTTAGAATGTACTGAGCATGTGGGAGTGAATACATAAGTAAAAGCAGTAACTAAATGTGCATATAATTTGTAAAGAATGCATGATAAGTGTGAATGACTCACCTTGGCAATGACTCACCTTGGCTTGAATAAATCAAAAGCTGCAAATCTAAACATAATGTAATAAAGCATAAAGACAGTCTTTGTGAGCCATCACACTTACTTCTAAAAGTTGTACCTTTACTCTTTCTATTAATGGAATAGGTAGGACTAAAATTGAGTATGCTTTTACACTTAGTTTCTAAAAGTTGTTCTTTTATCTATCTTAAGGAGGTTCTTCTAATCGACATACACTATGTGAGCTATCATGATGCCCAACATATGGTTCCCTTGTGGGGAAAAGCTCACATTGGGGAGAATTTTCATACTCTTGCCAAGGATTAGTACCTGAGCTAAGTGATCACAATCTGTATCTGCATCCATATAAATAAGAATAATCTGAACCTACGTTAGCTCATAGTTCTAGGGCATATGAACAGGGACACATACCTAAATCGGTGCTAAATACTACTCCCTTACTTATATGATCATTCTGTAGGAAATCCATCTTAAAATAACATAAGAATTTCTAATGAAAATGAATTATGCATCTATTTGATGTAAACTATAATTAAATCTAACATGTACCGATTGCATGTCTTAGCTGAGGATCAAAAGATCAAATTTTCTTAAAATCTGAATGCATGCTAATCAAAGAATGCTTAAAACATAATCTTCTTGAAATCTCAAGACTTCAACTTAGGGCTTAAAACCCATGCTTTAAACTCATACCAATTCATAATAAACTTCATGCTCAATAGTAAAGATCTTGAAATACTTTAGCCATTCTAATCAAGATAATGAAATTCGATTCTCAACATAAGAAGCCAAGTCACACGCATAAATAGGTGAAAATAGTCATGAAATTCAACACTTAAATCACTTGTATTTTCATAAACTTCAACAATGATGTTTGGGTATGAATGCTAGATTGCAATTCATGTAAATTTAACTTTTAAAACTAGGTTTGGGCACAAAGATGAAAGGAGTATCCTTGTTCATAACCCCACATACCTTACTAGGTTAATTTTATGTATAAACTTGACTTTGAACTCCTAATGATGTTCTTGAAGGCTCTTTCTTGAAGTTCTCAAAACCGAATACTTTGATTCTTGATTATCTTGAAGAGGGTGTGATGAAGTTTTGGATTTCTTAGAGTTAAATTAGGGTTTCTTGGAGAGAATTTTGATGAAGAATGAGTATATTATGCTTAAAACGATGTCAAATCTTCTATTTTTTATGACTTGGGGTGAGGGTAAATGACCTAAATGCCCCTTTAGGAATTAAAGTCGCAGCTAAAATATTGTTTATGGGATTGACGATATGATATGAATATTTTATTGCTATTACCGGCATGATACGGTGGAATTGCATTGAGCTACTAGAACTGAAATCCAAACATGACTCAAACCTCATCAAAAAATTTCGTAACTTCCCTGATACATTCCCCTTACACCCCTGAATGTTAATCAACTTAAAAACCATCGTCCCAGAGCCCAGAAGGTCAACTGAAAATCCTCAAAGTTCAGGGGTCAAAAATGAGACTAAGTCCCCAATACTTAATTTTATTTTCAGGTTTTAAGGGTCTTATGCAAGCACTAAGGGCTGAGCTGAACTAAGAATGTACGGGGTATTATAGGGAGGAACCTAATATATGTTTTATTTTTTATTGTATATTTGTATATAATGGATTCAAAAATCTATGTATGTTTGGTCGACTTTGGATTTTTAATTCTTATTTATTTTTCATTCAGTCTATTCCTTATTCTCAATATGTTGATGGTTGGAGGTAGGCATTGAGCATTTGTTGCAACGGATGGACCATATATTGTAATAGATGGTTAATATGTTATGACAGATGGATGCAAGAGTTGAAAAAATTCAATAAAAATGGTTATATTATTGAAAAGCTAAAAGACATGACTTTTCATAATTTCGGTTTAATTATGACTTTTCACAATAATCGAAATATCACTAGTTAGATTTAATCAAGGAGGTGAACAATCGTGACTTTTTGTTTACCACATTCGGATTCAATTTTCTATAAATTGGTCCCTCCATACTTGTTCATTCTACTCCACTTATTTATTTCTTGAATTTTGTCTTTCGTATTACATCTTCAACCACTTCTCTTCAAAAACCAGATTCCTTTCTTGTTGAGATAATTTTTTCTTTTTGGTGTGTAAATCTACCAGTTAGTAGTATACGTTGTATTACATTCAGACTCCTTTCTTTATTTTTGTGTTTATATTTTTTGTCAATTCATGTGTGTTCTAGATATGGCTGATCCTATTTGGGACATTGCTATTCTACGCGACATCTTGCGGGAACTTCATAGGCAGGTTAATGACCTCTAGTGGGAGTTGGCCGCCATGAGAGCAAGGATGCTCTGACAGATTCACAGGCTGATGAGGGCCCTGCTGCTATCGATTGACGATTGTTCAGCTGAGAATAATAATAATAATAATAATAATAATTAGGTGATGTTTTTTCTTTTAGCATATGTATTTTTATTTTTCTATATTAGATCTACCTACCTAATTATTTTATTTTTGTTTAATCAAAAATTTATGTTTGGTCGAGTTAAATTTTTTAATTCTTATTTAATTTTCATTTTGTCTATTTTTTCTTCTCAACAAATATGTCGATGGTTGGACGTAAGGAGCATTTTTGAATCCAGTAGCAATAGCAAGAGTTTTGAGTTCTTTCAACAGATGGACCATCTGTTGAAATAGGTTGATCATCTGTTAGATTTGTGGTAGGAACTGTATTATGTTACTCCAATAGATTACCCATATGTTGCAAAAGCTTGATCATCTATTGGAGGAACACATTCCATTGTAATACCCGTGCTTTTTCTAGCTTAAAATTCGTTCCTAGAATGGTAAGACTGGGCTTTAAAAATGAATAACATTTATTTCATACGGAATTTTCCAGATTTAGACCTTCCATTGGTTGGGAAATTGAATAAAATTTCCATCAATACAAAATTCACTGAAATCTGACCGTTGGTGAAGAAGTTAGAGCATTTTTAGTAATGCAGTGTCCCCACCTGGGCACTCACCACGTCGTGGTGGATGCCAAAATGACAATCGTCCAATTCTAATAGACCTCCGTGATATTGGCACATCATGGATAGGTCTAAATTTCCAATTGTAAATTTCTAGTGGCACAACTCAATAGCACTGCATCACGCTAGAGTGCAAATTCGCTCTTGTCCTTTTCCAGTAGCTTAACGAGATTTTACCGCATCGCGGTAAAGGTGTAATTGCTGTACTCTTGATCCATAATTCAAATTTTTGTGTTATAACTTTAATCCCAAGTCTGTGAAGTTATTATTAGGTGAATAATATTCATAGAAGTCACTTAGAGCCAAGTGGAGGTAAGAACATTAGATTCATTCAAAGTTTGGTGTCCAATTCTACAAGTGTCAACTTTGAAAGTGTATAACTTTTGATGTATGTAGAATCTTCCATCTAAATACCTATCAAATTATAGATAATTGAATTAGATTTTCAACGATATTAATTTCACCTTAATCCAGTACCCGAGAAAAAAGTTATAGCTATTTTCATGTGAGGCAGTAAGCTTCTGGGATGGTACCGCGTCGTGGTGAAGAGCAAAATCGGGATACTGGTTATGAATTTTTGATTTAAATGAATGAGGGGAAATGAGGTATTTTCCCCCCTCAACCCAGGTTATAATATAGCAATGTACAACCGCCATTGGGGAATTATTTTGCCCCCATTATCCTACTTTACTCCAAAGAACAAACCCTAATCAATTCTCTTTAAGATTCATCCATTCCATCACCTTCTATTCAAGAAAACAATCAAGAATTACGTTTTCTATTCCAAGAAATTTAAGAAAAACATTCAAGAACATTCCTAAAAACCCCAATTTAATTCATCTTCTTCAAGAAACAACCTTCAAAAACATAAATAGGAATTCAAGTCAAACTTATTCATCAATTCTCTTTCAAAAGAAAATACTAAAGTTCAAACTTACTCTCCAAGAAATCCAATTTTCCTCATCTATTCTTTAAGATAGTTCAAGATTAAAAATTTCCAATTCAAGAACTCCAAGAACTCATCTTCAAAAGCATCATAGGAATCCAAGATTCAAGCTTTCTCATCTAAGATCATCAATTAAGGTATGTGGGGTTATGAACAAGGACACTCCTTTTGTACTTATGCCCAAAACTATTTTTTTAAGTTAAATTCACATGATTTGCAATTAGGGGCTCATACCCAATTTTTAGTATTTGAAGATTATGAGGTTTCAAGTGATTGAATGCTGAATTGCATGACTATTTTCATATAATTATGCATATAATGAGATTTTCCAGATTTTCCAATGGAGTTTAAGTATGATATTGTGATTCTTGATTCTATTATTTTGATATTGTTAAGAGTATTTCAAGAAGTATATTGAGCATGATGTTTTGCTATGAATTTGTATGAGGTTTGAAGCATGGGCTTTAAGCCCTAAGATTGAGTTTTGATATTTCAAGAAGATTATATTTTTAGTATGGTTTGATAAGCAAGTATTCAAATTTTCAAGAAAGAAGTTGATCTTTTAATCCTAAGCTAAGATAAGGAATTCACATTGTTCTTATAGTTTGAGATTTAAAGAAAGAGAAGTATATTTGGTTTTCATTATAAACTCTAGTGCTATTTTAAGGTGGATTTCCTAAAGAATGAGCGTAACAGATTAAAGGGAGTAGTATTTAGTACCGAGTTGGGTATGATTCCAAGGTCTTATGCCCCAGAACTGCGTGCCACCGTAGGATTAAGATTATTCCTACTTCTATGTGGATGACTAAGATTGTGATCACTTAAGATAAAGTTATACTCCCTAGAAAGAGTATGACACTTCTCCCCAACGTGAGGTTTCTTCCTTAGGAGGACGAGACGTTGGACTCCATGTAGTTCGTATGGCTTATGTCGGTTAAGAGAACCTCCCTATCAATAAAGATTTTCCGAACATTTTTAAATTTTTTTCCCTACTAGTAAACAAAAGCTTTGAAAGATCTCCACAATAATAAAGCCTAATAGAAAAGATTTATAGAAAAACTTTTAGAAAACCAAGTGTAAAGGCTCACAATTTTATTCAGATTATGCTTTACAGAAAGAAAAGAGTTACATATTTCATCTATTAGATTTTAGTTTTAGAAGTGAGCTCTCTCTACACTTAGACAGTATAATTTAAAGACAGAATATTAGCACAACTTTTAGAAATAAATGTTATGACTCACTAGATTTATAAAGTGGGATTTGCTATTCATGATTTCTAATTTCAGTATTTCAGATATTCTAGCTTATGTGAGTCATTTACATTTAGCATGCATTATTTTATAAATTATGATGATGAGATGATGTTTTAATTATGTATTTCACCCCCATATACTTAGTACATCCTCAAAGTACTGATCCACATATATGTTAATGTGCTAAATTGTCTCATAATGTAGGTAAAAGTTATAGCATACATACCATATTCAGATAGTTGCAGATTCCAGCCAACAGATGATTAGTCCTCCTACTTCGGGGACTTTAGTTAGATGTTATTTATGTACTTTACTTTTGTTACTCATATGTATTGATTAATGATAGTTGGAGTCGCACCCCAGCTATCTATAGTCATATAGTAGAGGCTTCACAGATGTCAGTCAAAGTAAGTTTTGTAATTTCAGTCCTTCTTTTCAGACTTTATCAAAATGTAAAATTGTATCAATATTATATTTTCATAGATTCCATCACTATTATGTTTCCCACAGTAAACACAGGTATTTCATACATATTTAATTAGTTGCTTAACAGTATGCCAGTTTATAGGTTAGCTTGGGATCACTTGTGGTCGTAAGCATCGTGTGACATCTCGGGATAGATTTTTAAGTTGTTACATTGATGAACTGTATTGTGTTCTTCCTGTAAATGTTCATATGTTGCAACAGATGGGTAATCTACTGAAAATAATTTTGTGGTCTGTTGTATTTAGTTTTTGTTTTACCTCTTTTTATTGATGAACAAGTTAATAAAAAAGATATTTTATATAATAAAAAATAACATCTGAGTTAAAAATATCAAAGTCCATAACAAACAACAACACAAGTTTTTCTATTACAACGATCATGGTGGATTACAATCCGGGCATGTTGTTCTTTTGTGTCCAATATTGTTACACATGAAGCACTTGCTTTTTATTAATAGGAATAATTCTCTAAGTCCACTCCACCTCTTATATCGCCTTCTTCCTGATTTGATAATGCTTAGATCAATATATGGAGGAGGTATTAAGCTCCCCAAAAGCTCTACAGGAACAACCTAAGATTTTTTGAGAGGTACCGGATTAATGTTCTTACTATATGCCATTATATATATTTCCACTGAATAATATGGAGACAAACACTCATAAATATTAGTTCCATATTATGCACCGTATTGAGCTTGCAGCGCTGCCATGACATGTGCATAGGATATTCTGTCCAAGTCAAAAACTCTCACGTACAAGATCTTATTTAAAGATTGACTGTGGCAAAATCACCATGACCGTTGATATTGAACTTGTAATCTGCTATTTGATGAGGAAATAACCTATTCCTTGAACTGATATTCATTGATATTTATTTTTCTGCTTATAGAACAAACCTGGTTCCTGCGTTCGTGACTGCACACACCTTTTGTGACATAATTTTCCATACTTCTTGTTTATTTCATCTAATAGCGCCACGATGGAAAATTCTCTTTCAACGCCAAATAATAAATTCACTGATTCAACTATGTTTAACACATAATATTATACCTATACAAAATAATCACTTAGTGCGACATCATACTAAACTTGTAACTCAAACAAGACATTAAATTTATAAAAATGAACCTATTTGTCGGACAAAATGCTCAGCTCCATCTCTCGAAATCGATATGTATGTGATGTTCTGCTACCTTGGGATGCATATCCATTATTTGATTGAAATGGTCAAAAAAATCATTTCTATTATATGTTTTAGCTGATCTATAAAAAAGGGTCACAACTCTTTTGTTGTGAAAGTTGTTTCGAATATTATTTCCAAGATGCCTCAAGAAACAACCAAAATGAGCTGAAGTGTAAAAAATTGAACCCATTTTGGGATACATGGATGCCTATTCGAATAAAACACAACTTTTTGGTATCTTTGATGCAACTTCACATTTTTTCAAAAAAAATATCCATATGAGGCATCACATTCCTTGTCCGCTATACAAAAAGCGACAGGAAAGATGTGCCTCTCCACATCTTATGCCACCGCCGCAAGCAAAACTCCATTATACTTGCTACTCAAGAAAATTCCGTCGATGGCTATGACTTTTCTCAAATGTTGAAAACAAAGAATCCAAGCACCATAGTATACAAAAAAGTACTTGAACCTTCCATTTTCATCAACATGTAGCGCTATCTTACTTTCGGGATTTATGGACTCAAGTATGTAATGGTAGGCATCAAGGACCGCATTCCCGTGCTCGTGTGTCCTCCTAACCAAGTCCTTGTCAATCCCCATGTCCATATATATCTTCCAATAACTGAATGTTACACCAAATTCTGTAAGGAGATGATTGGCCATATCACTTATAGAAGGGCCTTTGCCATTGGGGAATCTATTCTGGAAATATTGACCGAGAACCTTTGCCATGGCATGAGGATTTTGGCCCGTAATGTGCTCTGAAACACATGTGTGATGCTTTTTATAAATATTAATGATGAATCTGGTAGAACTTAAGTATTTCACAACCCTCAACCATCCCTTGCAGTTCGTATTAGTATATCTGAAGGAAAAAACTTTGCTCGAATTAATCACCTTCTTTAGCCTGAAATATTTTTTCAAGCAAGCAATAAACAAAAAAGTAGATAATTCTTTCTTATCCTCGAATGACCTTCCCTTGTAAAATCCAGTCTTGTCATCCTGCGATTGCCCGACTGTGTTGATTAAGAAGAACTACCCACCGTATTGCTCGCAATAATTGGCGTAGGTGTTTGATCATCATATGGAATATTCATGTCCAGATCATTCGGCTTATCATCCAAGATGTCTTGTTGTTGTTCTTCTTCTACATTCTAGTTCTCATTCTCTTTTGTTTTTTAAACCACGTACACACTTAACACAAACCAAGAAGAATCACTAAATTAAGCACGCAATCAAACTTGATTTGTTATCTTGGAAGGTGGTACCCTCTGATTTTTAAAGAAGGTGTACATGTAGCTGATGATGAGTTCTTCCAGTTGGCAATTCAATCCATAATAGTTGATGATTAAGTTCACAAATCATCATATGAAACATCACTTTGGACTGTCATAGCTATCATCTCTAGCATTTCAGTCTCCTTCCAATGCCATACATATCGATTGCTCTTCTCAATTCATTTACCATGACAGTCTACCCCGATTGTTATCGATCCCTCCATTAGTGATACCTAAGTGAATACATTTGTTAAAAAAGTTAAAATGAAATCATAATAAAATTAATAGTGATTTTATAGTGTCGTAACATAAACCCAACAGATGAGTAATCTTTTGCAACAGGTGAATAATACATTGCAATAGGTGAGTTATAACTCATTTGTTGGTAATTCATGTTACAGTAGTATAGAACTTGAAGCTGATTCCAACAGATAAGTCATCTATTGGAACAAGTGACTCATATGTTACAACAAATTATACATCTGTTTTAATAGATGAAACACCTTTTGGGATAGAGGTTACAATACTAAAGAACCTTTGAAGCTGATTCCAACAGATGATGACATGTTACAATAGATAACTAACCTATTACAACAAATTGATTATCAGTTACAACAGATGACTCATCTATTAGAATCGAGTTTAGGTTCTGTTATAATAGGTGACTAATCTAGTTCAACAGATAAATCCTCTGTTGTAATAGATAACTAGTCTGTTAAAACAAATGACCAATCTATTCGATTCATATTATGGCACTATAGAACCATAAACATGAATCCAATATATGAGTCTTCTGTTGTAACAGATGAATCATCTGACATAATAGATGAGTGATCTAATGAAATAGATGGCTCTTATATAGGATTCGTGTTTGGGTTCTATCCATTATTAAAAAAACAACACAGTAGTAGTGTACCCAGATGACAAATTCAACTAAAAATTATAATTTTACTTACTAAAGTCACCTATGAAGTAATGCTAAAGTGACGTACCAAACGAAATTTGACCTAAAAAATTAGTCAAGTAGCAGCAGTAGCAGTAAAAACAACAACAATTGTCAACAAGAAGAAGAAGATGATGATAATGAAGAAGAAGATGATGACAATGAAGTAGAAGATGATGAATAATGTAGCAGCAATAATGAACAACAAAAATCATGAAGAGAGAGAAAATAGCAATGGATGAAAAGAGAGAGAAACGTTTATTTTCCCTTCATTTCCTGTTATATTAGGTCAATATTTGGATCAAAGTATAGATTAAAAAACTTGTGGGTATAACACCCTGAATTTGGTACCCAGAATTCTACATGGTGCTCATGGCCCCGAAGGACCACAAGCTAACCTATGACTGATATCTGTGCCTATACATTGCATAATATACTGTATAATATGGAAACATAAACTGAAAGTCTATAAGGTTCAAACTGTAGCATAATATCCGATAAAATATAACATCTAGGATGGGGTATAAATGCCCAAAACAAAACTGTCTAAACATACTGAAGTCTGAAAAGCCTCTAAAACATAATTGTCTGAATAAGGAGATGATGGGACATGTCCCCAACTAACTCCAACTAATAAACTAATTAATGAGATAATAAAGAAATGATCATGTCCTCGACAGATAAGGACTCACTGCTAACTCTGACTGTAGAGACTGGAATGCTACTAATGCTTTGGAGATTGTGCTTCTGAACCTATGGTATAAGACAACATAGCGCAAATATGTCAGTACTTTGAATGTACTGGTATGGATGTGAGGTAGGCTGAATGCAAAGGGTTTACATGCATGATCTATACTAACTGACTATATAATATGAACGTGAGAATACATGCATAATACATAATAACTGTAACTAGGGTCATGATAACATGATCACTGAGTCTGAGTACTGATAACATGAGATACTAATAACTATATAACTAAAATAACTGATAATGAGCGACTGTATCTGAAAGTCTAGTTTCTGATGGAACTAGCTGAGTTTCACACTATTCTGAGTTGTCTGCATCTGACAGCCCTGAATTATGTAGAACTATCTGAGTTCTATTATAGAGACTGAATGACTATATCTGATAGTCCTAATTCTGTAACCAAAACTATGGGAAGTAGTCATCTAACCTACATGCTCCTAATACGCTATTATGGTTGAGTTGGGGTCCAATCTGTAACCCTAATTGGAAGGGTGTCAATACCACGCCACTGGTAAGGAAAATCTGTGAGTAACCCTCATATAAAAGGTAACTCTAGTGAGAATGGTGGGAACCCTCATATAACAGGTTAAGTTACCTCATCTACCCTCATATAACAGGCTATGATGTCTCAAACTACACTGGCTATGTAGTTCTGGAACACAAGGATTGCTTCTAAGAATCACAACCTCATATAACAGGTGAGTTTCCATCCTTGTGTTCACTCGGTGCTAATTCCTACTCCCATCTGAATAGACACTAAACATGATTAACTAAAGTGAACTTTACTAAATTCATGGAGTTTCGTTAGCTGATGGAATACTATTAAGATTACTGAATTGCTGAGCTTTCTTGAGTCACATTACTGACTGGGTTCTATGGACCATGGCTTGACTGAGGATATCGTGAAAACATGACACTAAATCAAGGCATACGACTATATTTTTTGGGTACAAGTACCCCCAGGACTCGATAGAAGGAAACTGACAAGGCATGATATTATTGAATACATGACCAGCATCAACAATCCATAATACAATAGTTGAAGATATTTCATAGGCATTTGATTATCATAGCTTGGTATGTGAATAAGATAGCATGCATACATAGCATAATTTCATAAGGCTAACTCATGAGCAATCCCACAAGCAATTTTAATACATAAGAATAACATGGAAGTCATTTTGAACATAAGGTTAAAGCATACATTGTCATTTGGATCATAATTTAGCTATAGTGCATAATTTCTATCCCTTTACGTATTTTATCAAACACCTTACATGCACAACTTAAGTCATAGGTGAAATCATCAAATTTCATAAATCATAAACCACTAAATTCATGGATTTCAATTTATATGCTAACGTAGTTTTCGTAATTTCATATATGGATCCCAACATGGGAATCAAACAACAACAATCACATAACTTGAGAAACCCACAATATAATAATCATGATTCATAATTTAAAATAGGGTTCTTGAGCTTTATGGATAAAAGGAATCCATAAATCAACACAACACATATCTTAGTTCTTGATTTAGCAAAGATTGATGAAGAGATTTTCTTGAAATTGAATCCCTAATTGAAACCCTAGTTTGATCTTGAGAGAAAATTAAGAGGAACTAGTATATTTTGGGTGAAGAATGGCTAAATCACATGTTATTGGGTTTAAATAGGGGTGGAAAATTGATCCGTTTAACCCTAAAAACGTCCTTTAAAATTGGTAAAAATTTCCCGACCTGGAACCCTGGCGCTGCATGACGCTATTGCATCGTGTCACTGGAATTTGACAATTGGGAAATAAGGGAATGATGCAACACGGAGCCATCACGTTGCCACTTCATTTGTGACCTGAAAGTTTGGTGCGACGCGGGAAAAATAATACTGAGACACTAAAAAAAAGGACAATTGCTATTTTAGCTTGTGGCACGGCGCACCACTGACCAATATGGTGCTGTTTTATGACAGGAACTTGAAATAGTCATAACTTTTTACCATGTTATCATATTTGGGCGAATCTTATATTGATGGAAAACTTATTGAATTTCCTACACGACAAAAAGTGAAAATCATAAAAATTCTGCATGGAATAAATATCATTCAATTTAGAAGGTAATACTTGACATTCTTGGGATGAAATTAGTTTAGAAACTTTGGGGTATTACGGTGGGCTATTCTAAAACTTTCTCAACTTTCTTAATCACTACTAAAGTAATTTTCACATACACTCAATTATTAAAACTTGAGTCACCTACACCTCATTTTCAAATACTTTTGTCACTTTTAACAAAATTGGCTGAAACTCTGGATATTTTTTCCTTACTTGATATTTCTATATGTTTGAATAATATTGTATTTTTTTCATTGTATCGGGTTGATTTACCCATTTCATTCTCCCATTTCATTATTTGTCTGTTGCAACCTCAACACTATTCGATGATGGACTATATGACTTAGGACTAATTTAATGATGATGATTGCATCCAACTTTTGCAGATCATTGTACATATTATTTTATGCACATATTATTTTATTCCTTTTAACACCCTACATAAATCTTTTGTTTCCTATCTTGTTTAGAAGTTTTTTGTTTTCAACCTTATTTAGAAGATTACCCCTTTAGTTTCCTAACTTAATTAGAAGTGTATCCCCTTAGTTACTTTGTACCTTATTTAAGAGTCTTCATTTTGATTCGTTACTTGTATATATAGGATATTGTACAAAGCAATTAATCAATTCAATAAAATCAATAAGAATATTTTCCCCAATTTCTTTTGTCTTTCTTTTCCATAATTTCATTCATTCTTACATGGTATCAGAGAAAGGTTGATTCCCACCACCTTGTTTCAAATTTTAATTTTTTTTCTTGTTTACCTCACATCCATTTTAATCTTTCATCATGGCTAACATTACTCAGCTCACTGATGAAACAACAGAGACAACATAGGTCGATGGTGTTGTTCCAACTGTTGAATCTCCTGCAATTAAGATAGTTGATCAAATTCATCCTTACCATCTTCATCCCTTGTATTACCCAAGGACGAATCTCGTTTCCACTATTTTTTATGGAAAATGTCATGGAGGTTGGAGAACGTTAATAATAATAGCTCTTTCAACTAAGAACAAGTTAGGATTATTGATGGATCATTGGCTGCTCCTTCCCTAGATTCCAATATGCACAGTGCTTGGAATAGGTGTAATGACACAGTCATTTCATGGCTGCTAAACTCCCTCTCTAAGGAAATTAAAGAGTGTGCTATATTCCGGTAGTCTAAAGGATCTATGGAAGGATCTGAAAGAAAGATTTGGCCAGACAAGTGGAGCCAAGTTATTTCAACTTAAAAAATAGTTAAGTGAAACCACTCAGGTAACACAAGTGTTTCAACTTATTTCACTAAACTGAAAAGCTTATAGGATGAATTAGATGCCTTGAATATATTTTATGTTTGCCCATGTATCTGTGAGTGTGGTGCTTAGGAAAAGGGACAAAAGTCACACCAAGATAAAAGATTGTTGCAGTTCTTGATGGGATCGAATGATGCTTTCATAGGTGTGAGAAGTAATTTATTAATGTCTTCTCCCTTTCCTTTCATTGGGAAGGCTTATTCACTAATAATTTGGGATGAAAAATATAGGGGAATTCGTGTTCAACAAGTGTACCCTTGTGATTTATCGTCCTTTCTTGCCTCTAATCAACCTGGAGAAGAAAATTTAATAATTATAAAACACAGTGGCCTAGTTTTAATTCTAAGAAAAATGATTTAATTTATATTTATTGTAAGAAAATAGGTCATACAATGGAGAAATGCTATAGAATTCATGGGTTTCCTGCTAATTTTAAGTTCACAAAGTAGAGAAAGTATCAAGGAACTGGTCAAGCCAACAATAATTTTGACACAGTTAAGGAATAGATAGGCAGTAATTGTCCAACCATCACGTCTTTGACGCAGGAAAATTTGGGACAACTGTTGGAGCTTCTTTATAAAATCAAGACTGCAAAACACGATGGAAATTCTCCTAAAGCTTCTGCCAACATGAGTTTTACTGGTAAAGCTAAGTTTTTCAATTCTTGTGCATACATAGTTAACATTGATAGTAATTGTGGATATTATATAGTTGAGCTACTCAGCATATGACTTACAATAAATCAATTTTGATGAATCTCAAAGCTTTACCTAAAACTCTCATGGTGAGTCTCGCTAATTCATATAAAGTCAGTGTAACCCATTCAGGAATAGTCTGTTCACTACCAAATATAGTGTTGAACAATGTTTTATATATACCCTCTTTTAAATTCAATCTTTTGTCTATACATAAATTGTTTAAACAACTCAATAATTATGTGTTATTTACTCCTACTTCTTGTTTTATATTTCAGGTCCCTTCTTTGAGGAGCTCACTAGAAGTTTGTAGAGAAAAGAGAGGGCTCTACATACTCAAATCAAGCCAATCAAATCTTCTTTCAAATGCCCCGATCAAGAAAATCACTAGTCCTAGTTTAGATTTCAATTCAGTTTCTAGCAATAAGTTATTCAATTTTAATTCCAATTCTAGTTCATGTTTTGCCTTATATGATTCCAAAATAAAAGAGAAATTATGGCATTATAGACTAGGCGTATGCCTTTGAGTAATATGAGAAATATTCCTTTTCATTCCACTCTTCTTGTCAGAAATTTGATACTCCTTGTGTGATTTGTCCAATGACAAGACAATCCAAACTACCTTTTTCTACTAGTAATATCTAAACAAAAGGTATTTTGGGTTGATGCATATTTATACTTGGAGACCATATAAAGAACCAACACATGATGGGTATAAATTCTTTCTTACCATTGTGGATGATTTTAGTAGAGGAACATGGACCTTTCTATTAAGTATTAAGTCAAATGCTTTAACAATTCTCAAATCTTTCTTTACTATGGTTAAAAGATAATTTCAAACCAAGGTAAAAAAAGTAAGATCTAACAATGCTCTTGAGTTAGAAAGTGGAACAACTCAGTCAGAATATTTTATTTATAAACGGATTCAACATCAAACTTCATTTGTATCTACTCCACACCAAAATAGTGTGGTAGAAAGAAAACATAGACATTTGGTAGAAACATCTAGGGCCTTTTTGTTCCAGTCACATCTGCCCATTCAACATTAGGGTGAATGTCTTTTGGCTGCAATTATCTAATTAATAGATTTCCTTCAAAAATTCTTAAAAATAAAACACCCTATGAAGTACTTTTCAAGACCACACCTAACTATTCTAATCTCAAATATTTTGTACGTTTATGTTTTGTCTCCACTTTATCTTCTCAAAGGTCTAAATTGGCACCATGAGCCATTGCACTTGTCTTTTTAGGATATCCACCTGGAAAGAAAGGTTACAAAGTTTTAGTTCTTGATATGAATAAAATCATTGTTTCTAGAGATATTGTGTTTCATGAAAATGTCTTTCCTTTTGCTCCTTCTAAATCTAATGATCCATACTTTCCAGTCCATACATCGATCAAACTATTGATTCTGATGATAATACTTATACTAATCAGAGTATGACATCTCCCTTATCTATCACTTTGACTTTTCCTCCTGCACCCACTATTGTGGACCAGGTTCAACCTTCTGTTCCTTCTACCATCATGGATCAGGTATATCCTCCTATTCCTTCCACAAATAGTATTTCCTTACTTAGGAGATCAACTCGAGAATACAAAATTCCTAGTCATCTAGAAGACTATATTTGCAATTCTATACACCTAGCTAATGTAAGTTCTTTTTGTTTCTCATCTCCTATCTCCCAAGTATTTCTTTCTATCACATATCTATTTTCCAACAATCAATATGTTCTGAATTCTCTCTCTAATATTCAAGAACCTGCAAATTATTATCAAGCTATGTTGTATAAGGATTGGAAAGAAGCTTTGGATAAAAAACTCCAGGCCCTTGAATGGAACAACACTTGGTATGTGGTCCAACTACATCCCCGAAAAAGGGTTTACCTTAAAATGGGTTTACAAATTTAAACAGCATAGTTATGGCAACATTGAAAGGTTAAAATCTAGATTAGTAATAAAAGGAGACATATAAAGAAAAGGTGTTGATTTTAATGAGACTTTTTCACCGCTTGTCAAAATAACTACTATTCAATGTATTCTAGCTACAACTGTCAAAAGAGGTTAGGTCTCTATCAATTGGATGTTAATAATGTATTTTTAGATGGAGAACTCCATGATAAAGTCTACATGAAGTTCCCTAATAGGACTATTCCAGCTTCCCTATCTTATGTTTGCAAGCTTAAAAAGTCTATATATGGATTTCATCAGGCCTCTTGGAAATGATTTCAAAGCTCACGGTTGCCCTTAATTTTAAAGGATTCAGTCATTCTCTTACTTATTTTCTTTATTTATGAAGAAATATGACTCATCTATTTCAACAGTGGCAGTATATGTTGATGACATTGTTTTGACAGGAAATGACAATGTATAATTGCATGCATTGAAGTTGTTTCTACATGAGGAGTTTAGAATAAAGGATTTGGGAGATTTACACTTTTTCTTGGGCATGTAGGTGTTAAGGAAATCTCAAGGAACCATACTTTTGCAATGAAAGTTCATAGTTGATATCCTAAAGGAATTTGATATCACACATATGTCACCTATTTAATCTCTTCTTGATCCTACAGTAAAGCTAAGTTTAAATGACGGAGATTCTATTTCGAGTCCAACTATGTATAGAAATCTCCTTGCTAAGTTAAATTATCTTAATCACACAAGGTTGGATCTAGCATTCACTATTCAACATCTTAGCCAATTCATACAAGATCTCACCTACCTCATCTCATTATCACATTATGTGTTCTTCATTACTTAGAGTCGCTTGCCTTTTTTATTCGAATTGGGGAACATGTCCAAAATTTAGAAAATCTGATAGTGGATTTTATATATCACTAGGGGGATCTCCTATCTCTCAGAAGTCAAAGAAGCAAACATCTATTTCTCTTAACTCCGTCGAGGCTAAGTATCGTTCTATGAGGCGCATGGTTGCTGAGCTCACATGGTTGGTTTGTATCTTCTAAGATCTCTCCATTCCAATATCACTACATGTACCTCTTCATTCGAATAGTTAGTCAGCAATACACATTGCTAAGAACCCCGTGTTTCATGAAAGAACAAAGCATGTTGAGATTGATTGTCATTTTGTTCGACAAAATTTTTAGATGGACTTATTTCACTTTTATTTGTTCCATCTTTCTCTAAATTAGCTGATCTATTATAATACCCCGTAATATTCTTAGCTCAGTTCATCTTCTTGTTGCACGCATAAAAGGATTAAATTCTAAAAATTTTACTAAATTTTGGGGATTTAGTCATTTTTAAGGCCTTTTAACTTCAAGGATATTTTAATGGGTCTTCCCGACCCTGAGATATTGGTTTTGAGTTAATTCATATTCAGGGGTGTAAGGAGCATGTCTCACTGAAGTTTTGGATTTTTTGAATGAGGATTGGGCCATGTTTGGATCACGATTCCAGCAGCTCATTGCAATAGTTCCATATTGTGGTTCTAATCGCGATGGCACGTCTACCGCATTGCGGTGATCAAGTAATTCACAGCCTAGTTATGAATATAAATTTCTGAGGGCCAAGTTTTTTCCCCTCAATCTAAGTCATCATATCACAACTTATACCACCAATTAGGGAGTTATTTACCCCTCTTCTTCAGTTATCCTCTTAAAAAAACCCTACTCATCCTCCAAGATCATCATTTCCTTTACTTTCTCTCCAAGGAAAACCAAGAATTCAAGTTTCCAAATCCAAGAACCTTCAAGGAGACATAAAAATTGGTGTTTCTCTTCCAAGATTAAGGGCTTACAATATGTGGGAATTCATCCATGGGTTCCCTTTCACCCATGGATCCCAAGAACCCTTTTTGATTTTAAATTAGGAGTTTTACATGTTTCAAGTTGAATTAACTCCATGAATGTAATACCTCAAACTTTCCTTAAGCCTAAATTTTATCTCTATAAGATTAAGGAATAACTTCCAAAGTGAGTAGTGTTCGAATCATATAGAGTTTTTCTAATTTCACTTTTCATCATGAAGAAAATTGAATTAGCTTTCTAATAATACCAATTTCTCCCAAATCCGGTATCGGAGTAAAAAGTTATGGATGTTTTATAGAGAACTATTCGAACTGCCCAGAGCGACGGGCAGGCTGATGGACCCTCGCAAAATTGATGGACTGTCGCTTTGGCCATTGCAACCGAGGCAGTAGACATATTCACTAGCCAAGTGCGGCGGTCAGGCCGACGGACCATCGAGCTAGCAACGGATCGTTGCCCAAGCTGTTGCAACTAAGGTAGTAAGTCTCTGTTCTGGCCCAGGTGCGACGGTCAAACCGACGGACCATCGATCTAGTGATGGACCATTGCATAAACTATCGTAGATCCCATTCAGCATTTTAAAGCCATTTTTAAAAGGGCTTTTTGGTCTTCTTTACCCTTTTTTATCATCTAGATATATCAAAATGAAGCATAGAACTTCAGATTCATCCAAAGCATCAAGAGCTAGGGTTTTCTCTTAATATTAACCCTTAAGAACAAGACCCAATTCCTTCTCTAAGATTTCACCATAGTCTTTACAAATTGATTTAAGAATCAAGGTTCCCAAGTTAAAAGATTCGAGAACCCTCACTCAAGAGTACGAAAAAAAGTCTCAAGCGAGCTTGTTCATCTAAATTCATAATCTAAGGTATGTGGGGTTTGAACAAGGACAATTCTTTCGTCCTTGTGCCCAAAACTTGCCTTTAATTATAAAGATATATGATTTTACATATTTTCTTATGGAATTAAAGTATGGATTTGTACCCTATGTTGTTATTCTTGAGATTATAATGTTTTCAATGCTTTAGAAATTGAAGTACATGAGCATGTTGAGATTATAGTGCATATTGCTGAAAATTTCTAGATTTCTATATGATTTATGAATCTTTATGATATCTAGTGTGTATTTCGATACGTCTTAACCTGAGATTGATATATGGGTCATTAACCCCTACTTGAGATTTGCAATTTTATAAAATTTTGTGCTATAAGCACCCATGATTTGATTATTTTGAGATTATCAAGAAAGTTTGAACTTGATGGTCATAATAGATTTAAAATCCACCTCACTGAATGAGATTATAGATTTTGTAGTTGGCTTCATTATAAACCATGAGATTATTTTAGAAGTGTATTTCCTATGAGATGAGTGTAGCTAATTAAAGGGAGTAGTATTTAGAATTGAGTTAGGTAAGTTACTGCGGTTTCATACCCTAGAACTATGTGCCACCGTAGGATTGACATTTATGGGCCTGAGGCTGAGATAGTGATCACTAAGTTGAGGTTATACTCCCTAGATAGAGTATGATGCCTCTCCCCAATGTGAGGTTTCTTCCTTAGGAGGACAAAACGTTGACTCCATGTAGCTCACATGGGGTATGTCGGTTAAGAGGACCTCCCTAATAGTAAGATTTTCAGATTAGTTTCTTAAAGTATATTTTCCCTTGAAGAAAGTATTTTCCCTGCTAGTAAAAGTAATTAAATAGCTTTTGAGTATTTTCCCTAAAGTTTTGAAAGATATCCTAGTCAGTAAAGATTTTTAGATAATGAGTGTAAAGGCTCACAAGCTTATTCAAATATTATTTTACTTGAGATTTTAGTTTCCAAGTTACAGTCTTAGCTTTCCGATATAGAGGTGAGCACTTTACTACTTAGTCTATATGTTTGAGAAGAGACTAGAAATATAGATTTTTAGAACCAAGTGCATTGACTCACAAGATTTATACTATACTTTCCATTATTCATAATTTATGAGATTTATATTTTTGAGTTATTCAAGTTATGTGAGTCAGTTATATCAGCATGCATGATTTCTATAAAAAGATTGATGATATTGCTCTTTTTAAATATTGCATTCACCCCCATATACTCAGTACATCCTTAAAGTACCGATCCACATATACGTCTGTGTGCTATATTGTCTCATAATGTAGGTTTAGGTGCTCAATCTCAGCAACAATAGTGATCTCTGAGCATCTCATCTACATATTTTTCCTTGGTGATTCCTCATGGTTTGAGGACCTAGATCTATAGATTTTTTCCGCTTTCATAGTATTTTGAGTATTACTTTCAGATCAGTTTGGGTCAGTTGGGGGTCTGTCCCAATTGCTCTTTAGTTTGAGTAGTAAAGGCTTTGTCAGACTAGACAATCAATGGTGTTTTAGACTTTTCAGTATTGTGCTATTCAGATGGTATTCCTTTGTTATTTCAGTTGAAATATGATATGACAATACCTTTATTTTGCTTTGTTTGTCATTAGAGTAAGTTCTGAACTTAGAAGCAGGCTTAAAGGGATAGCTTGATGTCTTAAGATAAGATTTCAGATCATTACAGTGAATATCTTGTTGATTTTAATTATGAGTTATGGTTTAATATGTTTTCAAGTAGAATGAGTCATATCATGTTTGAGTATTAAAGTTTCCATACCATGTTCAATTGATTTTAGGAAGAATCCCCAAGTTATGAATTTAGCCATATTATCCTATTGTCTTCCTATGTTTAAGACATTCCCATGTTCAAGTTCATGAATCCTAAGTGTTTGATGAAGTGTCTATGCTTTTGAGTCTTTAAACTATGATTTAATCCCAAAGTTTTAAGATTGAATATTGTATTTTATACTCATTCAGTGCTGGTGGCTTATGAACACCCGATACCTATGCGATTTACATAAATTTAGCTTTTCAAGTATTCAGATAATTAATCCATGAATCTTATGAGTATACCTTAGATATCTATATTCATGATGAGCATTATCAGTTTATGTGTTATTAATTACCCCAAAATCCATACGCACTATTATTTTTAGAATACCATAACCTGAGCTTATCAGTTAACAGTAGATGCACCAGTTAGTATTCCAGTGTCATTCAGTTGGGAGTAAAATTTAGCATCGATCGAACCCAGGGATGTGGGCATTCCTGCTAGTTTAGGGTTTGACCCTTAGTAGCAATCCTTGAGTTATAAAACTACGTAGCCAGTATAGGTTTGAGATGTCTGCCTACTAGTTTAGGGTTGACACATATCTCATGAGAGAACATGTAAGCATAGGGTGACTCCTTAGTCCTTTTGGAAATCAACCTTTTGGATCCACATCGTCAGCCAGTGTTAGTACCCGTGGCACTTTACTGACACTCTTCTAACTAAGGTTATATGTTGGACCTTGATTAGCTCAGATTGGGGCATGTCAATTATATGATACCTCCTACAGTCTCAGTATAGTATTCAATATAGTTTCAGTTTAGGTTTGCTTAACTAAACTATACAAACTTTTAGTTATTCAGTTATCAGATTTTAGTTTTCCAGTTTACAGATTATTTCAAAAATATGTTTATCCTTAGTCCTGCATTCTCAGATATTACATTTTCATGAATCCATGTTCATTTATCCCATGTTGATCAGTTAGTCCTTATCTCATATGCACTGTACTCCATAATTTAAGTTTAGTTATTTAGTCTAAGTTCAGTTTAGTATTACAGGATGAGTATTCTGTCATCAGCTAATCAGTGTTATAATACCAGTAGTCCTTGTTCATATATTAGCTACTCAGTATATAGGTGCAAGTTATCCCCTTTCTTTGATTTCAATCATTCCATCGCCGATGCAACAGTTGTTCAAGTAATCAGATTAACTCAGTATATGTATGTTTGGTTTTGTATGTTCATGTATTCATTTTTTACCATACTCCAGCTTCAGCTCAACTTATTCTATAAAAAGTAAATTTTAAGAAACCAAGTGTAGTGATTCACCAACTTAGTAGATTATGTTTGTTACTCATGTTTTAAGATATTTCAGCTTTCAGTTTATTTCAGTCTCTTGGTGAGTCTACTTACACTTAGCCTACATGTTTTAAGATTACGTATGAAATCAGTTTTACATATTTTACTCACCCCCGCTTACTTAGTACATTCTACAAGTACTGATCCACATATACGTCTGTGTGGATACATTGTTTCATAATGTAGGTACCAGCTGTAGCCCATGTATCATGATTAGACAGTTGCATTTTCCAGCAAGCAGGTGATAAGTTCTCCTACTTTGGGGACTCCAGTCAGATATTGTTTATATACTTCATATTTTTTTTATTCATATGTATTGATTAGTGGTAGTTGGAGGCATGTCCCATCTATCTATAGTCAGTATAGTAGAGGTTTCATAGATGTCAGTTAGAGTTAGTCTTATTATTTCAGTTCCTTCTTTAATTTATCAGATTGTAAATTATATCAGTATTATATTTTTCCAAGATTTTATCATGATTATATTTCCGCATGACAGAACCAGCTATGTAATATACTATAAATCAGTTGTTCAAGCAGTATGCAATTCATGGGTTAGCTTAGGATCACTTGTGGTTCTACGCACCGTTTTACGACTAGGGGTAGTATCAGGTTATGCCATCTATTTACAAAATTACTCACTGGTCCTATTTATCACAGTGTTTTGGGAAAATTGGGTATTTGTTTGTCCCCTCCAACTTGAGAGGGGTGTTGGAATAATACTGTATTTTGTTCATTAGATTGGTTTGATTCACTCGTTTCATTCACCTGTTTCATTATTCATCTGTTGCAGCCTCAACATTATTTGATGATGGATTACATGACTTGGGACTGATTTAATGATGATAGTTGCATCTAACTTCAGCAGATCATTGTACATATTATTTTATACACATATTATTTTATTTCTTTTGTACACCCTAGGTAAATCTTTTGTTTCCTACCTTGTTTAGAAGTCTTTTGTTCTCAACCTTATTTAGAAGATTATCCACTTAGTTTCGTATCTTATTTTGAAGTGTATCCCCTTAGTTATTTTGTACCTTATTTAGGAGTCTTCTTTTTAATTCGTGACTTGTATATATAGGATATTGTCCAAAGCAATTAATTAATTTAAGAAAATCAACAAGAAAATTTTTCCCAATTCCTTTTGTATTTCTTTTCCATAATTTTCATTTTCTCTTACACTATACATGATTCCCTTATCTCTCTTTCAGGCTCCCCATTCAGCACCTCAAATATATTAGTTAAAGGAATTATATTGCCCTATACTATTGCTCTGCCCCTCACTACTGGATTCTCATATTTTTGTACCTTTTTGTTAGTTTTCTTCTTAATTCCTCTCTTCATATTGCTGCATCTACTTTAGCTTATTCATCTGGAGTAGTTATTCCCCTATTTTTATCTTTTTCCAGGTTCAACACTTTGTTGTTTTTTATATTGGCTCAATTCAAAATTAAAGATCTTATTATTAGTTCACATGACTAGCTTCCATTTATACTTCACCAATTATTAAGCTATCTTTCCATGTTCATTTTCAAATATCACATCTGTTGGATACACTTTAT
This sequence comes from Capsicum annuum, assembly GCF_002878395.1. Classification (NCBI taxonomy): domain Eukaryota; kingdom Viridiplantae; phylum Streptophyta; class Magnoliopsida; order Solanales; family Solanaceae; genus Capsicum; species Capsicum annuum. Next base: position 148,136,813 of record NC_061116.1, read on the forward strand.
CTAATGGCATTTCCATAAACGCCCTGACATAAGTCATATATTCCTTATTAATAGTAGTTGTGTCAGCTTTCAATAGTCCCTATTAGTTTTGTATTTTTTGTCAAGGTTGCATTACTACAATAGTCTACACTCAATCCTGATAATCTTATCCATACCAACACTTTCGTCACTTTTCCTTTGTAACCTCAACATCTGATTTTCAAATTTAACCACAATGGGTTTACGATCAAATATTTAGACACCTTCACCTTTTTCTGCTACTTTAATCTTCTTCTCATTTAAAGAAAATCTCTAAAAAGATTTCTTCTATGGACTAGTGCTACCCTTTCGATGCCCATTCTCTTTAACATTTGATTAAATACCCTTCTATCACTGCATGTGGTAGTTTAGACCCAAGAGCATAGAAAATGATCACTGTATTTAAAAACCTCACTTCATCCTGTGTATCCTCTATCGTGATCTTAACTGCAGTTCTAGGCTCAACCTCAACTTGTAAGTCAAATCCCTTTAGACTTTTCCCCGTCCAAATAACTTGGCCTTACAAATTCATAGAATTTGAACTACGTTTTAGTCCTTTACATAATGGATTAGCTTTCTCTCCCACAAGGTCCACCCAGGTAGCCGTGCTCGAGCTGAATTCTGCCAGTGTAACCACTTAATTCTCTATATCCACCTATCTTGCCATTTGACAATTTTGGGGTAAATGGAATAGAATTATTCCTTATAGAACGCTCATACTTTTGGTTTACTTTGCTTCTCTTGTCTGTAGAATGAACTTTATTGTTATATTTGTATATCTATTCTCTCTTTGGATATGTTGATTGTTTTCTTTGAATTTTAATTCTTTGCCATTTATTCCACAGAAGCTGAGATGATATATGGCCTTCTCAACCTTCCTCTTTTCGCGCAGGTATTCTCCCAAGCACCTTCTATTGTATAAAAGTCTCCTCCAGCAATCCATTCATATAAATTTGGACCAGGGGAATTTCTATTGGTTTCATCATTGTTTGCTGTAGTGCGAGGCTTCAGATACCTTTTAAGAAGTCCATGTGCCATAAAAACCTGCCCAACCACTATTGGATATTTACACTGCCGCTAAAAACTTAAACCCTTATCCAAACTTGACACAAAAACATGAGCATAGACCATCATTAAATTGTAATAGAATATCGACACCACCGCTTTGGAACCCTTCAGCCTTATCAGTTCGCACCTATCAAACTAAATTGTACAATGCAGGATCTTGTTTGAAGGATCAGTGTCCAATCGGCAAAAAACTGCATTCACAAAATCATTGCACTTTATATGTTTCTGTCACGGTAGCCTAGTTAATAATATATAACTCCCACACATGAAAGTGGATCCATTGCACGCACCTTATTCTTCTACCCCATCAAGACATGTTAGACAATGTTGTTTATTCTTCTGCACGCATATGATGACTATTAAAGAAGAGGTGTAAAGAGTCATGACTTTTTATCTTAACACATTCAAAAAAGCTGATAAATTAAAATCTCTATCTATTGAAATTGATGAATCAGTTGTTGGAAGAAATCAAAATATCTTTTCCAACGTATGGTCCATCTATCGCAACAAATAATCCATATGTTGCAACAAATGGTAAATTTGTTCCGACTAACTAGACATTGTTTATTCATCTGCACGCATGTGATGACTATTAAAAAAGAGGTGAAGAGTCATGAATTTTTATCTAACATATTCAAAATAGCTGATGAACCAAATTCTCCATCTGTTGTAACTGATGAATCAGTTATTAGAAAAAATCAAACCATATTGAGAAATCAAAACATCTCCTCCAATATATGGTCCATCTGTCGCAACAGATAATCTATATGTTGTAATAAATGGTTAATCTATTGTGAAAGACTAGAAAATATTTATTCATCTACATGCATGTGATGACTACTAAAAAAGAGGTAGTAATGACTTTTTATCTAACACATTCAAAATAGTTGATGAATTGAATTCTTCATCTGTTGCAACTGATGAATCAGCTATTAGAAGAAATCAAAACATCTCCAAAAATGGTCAATCTGTCACAATAGATAATACATATATGGCAACAGATATCTCATCTATTGCATATACAAACCATCTAGTGCAATAGATGGTAAATCTATTTTGACAGATCATCTGTTACACATACAGACAATCTGTTGCAATAGCTTAATAATAACGGTTGTTATCTAGTCTCAAAACCGTTTTGAAAATATGAGAAGTATTAATGTAAAAGAAAAAGTTGCGACTTTTCACAGAAAGTAAAATGCCACTAGTTTGCATGTAATTAATACAATGGAGCTTAACAGTCGTGCCTTTTGGCCTGACACATCCAGATTCAATCCTGTATAAATAGGTCCCTCCTTTATCTTTATTCTACTAAACTTTATTTATTTCTTGCATTATTTCTTTTCGTTTGACATCTTCAACCACTTCTCTTCAAAAAGTATATTCCTTTATCATTGAGATAAGTTTTTTTTTGGTGTAAATCTATCACTTGGTAGTATACATTGTATTACACTTGGACTCTTTTGTTTTACATTTGTCAATTCATGCAATATGGCTGATCCTATTTGGGACATTACTATTTTACGCGACACAATACGAGAACTTCAGAGCCAGGTTAATGACCTGCAGAGTGAGTTGGTCGCCGTGAGAGCAATGATGTTCAGAGAGATACAGAGGTTGATAAAGGCCTTACTGCTGCGAGTTGATTGGCCATGTGTCATTAATGATGATGATGAAAATAATAGAAATTAGAATTAGAATGTGGTTTTTATTTTAGTGTATGTATTTTAATTTTTCTATATCAGATCTATACCTAATGTATTTTATTTTTCATTTAATGAAAATTTTATTTTTAGTCGACTTTGGCTTTTTAATTCTTATTCAATTTTAATTCTGTCTATTTCTTCTAAACATACATGTTAATATTAACATATCGATGGTTGGAGGTAAGGAGCAATTTTGAATCCAGTAGTAATAGCAATTTTGGCTTTTGAGTTCTTTCAATAGATAGACTATATGATGGAACAGATTGGTCATCTGTTGGGTTTCTGCAATAGATTATCCATCTATTGTGATAGATTTTTCATTTGTTGGAGAAAAACATTCTAGTTTGATGGAGTTGTATTGTGTTCTTCCAGCTAATGTCCATCTGTTGCCACAGATGGTTAATCTGTTGAGAATAATTATGGTCTGTTGTATTATTTAGTTCATATTTTGCCTTTTTTATTGATGCATAAGTTATTAAAAAAGAGATTTTATATAGAATAAATGATAACATTACGTTCACAACAATGATTTAAATATATAAAAGTCCACAATAAACAACTACACAAGTTTTTACAATTTCAACGATCATGGTGGATTACGTTTTGGGAATGTAGTTCTTTTGTGGTCAGCGCACTTACATACGGAGCACTTGTTTCTTCTTAATGAAAATGATTCTCTAACTCCATGCCTACTCTTATATGGCTTTCTTCCCGATTTGATAGTGTTTGGGTCAATTTATAGAGGAGGTATTAATCTCTCCAAAATCTCAACAGGAACAACCCAAGATTCTTCGGGAGGCGCCGGAGTAATATACCCACTATATGCCATTTCATATTCTTCCGCCGAATAATATTGAGAGGAGTGCTCATAAACTTTAGGTCCATATTTTGAAACATATTAAGCTCACTGCCATGGCATGTGGACAGGATATTTTGTCCAAGTCAAAACTCTGCACGTACAAGATCTTGTTTGAAGATCGACCATGACAACATCACCATGACCAGTGATACTGAATTGTAATCTGCTATTTTATGAGATAATAATCTATTCCCCAATCTAACGTTCGTTGATATTATTTTTTTGATTTTGAGAACAAATCGGGTTCTTTTTGGGCCCTTAAACTGCACATGCCTTTCGTTAAAAAATCGACCATACTTCTTATTTATTACTTCAAATATAGCCTTAATAGGAAATTCTCTTTCATCGCCAAACAATGAATTCACCGATTCAACTATGTTTGACGTTATAATATTGTACCTATACAAAAGAATCACTTAGTACGGCATCATACTAAACTTGTAACTCAAACAAGACATTAAAATTATAAGAATGAACCTATCTGTCGGACAGAATGTCCGACTCTATCTCTTGAAATTGACATGTACGAGAAGTTCTGCTACCTTGTGATTCACATCTGTTATATTGAAATGGTCTAAAAACTCCTCTCTACTATATGCTTTAGTTGCTCTATAAAAAGGGTCACGACCCTTTCATTTTGATAGTTGATCCAAATTTTCTCTCCAAGATGCCTGATGCAACAATCAAAGTAAGATGAAGTGAAGAAAATTAAACCCATCTTTGGAATACTTGGATTCCTATCCGAAACAAAACACAACTCTTCGGTATCTTCAATGCAGCTTCTTAGTTGTTCAAAAAAAATCCATAAGAGGCATCACATTCCTTTTCTGCTACACAAAAAGCAACAGTAAAGATGTGATTCTCCGCATCTTGTGCCACCGCCGCCAGCAGAACTCTATTATACCTTCTCCTCAAGAAGGTACTATCGGCGGCTATGCCTTTTCTCAAATGTCAAAAACCTTGAATCCAAGCACCATTGGATACAAAAAAGTACTTGAACCTTCCATTTTCATCAATATGCAATACTGTCTTACTTTCAGGATTTGTGGACTCAATCATGTACAGTAAGCCTCCAAGACTGCATACCCTTGCTCGTGTGTCCCCCTAACCAAGTCTTTCGTAATCTCCATGGCCATATATATCTTCCAAGAAGTGACCAGGACACCCAATTCCATAAGGAGTTGATTGCCCATAACCCTTGTTAAAGGGACTTTGCCATCGGGGAAACTACACCTAAAATATTCATCGAGGACCTTTGCCGTGGCGTGAGGATTTTGGCTTGAGATATGCTTCAAACTACATGTGTGATGCTTTTCATGTTTATGAATGATGAATCTATCAGAACTAACATACTTCACCGCTCTCAACCACCATTTGCAGTTCGCATTAGCACATTTGAAGCAAAAGACACTGCTCATATTAATCACCTTCTTTATTCTGAATTTTTTTTCAAGAAAGAAATAAAAAAATTGGTAGATAGTTCATTCTTGTCCTTGATTGACATTCCAATAAAAAAGTTGGTCCCTTCATCTTGAAGATTTCCAGACTGTGTCGATTGAGAAAACTACCCATCGTATTGGTTGCATCAACGGGAGTAGGTGTTTGATCATCTTCTAAAATATTCATGTCTAGATCATCCAACCTATCATAAAATATTTCTTATTGTTGTTCTTATTCTACATTCTAGTTCTTATTCTCTCTCATCTTTTCAACCAAGTACACCCTTAACACCGGCCTGGATGAATCACTAAGATAAGCATGAAATCGAACCTGATTAGTTATCTTGAAAGGCAGTACCCTCTGATTTTCAAAGGAGCTGTGCATGTAGTTGAAGATGAGTTCTTTAAATTGATAATTCAGTCTATAATAACTGATGACAATCATCACAAGAAACATCACTTTGGATTGTCATAGCTATCGTCTCTAGTATTTCAACCTCATTCCAATACCATACATGTCGATTGCTCTTCTCGATCCATCGACCATGATAATCCACCCTTATTGTTATTGATCCCTCTATTAGTGGTACCTAAATAAAGTCATTTATTAAAAAAAGTTAATAGTGATTTCATAGTGTCATTAATGAATCCCAATAGATGTGTAATCAGCCATAACAGATAACTTACTTGTTGGGATTCATGTTATGCTCCTGAAGTTGATTTCAACAGACGATTCATTTATTGTAACAGGTGAATCATATGTTTCAAAAGACTATATATCAATTGGGATTGATGTTACAGTACTGAGACACCTTTAAGGCTGATTCCAACAGATGACTGACATGTTACAATAGATAATTAACCTGTTACGACAGATGACTTACCTGTTACAACAGATGACAATCTGTTGGAATTGAGGTCAGGTTCTATCACAACAGGTTACTAATATATTGCAACAGATATTTACCATCTGTTGGAATCGAGTTCAGGTTCTATTTCAATAGTTTAATAATCTGTTGCAAAAGATATTTACCCTATTACAACATACAACACATATATTAGAATCAAGTTCAGGTTCTGTTGCAACAGGTTAATAATCTGTTGTAATAGATATTTATCACGTTGTACCAAATAACTAATTTGTTTAAACAGATAAATCAACTGTTGCAATAGATGACCCATCTGTTTGATTCATGTTACGACTTATAGACCATAAACATGAATCCAACATATCAGTCTTCCATTGAAACAGACGTCTCATCTGTCGCAACAGATAATTTATCTGTTTAAACAGATGGCTCTTATGTTGGATTCATGATCGAGTTCTATCCGTTGTTGGAAAAATAGCACAATAGCAGTTACCCAGATGACAAATTCAACTAAAAATCATAATTTGACTTACCAAAGTCTCCTATAAAGTAATGCCAAAGTGGAAAGTGATGTACGAAACAACATTTGACCTAAGAAATTGATCAAATAGCAACAGTAGTGGTAACAACAACAACAATAACAAATGGTCAACAAGAAGAAGATGAAGATAATAATAAAGTAGAAGATGATGATAATGAAGCAGAAGATAATGAATAAAGCAGCAACAACAATGAACAACAAAAATTGCTAAGAGAGAGAAAACAACAATGGATGAGAAGAGAGAGAAAATCATTTTTCCCTCTGTTTTCCATTATATTAGGTAAATATTTGGATCAAAGTGTAAATTTTAAAACTTCTGAGTTATTCTTAAACTAACCAAACATTTTTAATACATAATAAAGTAATTTTCACCTCCACTTAATAATTAAGACTTGTATCACATCACCTTATTTTAAAACTCTTTTGTCACCTACAGCTCAAGTTTTCAACTAACATGAAAAGAATATACAAGTCCAACACAAAATAAAGAGTTTTTTTTCTTGGATTTCAAGGCCTACCTCCATTGCTAACCAAACTGTGTTTTCTAGTACTATTAGTTGATGCTTCTGAATCCTTCACTTGTTAACATCAAAAAAATAAATCAAATATGCCTTTGTTTTTTTAGTATTAATTTCTTGTTTAACCCCTTTGATCTCCCTATTAATATTTCAATATTATTCTTATTTACCTTAATCTCTTTCTTGTTTGCCTCAGTTTTAGCATGTAGGGCACTATCGACTTTAATTTATGTGTAAGTATTCACTGCAGCGGTGATCACAATAATTGTAGTGAAAGTTGAAAAGTTTGATATCACTTCTTTCACATTGTTGATATTTTGTATGATTTCACTGCTCTTTTTTCTTAACAGAGTGTAAACCACCCATGATGAACAACATACTCAAGTGAAATCCAAATTTGAGCAGTCTTGTTCACCAATTTATCATATTGAAATCTCATAGCCAATTTTTCAACAGCAAACATTGTTGCACCTTCTTCTTCCAGTGTAAAGGCGATCAAAAGGGGTTCATAATTGACGGTTGATGAAGGGGTTCGATTTGAATAGTTTAATTCAATCTCTAAAATATTTTTATAGCTAAAGAAAGATAGTTTTTTTTCTCCATTTTTTATTTAATAAAGATTTTTAACTTTTCCCTCCATCCTAAGCCATCTTCTTATTTTAAGACATGGATTGAATCATAATGTACTAGAGTGAATTGTAGTAGCTTTTGGCTATAGATTTTCAAAAAGTTTTGGCAAGTTAGTTTTAGGTGAAGTTTCATCATATTTTTTGCCATAGTTTTTGAAAAACATACTTCTAAAAAAAATATACTTTTCTTTTATAAAAAAAAATATTTACACCTACAAGTTCTAAAACTATTAAAAATATCCATAAGTTTGTATTATCATTTTATAATAAACATATTTCATGGTAATTATGTTTCATAAATTAAAAAAAAAAAACTTAGACATTATAAACACCAATCACTACAGTTTTGACAAAAACATACAATTGGAATAATTATAGTTGGGAGGAATAATTTGTGGCTTCTTAAAAAAATATATAAAAAGTTTAAATTTAAAAGTACCCAAAAACTATAAATTGGCCCAAAAAATCTGCGAAATTGCCTTCTTCATTACACTTTCAAACCTATTCTCTCTTTGTGTCTGTTGATTCGTTCCTCTGAATTTCGATTTAATTTCTTTGCCATTTTAGTAGAAGCTGAGAGAATTCGCTATTTCTAGAGAGAGAATCTCTCAAATATACAAGCTTTTATAACGTTTCATGGTTAAAATTACACACACACACAAACACACACACACACACACACACACACACACACATATATATATATATATATATATATATAATTCTTTATATTTTGAATATTCTTATTTCTTAATAAAAATTCTGACTCAACCATTGTGTCGAGGCTAGAAACTAGAATTGAGATAAAAGATTACAAAAGTACGTTTTGAAGATTGATGATTCATTATCAAAAGGGGTGAAATATCAATTATGATTTTTATCATTTTATAAAGCCTCTTTAATTATTCCTACAAGTTCTATTCTTATACGAAAACTATGCCCATTTTACGAATTGTGTTCATGCCAAGAAATTTATTTTTCCTTTCCATCTAATCAAGTACTATACCATCTTTGTGAAAATGATATCGTAATTCGTTCTTAATAGCCATGATTATTAATTCTCTCATTTTCATTTAATAAAGAATGACCTAGATGCTTGGAATTTAGAGCCCTAGATAGTTCAATATAACGTTTAACTTAAATGGAAGATATTGATCTTGCAAAAACTTTTTATATTTTATTCTTAAATCTCACAAGTATAAAGAAAAATCTCTTGAAAATATTGAAATAAAATTAAAATGATTTTGTGATGGCTACAATACCAATTGACCTAATAGGTTTTATCTAATGGTGCTAGAGATTTTTTGTGTGTGAGCGTTAAGTTAGCATTGATCATACATTTTGGATCAAATTTTAAAAATTTTATCTTTAAATATCGGTGTGATCATTAAATTTGATTAGATTTTGAAATCATGATATTGTAATATTGTCAAGTTCCCAAAATAGATCAGTTTTTGGGAATTTCACTCACAAAACTTCACAATTTTCCGAGTAAAACATCTGGCCAGACACAAGTTCAAAAAGTTAAATTACCAAATTTCAAATTTTAAGTTTCAACTTTAAAATTTATGATCAAATGATAGATTAAAGAGCTCTGATAAGCTTACGTGTTTATCCACTATTTCATTAGATACTTATTACCCTAAAAAGCTTATTAGCAAGTAACTTTGCCCAAAAAAAATACAAATTTAGACAGATGGTGAAAAATCATATACTTCTTTGTCCCAATTTATGTGACGGTGTTTGAATTTGTGAATTAAACAAATTATATTTTACCGTAATTTTGTATATGCTCTTTAAATACTTATGGTCATTAATTATTGTAACTTACTTTATATGGAGTACATTAAATATTAATTATACCAAATTTAAAATGTATATACATAAAATAACTATTGTAGTTTTCGAATTGTTGGCAACAAAAATTTATTAAATTAAAATTCGTACAAAATTCGGATTATATTAAATTCAAAATGTATTAGTTTTGAATAAATATTGCGGATTAATATAATTAAATTAATTATTTAAGTCCAAACATTTATGGATTTAATTAAAGTTCAATTTTTAGTGGGTTAGTTCATTAATTTAGGCTACAAATGATGAGCCCACTTTGCTAAGCCTAATATATTATCATATTCTAGAGGCCCAATTGTATGCCACGTGTCAAATGACGTGGCATGCCAAGTTAAGTGAAGGAGCTAATAGGACCATGTCACATGTCAGAATGATGCAGCATGCCTAGTGAAATCAAAAGCTCATAAAGGCGTCATGCCACTTAAATCCAGTTCATTATGATTCATGATCAAGACCACAAGATTCAATAACAAGCCCAAAAGCCCCTGAATTCAAGAACAAGTCAGGATCAAATCCATCAAATCAACAATTCAAGTTCAAATTCAAGATTAAGCTCGAAGAACTTGACTTTATATTTGAAAAGGCAAATCAAAGGATTTATAGAGATTCTAACACTCACATATTAAAATCAATAAAATAATTTTTGCAATATTTTTCTTGTCTCAATTATTTATTCTTTTTTTTGGTCTCAAAATTTTATTGTTCAGCGAATTCTAGCACGCCCAGTAGGATAATCTCTACCTCTCATCTCAATTTTTCCAACATCAAAATTCAAGAACACTGAAATAATTTCTAAGAAAGTCAATTCTCAATCAACTGCTTCCATGGCTGTTTACTCCAAATTCTTTGCTGAAGTAGAAAACATCCTTGGTATTATTTTTAAAGCTTTGGAGTTGTCACAAGGAGCAAGGCGATCATGCTAGGACAACAAACACACCAGGTGTCATTCGCGCCAACTTTAATTTTTGGATCTTCAACCCTAAAATAAGGAATGTCCCATACAAGTGCTTTAGAATAAGAAAGCAACGTGTTAGAAATGCTTAAGAAGACTCTAACTCTACTTGAGCACTCTGGTTCGAAATACTCTAGCGTAAAGAGTGATGGTCGTTCAACCAATGCATCATCTCCACTTACACCGCATATGTTGAGCACTTCGAAGATCAACTTATGTGGTATTCCATTTTACTCTCCAGCGCCTCCAGTAATTATGCAAGCCATGGTGACTAACACTTCATCTATGGAGGAACAACCTTCAAACCTGATGAGGGTAATTGAAGGTCTCTCTTAGTATGTACAAAATAAAAATGCTCAGAATAGTAAGTTGGCAGACAGGATGGATGGATTAATAGATGGAGAGTCTAGGAATGCATCTGGGAAAGCTCTAGAAGGTCACGAGACAGAACATCCTAGAAAACAAATTCCACCAGCTAAAGAGTACAAGTTTCTTCTACAAGAATGATCCCAATTGATCAGTTGAAAGATTTAATTTAAGGGGCCCTCAAAGATAATTATGATGTATTTACTAAGTCTTCCTTGACATACGCCAAGCCCTACTATAACACCCCGTATTTTTGAGCTAGACTTTGAACCGCCGGTCCTATGTCTATAAACTCTAATCTCATTATTTATATTTGAATAAATGTATCATGATCGTTATCCTAGTGTGTGAAGTGCTTAGGAGGTAAAAAATTGTTCATAGGAATCACTTAGAGCAAAGTTGAGAAAAGAGACTTTCCTTCGGCCAAATTTTTGTATTCGATTCTACAAGGGTCAAATTTAAAAATGGATAACTTTTTACATATGGATAATTTGTCATCTTAATACCCACCAAATGATATATAATTGGGTTAGATTTTAAATGATATCAATTTTTTCTTAATTTGATACTTGAATAAAAAGTTATGACCTTTTTTGTGAGAGACAGTAAGGGGTCGTGATAGCCCTACGCTGCGAGGGCTATTCCACCCAACTAGGGGTAGCATTGCGAGGGATGCTTCACCCAAATAGGGGTCAGCCACAATGTCTATTCCTACGGGAAAAATAGTCCAAAGGGCAGTTTAGTCATTTCCCCTTAATCCCAACTATCCAAACACGATTTATAACATAAACAAGGGTATTATTTGTCCATCTTCCTTAGAAAAGCTCACATAAAAATCCTCCTCTTTTTCAATAACAATATTTCAAGATTCTTTTCATAAGAAAACAAGGATTTAAGTTTTGAATTTAAGATTTCTTCAAGACTACAAGAGTTCAAGCATCCAAGTCCAAGAAATCTTCAAGAAATATCTAGAATAGAGTTTCTTTCACAAGTTCATCATTCAAGTCCCAAGCATCAAGATTTCTTCGCAAGTCAAGAAACTTAAGTTATATAGGGTTTATGAACAAGGATACCCTTTCATCCTTGTGCCCAAAGTGCATGATTTTACGATTTAATTTACTTGTTTTTGAATTAGGGTTCATACCTAAATTGGTATATTCTCGAAGCATGTTATTACCATGAGATTGAAAGCTTTAAGTATATCAAGAATTGTTCATGTTCATGTTTTATCTTATAAGATTCATATTGTGGTTTTAGTTTTATTAATTTGACTGAGATTGTTGAAAGATTTCAAGATGATTATTGAGCATAAAGTTTTGCCATGAATTTCTAAGAATTTAAGCATATAGTTTTAGTCCTATGTATAGTTATTGAGTTTACAATAAGATTATGCTCTTAAGCTCCATTAATAAGTTTTATATCATAATTTAAAGAAAATATTAATCTTTTGATCGTATGATAAGATATGAAATCCACATTTGTTCATCCAGATTATGATTTAAAGAAAGAGAAGCATAATTGGTTTTTATTCTATAAATCCTTATGCTATTTTAAGGTGGATTTCCTAAAGTATGAGCATATAAGTAATATAGGAGTAGTATTTAGCACCGTGTTGGGTATGAATTCGAAACTACATACCCCAAAACTATGTGCTACCGAAGGTTTATGTCCCAATATGGGTTAAGAATAGTGATTTCTCAAGTCAATATTCTATTCTGATGGCGAGGGTAGAACAGCTCTCCCCAATGTGGGTAATACGTTGGACTCCATGATAGTCACATGGTTTATGTTGGTTAGAATAAACTCCCTAAAAATAGTTAAAAGGAAAGCATTTAGAACTAAGTGTTATGGATCACAAAGTTTATCCTTTTGTTTTATTACTCATATTTATGATTTTGTAGTCTTTGTTTTATTCAAGCTCAAGAAGAGTCATTTACACTTAGCATGCATCATTTTAAAGTTTATATAACTATTAAGTTATTGTTTAACTTATGCTTTCATCCCCACATACTCAGTACATTTAAGAAGTACTGACCCACATATATGTCTATGTCCTAATTGTCTCATAATATAGGTACCAATTGTAGCACATAATAATTAGACAGACCACAACTTTGAGTTAGCAGGTAAAGAGTTCTTTTGATTCGACGACTCGAGTTAACATTAATTCTAGAAGCTCTTTTTTATTCCATAGTATTGATTAGGGATAGTTGGGCGTCATGTCCCGAATACCTATAATCAGTATTAGTAGAGGCCTCATAGATGGTCTTTCAGAGTTGATGTATTTATTTTTAATTTTGTATTGTATAACCAAAGTATGTTTTAAACAGTCTTGTAATGAACATATTTAGCAAAGATATCTCTATAATTTATTTATGTAATGCCCCAAATCTAGTACCTGGAATGCTACACGGTGCTCATGACTATGAAGGACCACAAGCAAACCCATGACTGATATCTGTAACTGAGCATTGAATAATATACTATAAATATGGAGAATATAAATTGCAAGGCGATAAGGTTCAAAAATGAACTAATATTGAATATAAAACAATGTCTGTCATGGGGTATAACAATACCCAAAACTGAAATAAACTATCTGAAATATGCTGTAGTTTGAAAGCCTCTAAATTGTTTGAAATCTGTGGAGTTGATGGGATATGTCCCCAACTAACTCTGAAATACTAAAATAATAAAGTAATAAAATAATCTTGTTATCCTGGAATGATGAGGACTCACTGTTAGTCTTGCTGGTGAATGTCTGATCTACTAAGGATGCTCAGGAGCTCGTGCTTCTAAACCTATGGTATAAAATACCATAGCATAAATGCATCAGTATATTTGAATGTACTGGTATGCATGTGAGGTAGGCTGAATGCATGGGGTTCATATGCATGAACAATACTAACTCACTCAATAACATGAACGTGAGAATACATTCATAAATAAGTAACCGTAATTGAGACCATACTGACACTGGTACGGGGTTCTAAGTACTGACTTACTAACGTCTGAGTTTAATGATGCTAATAACTGAGTCTTATGAATACTGAGGGAATGATGTTATATTACTGATAAAGGAAAGACTATTTCTAACAGTTTTGATTATGAAGAATTGGTTTGATTAACTGTATCTGACAATCCTGAAACTGAATACTGATAATATGGTTTTTGTATAATTAATATACTATTAACTGAGTTCATGATAACATGATTACTGTGTCTAAGTACTGATAACATAAGTGACTGTATCTGACAGTCCTGATACTGATGGAACTAGCTGAGTTTTGTACTAAACTGAGTTGACTGTATCTGACAATCCTGATTTGTAGTTGAAACTATGGGAAGTAGTTATCTAATCGACATACCCCAAATAATGCATTATAGATGAGTTGGGGCCCAATCTGTAACCCCAATTGGAATGGTGTCAATACTGCACCATCGAAAAGGAAAAGTATGGGTGACCCTCATCTGACAATATCCCCAAAAGAGAATGGTGGGACCCTCACCTGACAGTGTTTATCCTCCTCATCAACCCTCAACTGACAGTGTTGATGTCTCAACCTATGTTGTCTACATAGTTCTGGAATGCAAGGATGACTTCTAAGAATTACACCCTTATCTGACAGTTTGTGTTCCCATCCTTGGATTCACTCAGTGCTAATTCCTACTCCCATCTGAATAGACACTAAACATGGATTATTGAACTGAACTGAACTGAATTAACTGATTTTTTGTTGACTGATGAAATAGTACTGAGATTAATGTATTACTGAGCTTTCCTGAGTCACATGACTGACTGAGTTATATGGATCATGGCTTGATTGAGGATATTGTGAAAAAATAAAACTAACTCTAGGCATACAACTATATTTTTTCAGCTACAAGTACCCCTAGGAATCGATGGAAAGAAACTAACAAAGCATGAATTTCATGAATACCTAACCAACATCACAATCCATAATACAATAAGTTTGAGATTTCATGAAGTACAAGTTCTAAAGCACCACAATGGCTACACATATATCTATACTTCATCGACTAAGACATTTCATCAAACACTTGACGTGCATAAATTTGTACATGAACGGAGATTTCATATTATTATACTAGTATGGCACTTTTCCTTCGTATAGGCATTTCGTCGAACATATGGGGAGCATGCTTTTGTTAAACAATCATGAACACATCTAATAATCATGGATACATCAATTAACTTGTAAATTGAAGGGGGGTTTATCATGATTATTATGCAAATCTTCATATATTAGGGTAAAAAATTGGAATATATCATTTAAAATATGAATCAAAACCCCACAACATCATGAAAATGAATTTCAATTCTATTTAAATCATGAACATTCATAAATACACAAATCTTGTATTTTGAAAAGAGATTCTTGAGCTTCATGGGTGAAAGGAACCCATGAATCAACACAGGACTTACCTTAATGCTTGACTTTAAGAAGATTGATGGTGAAATTCTTCAGATTTGAATCTTCTATTAAAACCCTAAGGCTTGCTCTTGAGAGAGTTTGAGTGAAAGTGTGTATATTTTGGTGAATTAAGGCTTAATTTCATGTTTATGGTGTTTTATATTATGGGGGTATGATTTAGGGTTAGAAAAATGACTAAAACAACCCTACAAAACCACTTCCCAGTTACTGAAATTCTCAGCTAACGACCAAGGCTGACAAGCCATCAGATATGTGACGGCCCATCAGATATGTCGTCACTCAGTTGCCAGGCTAACATGTTGGAAAAAAATGGATATAACTTTTTGCTCCGATATTGGATTTGGGAGAAATTTATATTATTGGAAAGATAATTCAATTATCTATCTGTTAGTTGGTTATGATCTCATAAATTCATAATATAATGAGAGATATGATCATTTGAAGTTGACTATACCAATATCCTTCCTATGAATTCATTCGGTAAGGAATGTTTTGATTCGCCTAATAGCTAGGACCTATTTGAAACCTTAATTGATATCAAACTTGATCATAAAACTACTAAAGAACCATGATGTACTATGCATAAGCTTGAAATATGGCGCTAATCTTAATTTACATTTTTAGGAATATTACAATATCTCCCTCTTGAGAACATTCATCTTCGAATGAGACTTAGAGAAATGATAACTGAAACTACATACTAGACATGAACAACTAAAATATGACTACATGACTAACATTTTTGAGATTCATACTTAGCATGCATATTTGATGCATGATTTCATGACCAAGCTGATACATAAATGTATAACTGAGAGTACTGATAAGCTGATCACACATATATGATGTGTGAATACATGACTGAACTGACTCATGAATACATGATTGAGATTTCTAATAACTGAGTCTTCTCACAAGGAGAATGCATGTCTGATGAATTAACACATAACTGATTTAATACATGAACATATGATAGAATATGCAATGGTAAATGGATACCAAGTTTAAAATGGGATTCTAGACATAAGCTGGACACCAAGTTGTAACTGAAATCTAAACATGAAACTGAAAGGCTTAAGGAAAGATGTTACTTGGGCTGAGTCTGAATTAGCGGAGAAGAGGTGAGGATACTTGGTACGCATGTCTGCTTCTGCTTCCCAAGTAGATCCCTCAATGGACTGATTCTACCAAAGAACTTTGACTAGAGGGACTTCTTTGTTCCTCAGTCTGCGAGTCTGGTAGTCAAGAATTTTGACTGGAATTTCTTCAAAAGAGAGGTTGCTCTAAATGTCTACACCCTCAACAGGGACTACGACTTCTGGTTCACCTATACATTTCTTAAGCAAGGAGACATGAAAGACCGGAGGCACTGAAGTTAGATCTGATGGTGACTCAAGATCATAAGCTACTTTACCAAATCGACTGAGAATTTTTAAAGGGACTGACATATTGGGGACTAAGCTTTATCCTTCTTGCCGAACCTCTTCACTCACTTCATGGGAGAGATTTTCAAACACATAAAATTTTCTGACCTCATCTCGAGATCCTCTCTGAACACGCATGAACGGGAATATGAGAACATGGTTGAGTATGTAACATGTGATGTGAACTGGGTATCGTAAACTAAACTAAGCTATTGAGTACATGGCTTATGGCTAATATTGTAGATAGAGGGTTAGCCTATGCGTATCCACAACTCCAAACTAGATTTGTTACGCGAAGAGAAATTGGAGGGTTTAGGGAATGATAGTTTGGGGGTTATAGAGCATCTCCCCCTTGGGATATTATGTCCCTAGAAGAATAATGACTTGACTGAGATACTGAGGAAAACTGGGATAATACATAGGGCACCTACGAACTAAATCATAAAATAATATTTGGGATCTAAAACTGAGATATGATACATGAACTAAGCCGATCCTGCAACTACTGGGACTTTATATCTTGGAATAGTTAAATTCTTGAGATTTCTAATAGTAGGACTAGGTGGAAAGATGGGAAACCATACCATACAAACTTGTTGCCTGATTGCTAAACTGAATTACTGGCTGATCGATCTAACTCATACTGAAAACTTATACTTAACTGAAGTACTTCTTTTTCACTTGAGACTACTAAAAATATTTGCATAAGCGCTGAGCATGAATGCCTAAACTTACTTACTTATCTGATTAATTGAATAATTGATAGCTGAATACTAGGCCTTCAAGATGGAACTGTACTTAGTCTTGAATAATTGGACTACAATTGCAGAGCATTATGCATAGAAGATAAGGACTGACTGAGTGACATGAGATACTGAGCATTAATTGAGAGTAACTGTATTATTCGAGAATGCAACACCAAGAGTACAATATGCTTCTAGAATAGTCTTGTAAACTGAGGTACTGGAAGGCTGACAACTGCGATATGGTTGAGTAAACCTAAAACTAAACTGAGTTACCGACCTGATTACTGAACTAGGACTGGGAGTGAGATTATAAATAAGATAGTAATTAAGACTGTAACCATAACTAAGACTGTAGCTGAGATTTAATACTGGTTTTTGATAACTAGGGTTTAGACTAGTGCTGAATTCTGAGACTGAACACTTATTACTGAGTATGAAATACTAAAACTATAACTAAGATGACAACAAAATTTCGACAGTTATATGATGGGGGCTGACATAAGTTGAAGATCTGAATGCACACTCACACTCTGTACTTTCCTAACTTCTAAATACAACTTTTTGCTAGCCGTTTACTTGCACACTTATATGAGATTCAAGACAATCTTCATAACTACACTCTCGTGTCAAAAAAAAAGTAGCAATCTTCTCTTAACATATAATATTTACTCTCTCCCATTTAAGCAACTACCCATCACTACACTATTTTCACAAAGAGAGCTCACTGAAGGGTTAAATCAGGAGGACCTGAAGCATGAATGGACACTAACTGAACTTGACACTTGACTGAAGCCTGAGGAACATAATATAAATATCATTGAATTAGCAAGAGGTCTAAACTAAGGATATACATAACATAGTATGAATTTAACTGATAAGTAGAGGCGTAGCATGAGCCATAGAAGCTGAGTACACTGTAAAGCATGATATGTGTACATGAGTCATGAGCTGCATGACCTGAGTTTGGAGTTTTCTGCATTCATGGGAAATGATTTGTATTACTGAGGGGAATATAACTTAACACCTTATATTGGGAACTAAAGTTGTACATGATTCTATGGAAAGCCTGTGAATATAAGTTGTGTTCGTGGAATTGAGATGTGAAGCATGCATAGGCATCATGCTGGCTGAAGTACCAAATTTTACACTAAGATAAGGATGGGTCAGGAATCATCTTCCCTTACTACTTTTCTATATGTACTGGCACTACTACTGGAATTTGAGAGCCTAAATTGGTCACTTGATCTATCATATCCCCCTTAGCTTTAAGCCATCATCATAAGTCTGTGAACACTTTACTAAACTCTAAACTAAATTGCAATTATCATTATATACTTACACTCTGTTTGACTACTAAATACATCATCTACTTTTGTTTCTTCATATACTACTAATATTGCATCTCCTAATTCACATCCACACCTTCTACTTAATTTTAGATCAATAATCTTAAATTCTTACTTGTACTGTTCAAGCCTACTGGTCTACCTTGGTATAACTATCCCTATGAATACATAATCTGCTCAATTTAGATAAAATTATCCTAACTCTACTACTGCTAAACTCCTGGGTTCACGCTTCTAACTCTAGGTCATATACTATCATAGGATTCTGAGAAGGGATCTGATGGCATATCAAATTTTGGGTTCGCGAATGAGTTCTCATTATCATAAATGAGACCTGTACAACTTTGGAACATAACGGAACTGATAGGATACTTTTGTTCCTATGGGAAATCCCATAACTATCTGCGGGGACTGTTTGAGAAAGCCTTACCCCGAGGACTTTAAGCTTCACCATATCTGTTACCTTAAAAGTAAGGTGGAGTTGAAATAAGTAGAGCATGATAAGAATCTACATGAGTTTCTTAGGGAACCTTTCTATAGCATGATTTGAAACATGAAAAAAGAAATAGTTCCTAAAATATCTCATAGCCTCCTGTCCATAAGTAAGGTGCACAATACACCCATGCATAAGACTCTACTAGATATGACTTTTTAGATTTCCTAGGATACTGTTGAACCTTAGGCACTGATACCAAGTTTGTAATGCTCTAACTCTAGTACCTGGAACACTACACGGTGCTCATGACCTCAAAGGACTACAAGCTAACCCATGACTGATATTTATAACTGACCACTGAATAATATACTATAAATATGCGAAATATAAACTGTAAGGCAATAAGGTTCAAAATTGAACTAATACTGAATATAAAACAATGTCTGTAATAGAGTATAACAATACCCAAAACTGAAATAAACTGTCTGAAATATGCTATAGTCTGAAAGTCTCTAAATTATTTAAAATCTATGGAGTTGATGGGATATGTCTCCAACTAACTCTGAACTACTAAAATAATAAAGTAATAAAATAATCATGTTATCATCGAATAATAAGGACTCACTATTAGTCTGGCTACTAAATGTCTGATCTACTAAGGATGCTCGACAGCTCATGCTTCTAAACCTATGGTATAAAACACCATACCAAAAATGCATCAGTACATTTGAATGTACTGGTGTGCATGTGAGGTAGGATGAATGCATGGGGTTCATACGCATGAACAATACTAACTGACTGAATAACATGAATATGAGAATACTTACATAAATAAGTAACTATAACTGAGACCATACTGACACTGGTACGGGGTTCTGAGTACTGATTTATTGATGTCTGAGTTTACTGATACTGATAACTGAGTCTACTGAATACTGAGAGACTGGTGTTATATTACTAATAAGGGAAAGACTATTTCTGACAGTTCTGATTATAAAGAACTGGTCTGATTGGCTATATCTGACAGTTCTAAAACTAAATACTGATAACGTGGGTTTTGTATAATTAATGTACTATTAACTGAGTTTGTCATAACATGATTACTGCATATGAGTACTGATAGCATGAGTGACTGTATCTAGCAGTCTTGATACTAATGAAACTAGCTGAGTTCTGTACTGAACTGAGTTGACTGTATTTGACAGTCCTAATCTATAGTTGAAATTGTGAAAAGTAGGTATCTAACCAACATGCCCCAAATAATGTATTATAGCTAAGTTGGGGCCCAATCTGTAATGCCAATTGGAAGGGTGTCAATACCATACCATCGGTAAGGATAAGATGTGGGTGACCCTTATCTGATAGTGTCCCCAAAAAAATGGTGGGACAATTATATGACAGTGTTTATCCACCTCATCAACCATCATCTGATAGTGTTGATGTCTCAACTTATTTTGGCTACATAGTTCTGGAATGCAATGATGAATTCTAAGAATCATACCCTTATATGACAGTGTGTGTTCCCATGCTTAGGTTTACTCGGTGCTAATTCCTACTCCTATCTGAATAGACACTGATCATGGATTACCGAACTGAACTGGACTGAATTAACTTAGTTTCCATTGACTAATGGAATAGCACTGAGATTACTGTATTCTGAGCTTTCTTGAGTCACCTGACTGACTGAGTTTTATGGATCATGGCTTGACTGAGGATATCATGAAAATATGACACTAACTCTAGGAACATAACTATATTTTTTAGGTACAAGTACCCCTAGGACTCGATGGGAAGAAAATGACAAAGCATGACTTTCTTGAATACATGACCAACATCACAATCCATAATATAATAAGTTGGAGATTTCATGAAGTACAAGTTCTAAAGCACCACAATGGCTACACATATATCCATACTTTATTGACTAAGATATTTCATCAAACACCTGATGTGCATAAACTTTTACATGAACGGAGATTTCATATTATTATACTACTATGGAACTTTTCCTTCACATAGGTATTTTATCGAACATATGGGGAGCATGCTTTGGTTATACAATCATCAACACATCTAATAATCATGGACACATAAATCAACTTGTAAATTGAAGGGGGGTTTATCATGATTATTATGCAAATCTTCATATACTAGGGTCAATCATTGGAATATGTAATTTAAAACATGCATCAAAACCCTACAACATGATGAACATGAATTTTAATTCTATTTAAATCATGAACATTCATAAATACACAAATCTTGTATTTTGAAAAGAGATTCTTGAGCTTCATGGGTGAAAGGGACCCATGAATCAACATATGAAATACCTTAATGCTTGACTTTAAGAAGATTGATGGTGAAATTCTTCGGATTTGAATCTTTTATTAAAACCCTAAGGCTTGTTCTTGAGAGAGTTTGAGAGAAAGTGGGTATATTTTTGTGAATTGAGGCTAAATTTCATGTTTTTGGTGTTTTATGTAATGGAGGTATGGTTTAGGATGAGGAAAAAGACTAAAATACCCCTAAAAACCACTTTCCAGTTGCTGAAATTCTCAGCTGACGACCAAGGCTGATAAGTCATCGAATATGCGACGGCCCGTCAGATATGTCGTCACTCAGTTGCCAGGCTAACATGATAGAGTAAAATGGCTATAACTTTTATCTCCAATATAAGATTTAGATGAAATTAGTATTGTTGGAAATATAATTCAATTATATATCCATTGGTGCGTCATAAGCTCAAAAATTCATAGTATAATGAGAGATATGCTTATTTGAAGTTGACTATACTAATATCCTTCCTAAGAATTCATTCGGTAAGGAATTTTTTGATTCGCCTAATAGCTAGGACATATTTGAGACCTTAATTGACATCAAACTTGATCATGAAACTACCAAAGAACCATGATGTACTATGTTTAAGCTTGAAATATGGCGCTACTATTAATTTACATTTTTTAGGGTATTACAATTTCATTAAGATTTATATAACATGTTCAGGTGCTCACGAGTTATGCAAGTATCATGGGTTAGCTCAGGATCACTCGTGGTTCTAAGCACCATGTCTAGTAGAGTCTTGAAAAATGGTACAGAGACGTTTGTACTTTACTTCGAGAGGAGATGAGTGGTGATTTTACCACTCATTCTCACTCATTATTTGTGTACCTTACCTTGTTTTTAATGAATAAATGAGACCTAATTGTGATTGAATTCAATAATATCAAAATTTTGCAGGCACAAAGGTGATGAGATAAAAAGATGTGGATTGAAGCTACAAAAGGAATAAAAGGAAGCAAAGAAGCAGTTGAAGACCTGGAGCAGAACATGGCCTCAATTATTATGATCTCAGGTATCATCCCGCGATCGCGTCGAGTCAAGCAGGTCAAAGAGCTATGATCGCGTGGAATTTTCCTATGGTCGCTTTACCGTGGTCATATTAAAGACACCGCAATCTCGACTTAGCGAGATTTTAGCCCAAGGGCAAAACTGTAAATACATGAAACAATCCCAAATTTTCCTAACAAAAAAAGATTCAAACTCTAATCTAAAGGATTATTCCATCTTTACTCAACCCTAACTCTCATCCTTAGTCTAGGATTTTTGTAATTTCTTGGAGCTTAAATTTGTATAATTTGAGCTAAGAAAACATTAGAGTAACTTCTAAGTGTAGATTTGGCTTTGACTATTTTAGATTCATTTGAGTTTAAAGTATGGTTTGCCATCTTTTTATTTTTCCTATGAATAAATTTAATTGACATCTTGGTTTATTTATTTTGATTATTATTATTGTTTGCTAGATCTTCCTCTTGGGATTATGTTTTAATAGGAAGCAATTATGCATGGGTTGTGATATATTTGTGTGGAATTTAGTTTGTTGATGATGGGGTCTCTAGTTGGTTTATTAAATAGGTAGGGATTTATGGGTGAAAGCCCCAAATGCCTAAGTGGATTTGATGGATGAAAGTCTCAAGCTCTTAAAAGCCCTAGACATCTTTGAAAGAGGAGTTTAGGGTGAACTTTTGGAGCCCACATCATCCTTGAAAGAGGGGTGTGGGAACCAAAGCAATAGTAGATAATTCATGGGTGTGTTTTGCCAATTTTTCACTATCTTAGACATAAGGGTGATTAGGAGGTTGGCTATCCCTCGGGTTCTATCCTAGAAATAGGGGTACCTAATTGTGGTATTGGGTTTCTTTAATTGCGCACTCGTTAGGTACTCTAAAGGGTCAACGAGTGACATCTTTGTGGCTTTATTAAAAACTAGCCTTAAGGACTTTAAACCTAGCCTACCATATCATCAACAACTAGAATTTGCATCAAACCATTACATATCTATGCATATCTTGCCCCTAGGCTAGCATAGTCCCAAGATCTGATCCTAATTGATTACACTCTAATTATTTTTAGCCTCAAATTAGTCCCTTAGAAGCCCAAGAATTACTTTTATGCTTGAAAACATAAAAAAAACCCAAATTATTTTGTACTATAGGTTTGAATTTAGTTAGTAACTCTTATTTCAAACCTACTCAATCGCCACTCACATTGTTCCTCATGTATTTCACCCCGACTCTTGTTGGGTAAATATATTAACAATGATCGCCTTGCACTCAAATTGATGTGTAAGTTGAATGTTATAAACAATGGTGTCGTTGTCGGGGAATAATTTGGTGTATTGAGTTAGTTTAGATGTTTAGCTTACTTGCTTTAATTCAACCTTTTAAATATTTGTTTGTGATTTTCTTTGTTTCTTGTGTTAGGTAGATTTTCTTTATTTTTGTTTAGTTCTTACTATGGCATTAAGGAATGAATGTGGGTTTGGTGGTTAGAAAGAGCATCTTGATAAATCATGTCCATATTGTGGTGAGCCCCACTTTTGGCAAGAATGTAGACTTACTCCTCGGAGAGAGATATATGCATTATCTCGATCTTATAGGGAGTATGTTTTTTCTCTATATGGTGGTCAAAATGGACATAAGAGCGATTGTACAAATGCCCCTTCCCTTGTTATACTAACTCAATTGCTAGTTCTTCTAATGATTTTGATAGGTATTATGAGAAAGCAAGGGAATAATGAAGAACCAAAAATATTGGAGTTGAAGCAATACTTCAACATATATTGGAACGGGCAAAATCATTAGAGGATGAATTAGAACATTAGAGTGATTGTTGAAATACTCTCTCCCCTTGTGATGCTATCCCAAATGCTAGTTTTTCTTATAATTTTGATGGGTCTTATGATGAGAACAAGGAACAGCAATATACCGGGTCAATAGCTTTGAAGACATACTTCAAACTATCTTGGATTGGGTAACTACAACAGGGGAGAACATGTAAGACATACATCAGTCCAATATGGAATTTGGAAGGGAGATTGTCAAGGTAAAGGAAATAGAAAAGTAAATAAATCTTGAAAATGCCATTGCCTTTTCCACTTCCCAGGATGAGTTTAATCAACAAGAGAAACAAGGCTATAATGATAATCTTGGTAACAATAATCCTCGACTTCCCAACTAACCAAATCAAATGATGACGAAGATGTAAAAATAAAGAAAATCGTACCAGAGTCAAAAGAAGAATCAAAGTACATATCTTATGATGATTCTAAATCATATCGGGTTGAAGGTGATACAGAGGAGGAAATTCTAAAATGAAGGGTTGGACCTCATTCAACCAACTTTTCAACATTATGCCTAGAGGATATGATGAGAATCCATCCACCTAGACGAATAATAGATTGTAGGAAGACGGAGTCTGATTCCTATATCTTGGAATTTAACATTCCAAGAGAGCAATTGGAACCCCATCCATCAAAGGCCAAAGAGCACAGCTTTTGATGTACAATGAGTATCCTATTGATGTGTTCACCTTTTTCCAAGAAGCCAAACTGAAAGTTCGATGTCAAATTGTGTAAGAAGTTCAAGTCTTTGAAGTGGCATGATAGAACATGCATCGTCATGCTCCTAATTTTGCCCATAGAGCCTCGGAGATGGAATGATGAAAATTTGGGCAAAAGGTTTAAATCCTCAAAGTGGAGGCACAAATGGGGATTATAAAAAGGCGTTGTGCTACGATGAAAAATCATGTGCTTTATGGGAGGCAACCCATCATTTTTATTTTTTTATTTATATATTTTTTGGAATAATTTATATAATTTTCATATTTTGTGGGTACTTTGGATAGGTTGGAAGCCTAAAATAGGGGATAACCAAGTTTAGAAGTGTGGCATAGAGAAAAATAGGAAAAAATAGAGGAATAGATGGCCTCAGTTACCGCAATCGTGGGTTGTAGACCGTGAATGCGGTAACACGATCACACCTTTTAGGCCACGATCGCACCTCTGGGTCCAGCCTTCCACTTAGTTATCATTGTGGTTTCAAGGATCCGTTTTACCCTATTTATGCTTTTGTTTTATGTAGTGAGGTCACTAAAAGTCTCTTTAGTTGGGGGTGTGGCCCTACCCTTGTGTGTACTCATTGGTTTGAAATACTTGAACTTTGTACATATGAAGCATGGAAATTTTATGAGTTGTTTATTTTCATTTTTGGTTTTCCATTTCTTTTAATAATGGTATGGGTGAGCTTTTCCCGATGATAGATTGAATGACGACATTCTTAAGGGGAAAGTGTCCTGTTTAGGTTTTAAGACATAGATGCATGGAATTTCTGAGTACCCGTAGCATAAGTCTCATAGATACAGGGAAATTCTGAGTACCCATGGCATTGTTGATTTGGGATCACATTATATACTGTTGGCAAAGTCTGAGTATCCATATGGGTAGTTAGCCTATTTTGAGCCAAAATGTGAGGCAAAGCTTTAGTTGTGGCCATAGTTTAGCAAATTGTGTGTGGTGCTAATGTAAAATGAACAACCCACTCCGTCCAAAAATTTTCAAAAATCAAGGACATGAACGTGAATAATTTTGTAACAAAACTTCGTCTCTTTTTATGACTCTACAAGTTTTTGACTTGTAAATAATAATAGGTACTCCAATTTTATCTCTCACGGGAGGGGCAATTGAGCTTCCTTGGAGAATTTTGCATACCATGTGTGGTGTACTATTAGTATTCATATCTTGTATACTTTTGTTATCTAGAACTTTCCCTGTTAGTCTTTCAAAGCTAATTTTGATTGTAGTTGGTTGAAGAAATGATCGTAGGCCATCCTTGTGATTGTGGAAACCCACTCTAGCCTGAAAATCCTACCCATGAATAAATGAAATCACTAGTTACCCATTTTAAGCCTTTGGACCTTTCTTTTGCAAACACATTACAAGTCGTGGACCATTCTTTTTATCCCTCTTTTAAACCATACCCTCCTTAAACATAAAAATGCAACTTAAGGATAAAATCCTAAGTTGGGGGTGGGAAGATTGATGGAAGTAAGTATGGGGCCACAGATTTGTTAGTAAAATGCTTAATTGCTTAACCATTGGAAACAAATAACTAGAAAAAGCAAGGTTTCAACAAAGGAAAGAATTGCATGAAAATTGTAAGAAAAAAATAAAAGAAAATGAGTGAACAATGGAAGAAAAAGGTAGGCATATGAAAAGAGAGAAAACAAAGAGGAGTGGCCCATAGTAAAAAAGGACGATTTTAAAGTGTGATGTAGATGTTCAAGGAAGGGTGTAGCCATGTTGTTCCTAAATGATATCCTACCCCAAAATGAACTAATTTTACAATCTTAGAAAGTCTTTTGAGATCTCCAACCATGTACTTTCTTCATAATGTCAATTTAAAATAGGGGAAAGCCTATGGTATGACACTTTTTGCATAGAGATTTCTTTTGAGAGGGAGAGAGTTTTTATATTTAAAATTCCTTGTTGCATATTTGGTAGTTTGGTGTGTGGAATTCTCTTTCTTGTGAGGTTGGCACGTGAACAAGTTGAGGTGGGTGATTTTGTCACCTCCCAAACAATGAGGCAAGTGGAGTATAGCTTAGTTGTGGTTAAAAGGGAGTCACTTCTAGAGTGTTAATTTTTGTTGCTTGGTTTCTCTTTAAAGTCTTGTGTATCCTTGGTTATTACATCTTATGATGAAGGGTGTAGTGGAAAATAGCTTAGCCCATGTGCAATGAGCTACTTGAGGTAGTGACTAAGGTGGAGTCATTATGATCTTTAAGGAAGGAAGTTTGGGCATATATGATTGTGTCTCATGGTAAGAGGTAGTGTTGCTTGAGGAAAAACAAAATCTTTAAGTTGTGGGGTATTGATGAGTGGTGATTTTACCACTCATTTGCACTCACCATTTGTGCACCTTACCTAGTTTTGAATGAATAAGTGAGACCTAATTATGATTGAATGCACTAATATCCATATTTTGTAGGCACAAAGGAGATGAGATGAAAAGATGTGGATTGGAACTACAAAAGGAACAAAAGAAAGAAAAGAAGACATTAGAGTAACTTCCAAGTATAGTGTAACTTAGTCTAGGGTTTTTGTAATTTCCAATACTTAGTCTAGGGTTTTGTGTAATTTCTTGGAGCTTGGAGCTTAAATTTGTACTAATTTGAGCTAAGAAGACATTAGAGTAACTTCCAAGTATAGATTTGGATTTGTCTATTGAAGATTCATTTTGAGTCTAAAGTGTGGTTTTCCCTCTTTTTTTTCCTATGAATAACTTTAATAGACATCTTGGTTTATTTTGTTGATTATTATTATAATTTTCTAGATCTACCTCTTGGGATTATGTTTGAATTGGAAGAAATTATGCATGGGTTGTGATATATTTGTGTGGAATTTAGTTTGTTGATGATGGGGTCTATTGTTGCTTGATTAAATAGGTAGGGATTTGTGGGTGAAAGCCCCAAATGCTTAAGTGGGTTTGATGGATGAAAGTCCCAAGATCTTGAAAGACCTAGACATCCTTGAAAGAGGGGTTTTGGGTGAGCTTTAGGATCCCACATCATCCTTGAAAGAGGGATGTGGGAACCAAAGCAATAGTAGATAATTCATGGGTGTGTCTTGCCAATTTTTCACTATTTTAGAAATAAGGGTGATTAGGAGGTTGACTATCCCTCGGTTCCATCCTAGAAATAGGGGTGGATAATTGAGGTATTTGGTGGCTTTAATTGCACACTCATTAGGTACTCTAAAGGGTCAACAAATGACATGTTTGAGGATTTGTCCTCATCCATATGAGTTGTGCAGTTAAGACAGAATATGTTATGTATTTTGATTCCTCATTGACCCTTTTAATTTAGATAGTGCTTATGAGAAGAGATAGTATGAACCCAGATTGTTAAATAGAGTTTGCATTCGAGGGATATTATGACCTTGAGTGTTATGGTTCTGTAATACCCCGGGAAATTTTTTGTTGAAATTTTATGCGTAAACGTGTTGGGTTCTATCTTCTAGAGGGAATTATAAATTTTACATGTGGAATATCACAGATTATGACCCACCATTACGTAGAGTATCGAATAAGATTTCCAACGATATGTGGATCATCCAAAACAGACACCCAAGCGACGAGTTATGAACATTCTGATCGAACTGTGAATAGTAGTGAACAATAAAACGTGCAGGAAAAAGTACTGAGGCATAGCGTATTTTTGCTCCAACATTAAACGATCATAACTCCTTGTACATAATGATCTGGGTGATCTTTTATATATCAACGGAAATCTCTGGGAGTTCTCTTTCCAATGAAATTGGTTTCATCCAATTTTTCTATCGGAACAAAAAGTTATGGTCGATCTACTTCAGCCTATCAAAAGGGAATTTTTGGGTCAACTTCAAATGATCATAACTCCTTGTACACAATGATCTGGGTGAAATACTATATATCAACGGAAAGATATGAGAGTCCTTTTTCTAATGAAATTAGTTTCATCAAATTTGGATAGCGGAGTAAAACGTTATGTTTGATCTACTTCAGACTATCAAAACAGTCCACCAAAGGAAATATTCGAGAATTATTTGATATTTAGGGG
>NC_061116.1:148497398-148559999 GCF_002878395.1 Capsicum annuum
ATATACATATACTACAATATATAATTATATATATAGTTATATATTAAATTATAAAACATATACACATATATACGTTAAATATATATGTCTATAGAAGATATATATACACATAGATATATTAACTAGTTTAGGTGTACGTGCCTTGCGCGTGTACCTCACTTTAATGAGTTCAAATATTACATTAAATAGGATATTTGTTTAAATAATAAAGATGATATAATAATTAAATTTGATATCTTTTGAGTATGCAAAGATGGAGAATTTATTTATTAAAGCTAAACTTTACCAAAAATATTTTTAAAAGTCGATACATTCATTTACCATCTATAAATTGCAGCAAAACAGTACAATGATAGGGACATCAAAATAATACGATTAAATCTAATCTTTAGACACAAAAAATTTCTCAATGTCGTCTGACACTCATCTATCACCTTTAAACAATAATAAAATAATACGATAATAGAGATATCAAAACAATACAACTAAATCTAACCTTTATATAAAAAAATTTCTCAAAGACGACCAATATCTATCTATCACCTGTATACTGCAACAAAATAATACGATAAAGATAATATCAAAACAATACAATTAAACCTAAAATTTACACACACAAAATTCTCAAAGCCAATCAAGATTCATCTACGAACTGTAAACTACCACAAAATAACAAACTAATAGAGATGTTATGATAATATAATTAAACCTAACCTTTACCTAAAAAAATAAATTTAAATTAAAGCCGACCTACATTCATCTGACATCTGTAAATTAAAATAAAACAATAAGATAATAAAGATATCAAAACAATACAATTAAATCTAACCTTTACACGAGAAATTCTTCAAAGCTAACTAACATTCATCTACGACCTGTAAACTATATAAAAAAAATATGACAGTGATCACAAAACTTCGATTTTGATCCAACTAATTCTTGTCTGAGCAAACATTTTGACCCTGAAGAATGATTTTGAATGAAAACAAAGAAAATATATATACTCACATATGTTGAATTCTATTACACTGACAAAAATAGTGAAGAAGTTGAGGGTTAGAAAATCAAACATCTACCATCTAGACATGCAATCGAATCAAGTTAGATGAACATTAATCATATTCTCCCAATAGGCAAATCGGTTTGTTTTCTAGTTTAAACATACCCCTCGATATTTATAGAAGTATTTTCTTAATAGAGTCCTATTTAAGGAGTACTTTTCTAATTAAACTGTAGAAAGAAAAATATTAATTAATTCTCCTACCATATATTTTAGGAAGTTTAGTAGAACGAAAAATATTAATTAAATATCCTGCCATATATTTTATAGGAGTTCCATCTATTTTAGGAAGTCAAGTTAATATAATAAAAAATAATTAAATAATAAATTTAAAAAATAGTGAAAAGACAGTTTTGTCTAAAGAAGAGTCTTTTAATGAAGGGTAAAAAGTTCAAATCACTTTTCTAAGGGTCTTCACACTTTTAATATATTATAGATAATACTTGATAGTAAATTAATAATATATTAAAACTAAATTATAATTAGATCCAATTTTTTTTTTTAAAAAAGCTTAACTGGGCAGGTTAATTGGCGGGCCCTGACTGGGCTTGGTCCGAGCCGAGTTTACCGAGTCCACCCAAAAAAATAAATCGATCCAGGACCCGGTATCCTACAATCTTTGGGCTGATCGGGCCGGGTCAAACCGGGCCAGTTTTTGTAAGTGGGTCGGACTGGGCCGGGTCAGCCCGGCCGTTTGACATGCTTAGATGAAATATCAAAACACAGCTGATTCTTTTAGACTATATAGTTAATGAATACTCTTATATTATAATTATACAAAAGAAATAAAAGTGATTTAGTTCGCCTATATATTTCCTATTTTCCAACAACCATTTAAGCAATGAACTTCATTATTCAATAAAATTTGAAACTCCAACTTATTTTTGTTTTCTAACACCGTTTGACATCTGCCGTTAACTCATTTTGATACAAGTCACTTTTTAAGTTATGTATAAATAAAATGCTAACTCATGGCATATTTTGAACTCTAAAGAAACCTGGTCCATCTCTTATAGTCAACTCTTACAGTAGTAAAGTAGCTGATACTATCACAGTGCCGCAGCAGTACAATAGAGATATTATGATATATATATTCATTACAGTAAGAATTAAAAACTTGAATTTTTCACATATCAAATTGTTTAACTTCCTTCTACAAATGTCATGCAGAATTCCAACAAGACAAGACTGCAACAACCGAACAACCAGTTCTTATTCAATTGCTCGTCTTAACTTCTAGGTTTTTGAGTCTTTCTTTTTCTCTTAACATTATAAACTCATTACTTTTTTGAGAAACTTTTGTATGTTGTATGTTTTAGTTCTAGCTTGTATGTTGTTGGCTAGAGGTAGCCTTGTATATCTTTATAATAAAGTTATTGTAGAAAAAACTTACAATAGAGTTATTGTAAAGGTAAGAAATTAAGAGTCTAATTCTCAGATTTCAATCTAAATGTTGCTTGATTATTGGTGAATTTCTGAAAAATCCTACTGGAATAGGTCATAATTTTACTCTTTTGAGTAAGAAGTTTTCCACGTAAATATCATGTATACTATACTTTGTATTTTAAGCTGTGAAAAAAAGTAGAGAACATGCTTCCTAGTATCTTGGTGGACTCGTATAAACTATCAATTAGTATTGGAGCAAGTTCGTACTAAAAGTTTAACACCTAGAAATGATATTTTATCATGGTTGCTCCACCAATTTTGGAAGTAGGACAATCAACAATAAAACCACCTAAATGCGAAGCCCATTGACACTCCTATAGCAACTGTTTCTCGATTGGATATTGATGAACTTGGTTCTGTAGTAAATGAAATAATGTATCGAGACATCATTGGATACTTTCTCTACTGGAGGACTAGCAGGATCTACACCATATTTAGTATGGGAGACAATTTTAATTTGGTTGGATACGTTGATTGTTAGGGTTTTTGTACTGATTTTCTTATCAAAATTAAGTTTTACTTATACTTTTACTTTTCCTAAAAGGAAAATATAAAATTTTTCCATATTTGACAAACCTCTTTCTTGGAGGAAAGATTTTGGACATCTATAAATAAATAGAATATTCCCTTCTCATACCTATAATATCCCGCAAAAATCGTCCATGCGTTAGCTCGTGGTATTATGCTCTTAGAGTTAAATGACTAGAATTGTGTCAAAGAAGCTTAGTCTCATTTTTGACTTCAAAAGTGAGTAAAGTTTAAAACATATATAATTTCCCTAATTTTGACTTTTTATCACGTGGAAAATTGAATGAGCTTTTCGTCGATATAAGAATCGTCCAAATCCGATAACTGGGCAAGAAGTTATGGCTAATTTAAGTTCTAGTTGTAAAACACCGTCATTTTGATGCTTGGCGCGTCGCGGAGGGGGCCTATTTAGAAATTGTCAAATTTCAGTAGCATAGTGCGATTGTGGCGCGTCGCGCTGAAGTTTCAGCTCCCAACCAGTGGGACAACGCGATGGCTCCGCCTCGCGGTGACGTTAAGAATCCCACTCGTCAATTTTCAGTGAGCCACCGCGATTGTGGCGCGTCGCGGTGGCGCATGAAGTCGGGCTCCTAGTTATATTTTTAGTCTGTCTCATTAAGAGTATATTGGGTATTTTTCACCCCTTATCAGCCTAAAGACGGGATTTAATCCCAAATGATCACATTATTGATATTTTCATCAAAAAATCATCAAGAACACTCCTTAGGGTTTCAAACAAGAAAACCCAAACAACTCAAGATTTAACCGTGAGTTTTCAAGATTGATTGACGATTTGGAATCCCCAAACCGTAGGCTTCAAGAATCATCCATCAAATTTCTAAATTGAGGTACGTGGGGTTTATCCTAAAAACTACATGGGCTTGTCAACACTAGAACATGATTTTAAGATTATCAAGCATGAATTTTAAAAGGGTTTTGAAACTTATGTTTTGAATTTCGCATTATGGATGCTTGGATAATATCATTGTTTTGGTCTTTAGGCCTTTCCCCCTTAAAATGATTTAAACTTATATGAATATGTATGATGTTGAAGATTTGATTGAGAGCATTATTATTGAAATCCCTCTCTTTGATGATTTAGAGTTGATGAACTTGTTAGGAATGATTTGAGATGCTTATTTAATGTTTTGAAGGTGATCTTTTCAATATATAAGTATTTAACATGATTTTGATGATGATGAGAGGGAGTTTCTTGATATGATTTCGTCCTTGTCTTAAAAAAAAGAATTGCATATGATTGATATCTTTGACATGACCACCTTGTGTGTTTGAAATGGTGAAAAAGAGAGTTTCTTGCATATGTTTTCATGAGCTTTAAGAAAGAGTTTCTTGAAAAGATTTATTGATATGGTGGTCCCAGATTTACGTTTTGAAATAGAGATTATTATATGCTAATAATGGCTCAGAGATGTGACTTGCAAGTCAATGGTATGATGATACCATATAAATGTATGCCATAATAGAGTTAGAGTTTTCAGAGTATGTTTTCAGAGAATGCATGTTTTAAGAAGTTAAAACTAGGCTTAAAGAGGGTTAGGTGGTTACCCGAAAAAGGTTTGAGTTCAAGTAACTCTTAACCTAAAACCATGATTTGTCGATCCGGGTATATTATTTTATGCTGGCGACGGCCGTGTGGCATAGCAGAGTCAGAAACTCCAACCATTGCGGCACACTTGGGTTGAAGGCTTCCCCGCCGAGTCAATGGTGGATTCCATATAACCCATGAAATTTTAGATTTGTAGGGTATACCACCTAGCGCAGAAGTAAAACTAAAAGTGTCTCAGAGTTCAGATGATTTTACAGAGTCTTTCGAAAATGCCCATGAGATTTCTTACTATTTGATATGTTTATGAACTGTTTTAAATTGCTCTCATATATGTTGAATATAAATTATTATTTTGGATCTGCTCTGCATACCAGAACATCTGTATTAACCCCTACCTCCCAGGTTCGGAGGCTCATTCCAAGGGTCCGGCTAATCAGTAGAGTATTTCAGAGAGAAGTGATCCATTCAATGATGAGCCTTCTTTGTTCCAGAAGGCCTGTTATTTCAAATTATGTTATTTTGTTGGTTTGGTCTACTGGGGGCCTTGTCCCAGTTTTCAGATAGTTGTCAGATTTTCATATAGTAGAGATTTCGCAGATTGTTCTAGATGTTGTTTAGTTGATTTCGGATTTCATTCCTTATTGTTAAACTAAGTCCAAAGTATGACCATGTTTTCTTATCAGATTATGTCCCGTATCTTCTTTTATTATATGAATGTTGTGAATGATTACCAGATATAGTAGGACGCCTGAGCCTTCGTGGTTCGGAATGTCCGTCACGGCCAGGCTCTAGTTCAGGTCGTGACAATACCAAAACACGGTAGCATCCACAATGTAGTTATCAAAAAGCCTTGTTGTTTAGGGGGGGGGGGGATTTCTTTATGTTTTTTCAATAGGTTTTAAGTTTTTTTTCAGCATTATTTTAATATGTAGGTCGTTTGACCAAATCATATTAATAATATATTTTTAGTATTTATTGTTTGTTGTCATCTGAATTATCACCATATTAGTTTGCAAACTTTAAGCTTTTGCATGACGCCCTCTCAATTTCGATCCCAACAGGTGGTATCAAAGACAATGGTTCAAAGATCCGATGGTCCGATTGAGGACAGTTTAAGATCAAAGTTGCAATCAACTTGCCGATGATAAAGTTTTTGTAAAAAAAAAAAGGGTTCAAAACTACATGTGGAGAAAAAGTTTCAAATAAAATTTCAATAATCCTGCTGCTAATCCATCTTTAAAACCAAAATCAATTTTTAACCCGTGTTTATGAGCTTCAATTTTCAACCCATACTTTCTTTAACGCTTGGACTCCTTTCAACTCATGCATTTGATTTTAACGCATGAGCTCCACTCTTAACCTGTGCTCACTTTCAATGCACAAGGCTCCACTTTTAATCTTATCAACCCGTGCTTTTATTTTTAAAGCATATGGCTCCAATTTTAACCCATATCAATCTTTAATCATGGTAAGTAGCAGTGATATATGAAAAATATATGAAGAATGAAAATCATGCACAAGAAGAAGGAGGATCAAGAATATTTTGCAGTAAATCAAGTCAAAAAGGGAGATTTGTTAGGGTTTTTGTCCTGATTTTCTTACCAAAATTAAGTTTTACTTTTTCTTGTAAGGAAAATAAAAGTAAACATAAATACTTTTATTTTTCTTAAAAGGAAAATATAAAACTTTTTCATATTTGGCAAACATCTTTCTTGGAGAAAAAGTTTTGGACATCTATAAATAGAAGATTCCCTTCTCATACCAAAATACGGTAGCATCCACAATGTAGTTATCAAAGAGCCTTGTTGTTTAGGGGGAGATTTCTTCCAACATGTATATGTTTTTTCAATAGGTTTTAAGTTTTTTTCAATATTATTTTAATATGTAGGTCGTTTGACCAAATCATATTAATAATATATTTTTGGTATTTATTTTTCGTTGTCATCTGAATTATCAGCATATTAGTTTGCAAACTTTAAGCTTCCGCATGACGCCCTCTCGATTTTAACCTAACATTGATATCAATAATGTGAAGTACTTGGTGGAAAGGAAAAACACTCCAGAAATGACTTATTATCTTAGATTTTTCTTGATCTCATGAAAGATCAGGTAGCTGATATTTTTACAAAAGTACTGAACAAGGAACACTTAAAATGAAATCATTTGAAACTTCAAATGATCAAAATGCACTGACACTCTCTAAGCAAAAATTTCTCCAAGCCTTTAGCTATGATTAGATGGAAGATATATGTAGAAGTGTTTCTGAAAATATCTAACTCAGTTTTATACTATAACTGGTATGCAAACATGCATGATGATTTCAAAAATGTGTAAGGATGATAATCTTCTTTACCATTTTCAGGATGATGCCTATGCTTTTTTGAAAAGAAACCTAGCTCCCTCTTGCAGATTCGTATATTAATTATACTCTTAAGTGACTGAAATTGCTATTGGTGTCACGCCATCAATGTTTAATTATTACTTATCTCCAAATGGCATCGTATCTCAAGCCTTGTTAATTGTCACCTTTTTATCTTAACATGTCACATAAGATTATTCTCTTTAAAATCCTCACTGCTCCTCTACATGAATTTTGCTCTTTAAATTATATATTTTTATTCTCTCCTTCTATAGATTCATACTACGTATGAACCAAGTTCTTCTTATCACACTGTAATAATTTTTTCCATCGTTATGGCTAAGTGTAGTGTACCAAAATTTGATATAAGGTTTTTCTCGAATTAAGAGACAGAAATTTTAGGTTAGACTAGTCTTGAATAAAATTTTAAGTATGGTATGATTTAGGGAGTTTACAGAATGGATTAGTTTAAGGTTATGTGATTCAAGGTGATTTTTTGTAAGTCAAGTCGATAAAGAATCAATATAATTTTGTAGAAGTGAATTTAGTTGAGTAAACTCCTGATATTGAACTAGACATAAAGGGGTTGGTTTGGGATCTAGAGATCTGAGTGTGTGTTGCAAAAAAAGCAAAACTAGAAGAAATCCCAAGATTTTTCCTCATCGACCCTACTATAGTGAGTGGCAAGCTACTACTATTGTGCCACTATAGAGAAAATCATTTTTGGTCAATCCCACCATAGTTGGTATATCCCGCTATAGTGAGATAGAGTTGCTATAGTGGGATATACCATGATTAATGCAGAAAACACTCAAAATTATTATTTTTATCTTTTATTAGTCTAAGGGATAAGAGAGGATATCTTGGACGATTTTCACTTATTTTTCATCAAAATTCTTTGTAAAAGTAAGTTAATAATTCCTATTAACTAGAATTTTGATTTTTTAAACCTTACAATCACTAGTTTGTAGGTTTTAGGAAGGATTTAGCTTAATCTAACTGGTTTTTCTGGTATAACGTGAACTGGGTGTAAACCCCTTGAGTTTTGATGAAAAAAATGATAATTTACTCTTGTATGACTACAATTTATCATTGTAACCATGAAATTGGTAGGATTAAGGTAAAATAAAGATAGAAAACTCCATATTAGAAGGAAGATCATAAATTTAGCCTTGGAATTTTGGGATTAGCTTATAATCCTTGATACTGTAGGTCATTTGGTTGATTATATATTGTACTAATATTTTTAGACCAAAATCAAGCCGAGGTTGCAAGAAAAGTTAAAGATAAAGTTTCTTAGAGTATTCCGAGCTGAAATTGAGGTAAGTGATGGTTTAATATATTTGAAATCCAACCTATGTTATGTGTGCGTGATAACTATTTCTTCATATTACTTGTTACAATGCACGTTCAAGGAAAGGGAATGACTATTTGATAATTTAAGTGTTAGTCACATGCAATAGACTTATATGAAAAACTTGTTGGTTTTTACAAGTGTTATTATTATTATTATCATTGTGGTTATGATTGTTGTGATATCTATTTATTTTCGTGAGATGTATTAGTATTTGTACATCTTTAAAATATTGATTGGTCTAATGTTGGCAGACACTTGATGTTTAGGATTTGTAACATGGACAAGAGCTCTCCCCTATAGGTCATAGATAGTGGCCGACCATAAGACCCTTAATATTTATGTACAAGGAATAGGTGAGTACGGCGTTTTCTTAAGCAAATCAGGGTTATGCGGTCAAAGAGGACTATTCAGGAGCTTGGATATGTTAAGGCATGTGTGATTGACTTTGGTGGTCATTTGGATAAGGTTTTTTCCATTGAATGAGTTTACATACAATAATAGTTATCATTTTAGCATTGATATGACTCCTTTTAATGTACTCTATGGGAGGAGGTGTAGATCACCCAAAGGATAGTTCGAACTTGGTGATGTGAAGCCATTCGGTGCGAACTTGGTTAAGCAAGCTTAGGAAAATATGAGGTTCATTTAAAGTAAGTTGTTAGCAACCAAGAGTAGGCAAAAAGAATATATGGATCTTAAGGTGAGGGACACGTATTTAAACCTAGTGAGCAAGTTTTATCAAAAATATCTCCTATGAACGGAGTTATGTATTTGGGCCAGATGGTTAAGCTTAGCCCTCAATATATTGGTTTGTTTGAGGTTGTTAAGGATTTGGACCTAATAGCTTATAGGTTGGCAATGCCAAAAATACTATCAGAGGTCCATCTGGTGTTCCTTGTGTCTATACATAAGAGATATCTTGGAGATGGGGATTACATTATAAAATATGATTTGGTTTGCTTGGTAAGAATCTTGCTTATGAAGAGGATCCGATTGAAATTGTAGACTAGTACATCTAGAAGTTGAGGATGAAGGAAATTTGATAGGTAAAGGTCCAATGAAAGCATCATTCGATTGAGAAAGCTACTTGGAAAACTAAGGGGTATATGCAAGACTAGTATCCTC
The DNA here is from genome assembly GCF_002878395.1 of Capsicum annuum. Classification (NCBI taxonomy): domain Eukaryota; kingdom Viridiplantae; phylum Streptophyta; class Magnoliopsida; order Solanales; family Solanaceae; genus Capsicum; species Capsicum annuum. The sequence goes on from NC_061116.1 coordinate 148,506,841, forward strand.
ACTTGTTTGAGGATACAAATACTCTCTTCTTTCTTACTTGTCTTATTTTTCTTATTTAATCATTTTAGAATGAATGATGGTAAATTGGTATTTGTTGTAATGACCCTTTCTGTCGTTAACAAGTAAGTTTAGCATATCAAAATTTGGGTTATGATTTTCCCTAAATTGGGAGATAACAAATTTCATGCTAGGCTAGTCTTGGATGGAATCTAAGCGTGGTATGGTTTAGGGAAATTTGATAATGGATTGGTGTAAGGTTATGTAATTTAAGGTGATTTTACATTTGTCAAATTGATAAGGAATCCATAGAGTCATTCAGAAGTGGATTTGGGTGAGTAGAACTACCAATATCAAACTTGACGTAAAGGGGTTAGTTTGGGATATCGAGATTTGAGGGTGTTTTACAAGAAGGCAAAACTGAAAGCAATCCCGAGTTTGTACCTCACCTACCTCACTATAGCAGGTGGAAAGCTACTACTACTTCACCGCTATAGTGGAATTTTTTCACTATAGCGGGAGTCAGTTTTGGTCAATCTCACCATAGCAGGCGAATCCCGCTATAGTGAGGCTGTCATTTGATATATAATGATTAGTGCAGAAAATAGTCCAAAAATATTATTTTCTTATTCTATTCGGCTATTGGCTAGGAGAGGCTATTTTGGGTGATTTCCACCTGTTTTTCATTAAAATTCTTTGTTAAAGTAAGTTAATCACTTTTATTAACTAGTTTTTTTGATTTCTAAACTTTAGGATTACTAGTTTTTTGGATTTTGGAGGGAATTTAGCTTAACCTAATTGACTTTTCTAGTGCAACGGGGTGAATTAGGTGTAAAACCCTTGAGTTTTGATTAAAATTTGATAATTACTCTTGCATGACTATAATTCACCATTATAACCAACAATCGGTAGGTTAAGTTGGAATAAATAGAAAAGCCTAGAGTGGAAGGATTGATCATGACTTTGGCGTTGGAGTTTTAGGATTAAGTTACAACTAGTATACATATCCGTGCGATACGCAGATGATATTAATATATTATTTCTAATTGTTTATATTGAAATGTTTGTTTCAATTATATTAAATCGTATTACCTTTAAAAATTAACTATCACATTATTTTCTAATGAAGTATGAAAAAATAAATATATCTCCCACCCACCCCTACCCCCACCTCCACCTCTACTTTTATCTCCACCCCAATCATACACCTCGACCCCTACCCCTCCCCAATCCCCCTCCCCACACCTCTAGTAAAATCTATATGAAAAAACAATCATATAATTATAAAAATAAATTTTTAGGTTTCATAAATTTTTTATATTATTTATAGTTTAAAGATATTAAATTGGTAAATACCTACCCAACCTCATCCCCTTTCTTCCTCCACCTCTAATCAAATATTATATAATTAAAAATAATATGTAAGAGTAAAAAAGTTTTTATAATTCACATTTTTCTTTATTGTATTGTTTACAATTTAAATATTTCATACCGACTAAAATATTTAAATTATTATTCGACTGTTCCTCCATCTCTCCCATTTAAAATTTATAAACAATATTACAAGAATATGACCTAATTACTTCATTCTATTTTTAAAATTAATTTAAATTCCCTCTTAACCCAGCCCTGGGGATGAGAAGGACAAGAATTCCTCTCTCATATTTTTCAAATATTTGAAATGTCACTTTCAAAAAAATTATTACAATATTTTTATTCTTTTTTCTTATACATCATAATTCCATGATAATATTTAAATTTGTATTTGTCTCTCATTTGGTATTTCATCTATTATATAATTATTGTTATATTTTATTTAAAATTGTGAAGTTAAATTTAAATTCATGTGAAGTATAATCATGACTTGTATATTTGACTATTTTTCTTTTGGTGTATATTTTTTCTGCTCTAATATTTTAGATTGCTTTTATTCATTTAATGTTTTACATTATATATAGTAGAAATAATATTAAATTCAAACTAATTTGTTATTTTTAGTTCATATTTATTTTAGTTTCAAATAATAAATTTTGAACTAATTTTGAGAATACAAGTAAGTAATTAATTAGATAGTACGCTTTCAAATTTTAAACTAAATAGATGTGAATAAAGAGTAAAATCCTAAAAGTTTAAAAAATCAATATTAACAATTTAATGTCACGACTAAAAAACAAGGGTCATGATGGCAATTGTCGCGGCGTACCCTGACAAGTAAGCCTATCACCCAAACTGATACGAATTGAGAAAAAGACATAAATACCCCAAGGTAAGGCTTCTAAAATGAAGCCGAACCATATAAATAATCATAACAATGCGGAAATAACTTATCCAAACTACCAATCATGCCAAAAATCAGGTGTCAATAGTGTAAGAACTACTAATATAATCCAAGAGTCAAATACATCGAAAAAATAACCACAAAGGAATAATAACTGTCTCCGAATACTAATAAAGACATAACTAGTATAGAAAGATAGAGGTGAACTTCGGACGCATGAATGTCCAACTGCTACCTTAGAAGCTCCAACAATCGCCCTAATCAAGTAAGCTGAGGCGCACTTGAGCTAGGACCTGCACCGAAAGGGCACAGTAGGCATGAGTACGGTCCACTTGTACTCAGTAGGTATCATAGGACGACCAAGAAAAGTAGTAAATAAAGCATATAAAATATACACTAAGGGCACGTCACTTGCAATAAGAAAATGTCCCACAACGGTAGCCCACACCGCCTGCACTAATAGTTCTAGTATATCTCACATATATTACAAAAACACACCAAGATACGAAACACAACTATACATTATGTCATATATAATAGAACACGAGAGAACATGTAGATACAAGATCAGCAAATACAAATAAATGAAAGTAAGACAAATACATAGATGACAAGTCAATAAGGCAATACAACACAACATAAACACAATAAAGTAAGTGCAATGTATATGATAATGATGATGATGATGATGATGATGATGCACGAGGTTGTCGCACAACCTCCGGAGTCGTCGCACAATTCCCGTATATACCTACGGAGCTAAAGCTTCCCGACGTAGGACCCATGGGGGGTTCTTCAAACCATATACAATCCACATATCTCATATCTCCTTTTTGGCATATCCCTCGGAAAGGGTTTTATAAGGTGTTACAATATTTTTAAAAAGGTGTTGCCAGTATTTCTCAGATGTTGCCACGGTGGTACCAATGATTCATGAATGATTATGATATGAAGATGTAATGCTCACAACCCATCACAATAAGTATTTCCACAACCAACCACAATGATACATTTCCACAACCACATGAGCCAATATCCACTCATTATTTTCATTTTATCCATGAATTTCCACATGTCTTATATGCCAATAAAGTATGAATATAATCACAATACACCAATGGTACCACATTAAACAATACAATATAATTGTTCGCATGTAGTCAAGGCTATCAATATCACATAGGACCCCACACGGTCAAACATATCACATAATATTTTAATTTCGGCAATTACATCACATATATGCCCCACATGGGCACAACACGTAGATAGCCATTTTTCATGATTAGTTCCCACCCTTAACATGTATTTTTGCACCATCATTTACTACCCAACCCAGTCTGAAGAGTTAAGCCATAACCTACCTTAAAAGCCGAAACTGGTCCGCTACACTTGAACCCGCGACCTAACCTTTTACGAACAATCCCGAACTTCACTAGAAACATCAAATATGAAATCTACGCATCAAAATAAAACCAACAACACTCATATTGACTACTTTTAGTTTGTGGTCAAAACGGACCCCCAATATGGGTTTCCAAAAAAGGCCAAATCGAAACTTTACTTCAAAAACATGTTCCCCATATTTTTAGGAATCTACAACTGTAAATTTAAGTTAAATTGAGTAAAAAACAAGGTTCAAATTGAAGAAAAATTATTTTTGAATTTTACCGGGTAAAATATTTGACATCCGGGTTAAAATCCAGAATTGGAGTTGTTTTGAAGGTTAAATTGATGAAAAACTAGTAATTACAAGGTAAAAGTATTATTCAAGTGAAAATGAGTGAAATTTGGGTTTAAAATCATGCCCTAAAATTTTTGGGGTTTTGAGAAATTAATGAAGAAATTACTAAGAAAAGGGTGAATTCTTACCTTAAATCCGTAATATAATCAAGAAATAGGTGTTAATCTAGCTTCCCAAGCTCCCACAAACTTCACTTTTAAGCTCCCAAAATATTTAGTATTTAATTCTCAAGAGGCAAGATGAAAAAAAATGAGCAAAATGGGCCAAAAAGGGTGAAAAATCTGCTATATATTGCAGATTTTTCTGCAATAACTGGTGCTGTCTTTTTTTTTCTAAGTCGAAATGGACTTTGATGGGGTGTTTGGAATTCGTTCAGAGTCCGATTTATGCTAACGAACTATGTAATTACACTAAATTAGATGTTCCGAACGCGATGGAGCTACCAGATTTTCTAGAAAAATTTGTTTTCACAAAATTGACCCCCGAAACTCGAAATCACAATTTTTCAAATCAAGGATCAAAATGAGATTTAAAAGCCGTAAAATCATACCAAACATCCTAACACACTAAAATCAAAATTCTGGATCTGTTCATGAAGTCGAGTTTTTCATACGAGGTCGTTTCGACCAAAAGTGGGTCCCACACCCAACTTTTCAATTTTTCAACTTTTCGACCAATAGGTTGAAATGAGCTCGGGTGCACTAGGACTTGAACTCAAGGTCTACCTAGCCTAAAATCGATATTCCGGAGCTGCTGGCGCAGTTCATTCAGCCATCCGTCGCACAGATCAAAAGATATCCACATAAGTTCAAAATAAGACTCTTAAAGCCATAAAAAACCACAATATTGAAAAAAAGATACTAAAATGCAACAAAAATCATGCCAATCATTCCCACACCCCAGAAATACCATAATGAAACTACAGGGAGGGGTAACATAGTCAAATCACACAAAATCTCAAATTTCACATATTTCATCAAATTTTCAGGTCGTTACATCATCACCACTAAAAATCTAGTTCGTCCTCGAACTAAGGCAAAGAAATACCCGAGTCAATGAAAAGCTGTGGATAAGAACTATGCATATCAGACTCAACCTCCCAAGTATCCTCGTCTATAGGTCGATGTCGTCACTGGACCTTAACCACATGGATTACTCTAGAGTGCAATTGCCTAACATCCCTAGCCAAAATGAAAACTGGCTTCTCAACAAAGGACAACCACTGATCTAGCTGAACTGACTCCTAATGAATAATATGAGACTCATTAGGAATATAGCGAAGAAGTATAGAAACATGAAAAACTTGGATGAAAAACTGATAGATCGGGGAGCAAAGCCAACTCATAAGCCACATCACCAATAGTCTGAAGAATCTCAAATGGACCAATATACCTGGGGCTAAGCTTGCCCCTCTTCCCAAACCTCATCACACCTTTCATGGGTGAAACTCAAAGGAAAACACGATCACCAACATAAAATCTCAAGGCATGAAGTCTACGATCAACATAACACTTCTGCCTACTCTAAGTGCTCTAAGTCTATCCTGAATGACTCGTACTCTATCCTACTACTCACGAAGAAAGTCCCTACCTCGAGGTCTCATCTCTGAAACATCAAACCAACCTAATGGAGAGCGACAACGCCAACCATACAACGCCTTAAAAGGAGCCATATCAACACTGGAATGGTAACTATTACTATATGCAAACTCTGCTAAAGCCAAATGCTGCTCCCACTCGCCACCAAAATCTATCGCGCATGCGTGAAGTATATCCTCCTAAAACCTAGATATTCCGCTCTGACTGGCCATCGGTCTGGGGGTGAAACACTGTGCTAAGATCAACCCGAGTACTAACTCATCTTGAAAAGTCTTCCAATAGTAAAATATGAACACAAAACCTCGATCTAAAATAATGAACTCTGGCGCACCATAAAGACGCACAATCTCACGAATGACAATAGGGGTTAACCTCTCAGCATTGAATAAGACCCGAACTAAAATAAAATGAGCTAACTTGGTCAATTGATCCACGATGACCCAAACATTGTCAGAACCATGAGATATATAAGGAAAGCCAATCACAAAGTTCATAGTGATGCGTTCCCACTTCCACTTAGGAATGGGTAACCTCTGAAGCAAACCACCAAGTCTCATATGCTTTGCATTCACTTGCTGACAACATAGGAAATGAGCCACAAAATCTACTATATCTCGCCTCATACCACCCCACCAGTAGTGTTGTTTCAAATCACAATCATTTTAGTCACACCTGGATGGATGGAATATCTGGAACAATAGGTCTTCTCCAAGATCAACCTAATCCAGTCACCCACTTTCAGCACACAAACTCGACCTCTAATCTATAAAACTCCATCTGAATTAAGTGAGGCTTCCTTAGCTTCTCCACTCAATACTTTGTCTCAAATCGACCTTAATCCAATATCATCGAATTGATGAGCTCAGATCTGCTCCATCTAAAAAGATCTAGCATCCACAAATGCCAAAATAAGCCCCGATGTCGAAATATCAAGTCTAACCATCTGGTTAGCTAAAAACTGAACCTCTAAGGCCAAAGGCCTCTCTTGAGTCAAAAGATGTGCCAAGCTACCCATGCTAGTCGACTTTCGGCTCAAGGCATCCGTAACAACATAAGCCTTACCCGAATGGTAGAGAATAGTCAAGTCATAATCCTTAAGCAACTCAAGCCAACGGTGCTGTCCCTAAGAAAATCTCGCTGATAAAAAAGTACCGAAGGCTATGATGATCTGAGAAGATCTCACAATGGAATCCATACAAGTAGTGCCTCTACAACCCAAGGCAAACACAACTGCACACAACTCTAAATCATGGGTAGGATAATTCCTCTCATGAGGCTCCAATCTTGACGAGACGCATACACAATTACCTTGTCCTCCTATATCAACACAACACCTAACCTAATACCTGAAGCATCATAAAAGACATTAAATCCCACGCCCTCCTTGGGCAAAGCCAATATAGGAGCCGAAGTCAACAAATCCTTGAGCTTTTGAAAGATCACCTCACCACATCATACCACTGGAAGGAATTCTTCTTCTAAGTCAACTTGGTCGATGGAGCTGCAATGGAAGAGAAACTTTCAACAAAACACTAATAATACCCAGCCAAGCCAATAAAACTCTGAATCTCGATGGGCAAAATATGTCTAGCCTAATCACAAACTACTGTAACCTTAGCTGGATCAACCATAATACCTTCCTTAGTCATCATATAACCTAAGAATGAATCAGACTCCAATCAAAACTCGCACTTAGAGAACTTAGCATATAACTTCTCACCCCTCAATCTCTAAAGTACAATCCATAAATGCTCCTCATGCTCAACCTCACTCTTAGAATAAACCAAGATATCATCTATAAATACCATAATAAAGGAGTCAAGATACGGTCGAAATGCCCAGTTCATCAACTCTATGAATGCGGCAGGGGCATGGGTCAACCCAAAAGACATGACTAATAACTCATAATGATCATATCGAGTTCAAAAAACAATTTTTGGAATATCCAAAGCTCTAATCCTCAACTGGTGAAAACCAAACCACAAATCAATCTTCGAAAACACCGCAACACCCTGAAGCTGATCAAACAAATCGTCACTGCAAGTAAGAGGATACCTATTCTTAACCATCACTTATTCAACTGTTGATAGTCAATACACATCCCCATAGACCCATTCTTTTTCTTTACAGATAAGAGAGATGCACCCCAAGGTAAAATACTAGGTCGAATAAATCCCTTATCCAATAACTCCTATAATTGATTCTTTAGTTCCTTCGACTCTGTTGGGGCCATCATATAAGGAAAAAATAGAAATAGGCTTGGTGTCTGGCTTAATATCAATGGCAAAATTAATATCCCAATCTGGAGACATACCAGGCAAGTCTGTAAGGAACACATCTATAAACTCACGAACAACACAAACAAAATCCAAGAAAGGAGGTGAAACAACACTAGTGTCACGAATATGGCCAAGTAAGATAAATATCCCCTCTCAACCAATTTACAAGCCTGAACATAAGATATGACCCTTTTAGGATCCAAATGAATTATGCCCTTCCAAGCTATCCTTTGCACACCCGACGAAGCTAAAGTCACAGTCTTTGCAAAACGATTTAGGATGGCATGAGAAGGATCCAACCAATCTATACCAGAAAATAGCATCAAAATCGACCATGTCTAACACAAGCAAGTCTACTAAAGTCTCACGCTCGATAAAAGTTATAACACAAGATCGGTACGCCTGATCTACCACTAAAGAATCACCTACTGGAGTAGATACACGAATAGGCATGGCAAGAGTCTCATTAACAGAATCAAAACCTGAAGCAAAATATATAGACACATAGAAGAAAGTCGATCCAGGATCAAATAATAATATGCAGGTCTGAAACAAATGGAACGATACTTGCGATCACAGCATCTGAAGCCTCCACCTCAAATTTGACTGATATAACATAACACTATTCATGACTACCAACTGGCTGAGTTGCCTCACAACCACCAACAAGGGATCTACCATCTCTACCTCTTGCACCTTTGGTAGAATACCTACCTTTCACAGCTGAAATAGAAATATCTCTAAACACACGGTAAGAATAGTCCTTGGCCACATGGCCAACCTCATCACACACATAGCAACCTCTACGACCAGTCTCAATAAGAAAAAGTACAACTGAGCTCGAACAACCATCCTGAATAGCTGAACAAGAAGATCCACCAGCTGAACTCTATAAGATCACCTACACTCTATAAAATCACCTGCACTGGCCTACCATGGTATCCTCGAGAACCTTTAAAATCTCTGCATTGAGAGGTCTGACTTTTAAACTCACCAAAATGACACACCCTCTTGGAGCCTCTCTGAGATGTACTTATAATATCCTTTGTCACCTTAACATGATCCACAATACTCTGAAAAGAACTATCAAACACAACCATCTGAGATATAGCCAATTGAAGGGAGACAACCAAACCTTTCACAAACTTTTGAATCTTCTCAAACTCATATTTGGAAAGGGTGTGGAAGCATGCCTTATACTCAAAAACTGTCATGGATCCCTGCTCCATATGATCAAACTCATCCCAAATACAATCTCTCAAATTAAAAGGCATAAATCTCTGTAGAAAGGCATCAATAAATTGATCCCATGATAACTCAGGAGCATTAATAAGCCTAAAACTAACAAATGATATCCAATAATCTCTCACTGCATCTCTCAACTGATAAGAGGTATAAGCAACTCCATTCACGTAGAAGGAGTGAAACACAACTCAAAATACAGGGTATGAAAAATTTAGCATGATAAGGAATAAAATGAGGAAAGTTTCCTAAAGACGTTCTATAGCCTCTCGAAGATAGATATGAATATCTACATATCAATTCACGAGACACTATTAGACATTCCATTCTTACACCATTGAGACCAATGAAACCTGGCTGCTTTGATACCAATTTGTCACAACCCAAAAATGAGGGTGATGATGGCGCTTGTCGCGGCGTACCTTGACAAGTAAGCCTATCACCCAAACTGATACGAATAGAAAAAAGACAGAAATACCCTACGCTAAGGCTTCTAGAATGAAGCCGAACCATATAAATCATCATAACAATGCGGAAAGAACTTATCCAAACTACCAATCATGCCCAAAACCAGGTGTCAATAGTGTAAGAACTACTAATACAACCCAAGAGTCAAATACATCAGAAAAATAACAACAAAGGAATAATAAGTGTCTCCAAATACTAATAAAGACATAACTACTATAGAAAGATAGAGGTGAACTTTGGACGCATGAATGTCCAATTGCTACCTTGGAAGCTCCAATAATCGCTCGAATTAAGTAAGCTGAGGCGCACTCGAGCTAGGGCCTGCACCGAAAGAGCGCAGTTGGCATGAGTACGGTCCATTTGTACTAAGTAGGTATCATAGGCCGACCAAGTAAAGTAGTAAATAAAGCATATAAAATATACACTAAGGGCACGTCACCTGCAATCAGAAAATATCCCACAATGGTAGCCCACACCACTTGCACTAACAGTTCTAGTATATCTCACATATATTACAAAAACACACCAAGATACGAAACACAAGTATACATTATGTCACATATAATAGAACAAGAGAGAATATGTAGATACAAGATCATCAAATATAAGTAAAGAAAAGTAACACAAATACATATATGACAAGTCAATAAGGCAATACAACATAATATAAACACAATAAAGAAAGTGCAATGTAAATGATAATGATGATGATGATGATGATGATGATGCACGAGGTTGTCGCACAACCTCCGGGATCGTCGCACAATCCCCGTATACACCTACGGAGATAAAGCTTTCCGACGTAGGACCTATGGGGGGTTTGTCAACCCATATAATTCCACATATCTCATATCTCCTTTTTAGCATATCCCTCGGAAAGGGTTTTATAAGGTGTTACAATATTTTTTAAAAAGGTATTGTCAGTGTTTCTCAGATGTTACCATGGTGGTACCAATGTTTCATGAATGAGTATGATATAAAGATTTAATGCTCACAACCTATCACAATAAGTATTTCCACAACCAACCATAATGATACATTTCTATAGCCACATGAGCCAATATCCACTCGTTATTTTCATTTCATCCACGAATTTCCACGTCTTATATGCCAATAAAGTATGAATATAATCACAATATACCAATGGTACCACATTAAACAATACAATATAATTTTTCGCATGTATTCAAGGCTATCAATATCACATAGGACCCCACACGGTCAAACATATCACATAATATTTCAATTTTGGCAATTACATCACATATAGGCTCCCAAACGGGCACAACACGTAGATAGACATTTTTCGTTATTAGTTCCCACACTTAACATGCATTTTTGCACCATCATTTACTACCCAGCCTAGTCTGAAGAGTTAATCCATAACCTACCTCGAAAGCCGAAATCGGTCCGCTACACACGAACCCGCGACCTTACCTTTTATGAACAATCCCGAAATTCACTAAAAATATCAAATATGAAATCTACGCATAAAAAAAAAACTAACAACACCCATATTGACTACTTTTGGTTCGGGATCAAAACAGACCCCCAAAATAGGTTTCCAAAAAAGAAGGGCAAAATCAAAACTTTACTTCAAAAATATGTTCCCCATATTTTTAGAAACATACAACTGAAAATCCAAGTTAAATCGAGTCAAAAACGAAGTTCAAATCGAAGAAAAACTATTTTTGAGCTTTACCGAATAAAATATTTGAAATCCGGGTTAAAATCCAGAATTGGAGTTGTTTTGAAGGTTAAATTGATGAAAAACTAGTAATTATAAGATAAAAGTATTATTCAAGTGAAAATGAGTGAAATTTGGGTTTAAAATCACACCCTAAGATTTTTGGGGTTTTAAGAAATTAATGAAGAAATTACTAATAAAAGGGTGAATTCTTACCTTAAATCCGTAATATAATCAAGAAATAGGTGTTAATCTAGCTTCCCAAGCTCCCACAAACTTCACTTTTAAGCTCCCAAAATATTTAGGGTTTAACTCTCAAGAGGCAAGATGAAAAAAAATGAGCAAATGGGCCAAAAAGGGTAAAAAATCTGCTATATATTGCAGATTTTTCTGCAATAACTGGTGCTGTCTTTTTTTTTTCTAAGTCGAAATGGACTTCGACGGGGTGCCCGAAATTCGTTCGGAGTTCGATTTATGCAAACGAACTATGTAACCACACTAAATTCGACATTCCGGACGCGATGGCACTACCAAATTTTCCAGAAAAATTTTCTCAAAATTGACCCCCGAAACTCAAAATCATAATTTTTCAAACCGAGGGTCGAAATGAGATTTAAAAGCCGTAAAATCATACCAAACATCCTAACACACTAAAATCAACATTCTGAATCTGTTGGTGAATTTAGATTTCCCATAAGAGGTCGTTTTGATCAAAAGTGGGTCCCACACCCAACTTTCCAATTTTTCAACTTTTCGATCAATAGGTCGAAATGAGCTCGGGTGCACCAGGACCGGAACCCAAGGTCTACATAGCCTAAAATTGATATTCTGGAGTTGCTGGCATAGTCTGTTCGACCATCTATTGCATGGATCAAAGGATATCCACATAAGTCCAAAATAAGACTCTTAAACCCATCAAAAATCACAATATATCATAAATGATACTAAAATGCATCAAAAATCATGCCAATCACTCCCACACCTAGAAATACCATAATGCAACTAAGAGGAGGGGTAAAATAGTCAAATCACACAAAATCACAAATTTGACATATTTCATCAAATTTTCAGGTCGTTACATTTAATTTCTTTTAATTATGAAAAATATAATAAAGAAAAATATTAATTTTTTTTTACAATTACGTGATCATCTTTATTCATATAGATTTAGTTAAGGATAGACGTTTGAGAAAGTCTTATTGAAAAAACTTGACAAAATAACCCTCTTCTGATTAGATAAACTACATATACAATAAACATTTTTTATAGTTCTTCATTTATGATTGCATAAACATTTCAATTTTCAATTAGTACGAAGACGCTGACACATGAATCTATCATGCTCGAAAGTAGATTGAGAGTGCAACTACTATAAGTTAGCTTAATTAAGAACAACGATATGAGTCAATATATATTATTTAGCTCCATATTATATGAAGCATTAATATAACATTATATTTTCCTACACAAATCTCACTATTCTTTTCTTCTTCTCATTTTTGGGAGATTACACCATTTTTTTTTGGAGAATTTCTCCACATATCCTCTAACATGACTTGGACATCAATTTGAATGCCTTTTTTTCAAATCCAGAAGATTTTTTGATAAAATTCTTGAATGTTAAATGGCTTACACGGGTTATTAGTATCTAATCTCACAGGTAAACCTGTCAATTGGGCCGTTCCGGCCCGGTAAGCCTACCTGTTAAGATAGCCCAGCCCGATCTGACCCGACTCGGTGGGCCTCTAGGTTACTGGGCTGCCAATCCTGAGGTGGGTTATCTCAGGATACGGACCTGGTGAACCCCCCAGTAACTACACCAGACCAGGCCCACCAGTTACCTTAATCGAACTGGCCCGGTATATTAAATTTTTATTGTTGTTACTGACTGGTCTTCCAACGATCAAATGGACCATTGGACCAACGACTATAATGTCGTTTGGGTCCAATAACCATTTGGCCAAAATTGGTTTTTTATTAAAAAAGAAAAAAATTTTAATTCAAATTTTTTTCTATAAATACCCTACAATTTTAAATCATTTTCCACACAAATCTTATTCTCTCATTCTCTCAATCTCCCTTAAATATTCTAATTATTTCCTAAAGTGCTCTGTTTTATTTTTGAATTTTGCAATTACAAATATAAGTGGAAGTTTTCTAAAGTCGCAACTTTCGGATACTTCCAAAATTTGATATTGTCGTTCCATATCTTACTTTTAATTTTTAATTAGTGTATTAATTGTTGAATATTTATTTTTACTATTTTTGTGTATTTTGAATATTTTTTTGTTTGATTTATAATATGGATAAATTAAGAAACCTCGATAAAAATGTCAAAATTTTTTGTCTCGAACGTTGTAGTGGTAGTAAAAAATAAATTGGCGGTGGTTTCGGTAGAGGTAGTTCAAGTACTAGATATACTCATATGCCTACGGTATCGATTAGTAAATTTTTTGAGAAAGAAATAAGTGTAGGTGTTCACGATATGAATTATGCAGAAGCTTAGGATAATTATGATATATAAGAAGAAAATAAAGTAGATGTGGTTAATTTAGATGAAGATGATGAAAATATTGGTGAGACACCCATAGTAGGAAATGCTAATGTTAGATCTGAATTGGTTAATTTTCCTCCCCGTGCCCCAAGAGCTCGTAGAAGAACTAATATTGCATGGGCACCTTTTACAAAAATAGAAGGACAAACTAAGGTGCAATGCAATATTTGTGAACTTGTATATGAGCATAAAAGAGGAGGCAATCAAGGGGGTACGGGTTCATTGATGAGACATATAAGAGAAAATCACGCTAGAGAGTTACTTATTGCACAAGGTGTTGAGACTGATTGTGGGCCAGCATAAATCAGATTGAATTTAACAACCAATCAATTAATTAAGAATTATAATAAAATAAAGGACCGGGAAGAAATAACAAAAATGATAGTTTTGGGTTGTTTGCCTTTCACTTTTACTTTTTCGGATGCTTTTATTCATTATATTCAAGCAATTTATAATCCTATGTTTAATGGTATTCCTAGAAGTACTTGTCGGGCCGATATTCTTAGACTCTATGCACAATATGTTTATTATTTAGCTACATTATTAAAAAAGATTCAATGTAGAGTTACTCTAATGTAATACCCCATATCCAGTTTAGCTCAATCCTTAGTACTTACTTAAGACACTTAGAACCTAAAATCAAACTAAGTGTTAGGGACTTAGTCTCATTTTTGAACTTTCGGGCTCCGAGATGATGGTTTTTAAGTTGATTCATATTTAGAGGTGTAAGGAGCATGTCTCGGAGATGTTTCAGAATTTTTGGATGAGGTTTGAGTCATATTTGGATTGCAATTCCAACTGCTCAGCGCGATTAGCCTGCGTCGCGCCAGTAATAGTGGTGAGACGATCACTATGTCGTGCCAGTAATAGCAGTGAGACGGTCACCACATTGCGCCAAGCCTATAAACAGCATTTCAGTTGCGACTTTAAACCTTAAAAGGGTATTTAGGTCATTTGCGCCCACCTCAAGTCGTAAAAATAGAATATTAGACATTATTCTAAGCAAATTACACTATCATTCATCAAATTTCTCTCCAAGAAACCCTAATTTCTCTCCAAGAAACCCTAATTTATCTCCAAGAAATCCAAAGCTTTATCACACCCTCTTTAAGATAATCAAGAATCCAAGTTTCCTGGTTCAAGAACTTCAAGAAGAAGTCTTTAAGAACATCAATAGGAATCCAAAGTCAAGTTTCTTCATCAAATTAACCTAATATGGTATGTGGGGTTATGAACAAGGATACTCTTTCATTCTTTTGCCCAAAACTAGTTTTTAAAGTTGAATTTACAGAAATTTACATGAATTTCAATTTAGGGTTCATACCCAATTATCATTGTTTGAAGTTTATGATGTTATAAGTGATTTAAGTGTTGAATTGCATAACTACTTTCACAAATTCATGCGTGTGATTTGATTTCATATATTGAAAATTGAATTTCATTATCTTGATTAGAATTGTTAAAGTATTTCAAGATTATTGTTATTGAGCATGAAGTTTGTTGTGATTTGACATGAGTTTCAAGAATGGGTTTGAAGCCCCAAGTTTAAATCTTGATATTTTAAGAAAGATGATGTTTAAGCATTTCAGATTTTAAGCAAAATTTGATCTTTTGATCCTCAGCTTAGACATGGAATCCACACATGTTAGTTTTAATTACATAACTGGTTTTCATTATAAAGCCTTATGCTATTTTAAGGTGAATTTCCTACAGAATGAGCATATAAGCAAGGGAATAGTATTTAGCACCGAGTTGGGTATGTGTCCTAGTTCACATGCCCCAGAATTATAAGCCAACGTAGGTTCAAATTTTTCCCATTTATAGGGATGTAGATATAGATTGTGATCACCCAGCTCAGGTTATACTCCTTGGCAAGAGTATAATACCTCTCCCCAATGTGAGGTTTTCCTTTTAAAGGAGCTAGATATTGGACACCATAATATCTCACATGGTATATGTCAGTTAGAAGAACCTCCCTGTGTCACGACCTAAAAATGAGGGTCATGATGACACTTTTCGCGGCATACCTTGACAAGTAAGCCTATTATCCAAACAGATATGAAAAGAGGAAAAAACAGAAATATCCCAAGGTAAGGCTTCTAGAACAAAGCCAAACCATATAAATAATCATAACAATGCTGAAAGAACTTATCCAAAATACCAATCATGCCTAAAACTAGGTGTCAATAAAGTAAAAACTACTAATACTATCCAAGAGTCAAATACACCAAAAAAATAACCACAAAGGATAATAACTGTCTCTGAATACTAATAAAGACATAACTACTATAGAAATATAGAGGTGAACTTTGGACGAATGAATGTCCAACTGCTACCTTGAAAGCTCCAACGATCGTCCAATTCAATCAAGCTGAGGTGTAATACCCCGCACTCTTCCTAGCTCAAATCTGTCCCTAAAATAATAAAGATTAGCTTAAAAAATGAATACCTTTTATTTTGTATGGTATTTTCAAGATTTCTATTTTCAATTGTGTGGAAAATTGAATAAACTCTCCATCGATACCAAATTCGCTCAAATTCGACACTCGGTTGAGAAGTTATATCATTTTAAAGTTGAAAGTGTGCCACCTGGACTCTCAGCACATCGCGGAGAAGGAAAAATAGCAATCATCAATTCTAGTGGACCTCCGCGATATTGGTGTATCGCAGAGTGGTCCATTTTCTCATTTGTCAAAATCCAGTAGCCCTACGCGATCTTACCGCATAACGTTGATGGCCAAAATGACAAAACATAGGGCGCCACGATAGTGGCGCATCGCGTTGCATGCCTAATTCCCATTTGTCAATTTCTAGAGAGCCACCGCAATAGTGGAGTGTTATGGTGGCCACTCAGTTCGGAAAAATGTCACATTTTTAGTTCCGTTTAACAGTTTAAAGGGAGTATTTTGGTAAATCCCAAGGCCCCAATCATTTAAAACACAAGATTTAACACATTCTAAGGCACTTTATGCTTATTTCATCTACTCTCTGTCAAAACAAAACCCTAGATCATCAAACTTTCTCCCTAAGAAATCCAAATTCCTCCATTAATTCTCCAAGGAAACTCAAGATTAAGGATTCTCAATACAAGAACTCCAAGAATTCATCTCCAACAACACAATACGAATTCAAGATTCAAGCTTTTCATTGAAGATCATTAATTAAGGTATGTAGGTTTTTTCAACAAGGGTAATCCTTTTATCATTGTTCCCAAAACTTATTTTAATTACAAATTTACTGAATTTCTATGTGTTTTCCCATGAAAGTGTAGTTAGGGTTTATACCCATTATTGTTATTTACAAGCTTATAAAATTTTCAAAGATTTAGAAGTTGAATTATATGAATATGTTCATAATTTCATGAATATTGCAGTAATTTCTAGATTTTGAATTAAATTATCAATGTTTACATTATCAAGCATGGATATTTTGATGTTTTAATATGAAAATGATACATGGGTCATTAAGCCCTAATTTAAGATTGCTATTTTAAGAATTGTTGTGCTATAAGCACCCTATGACTAAATTCCTTTCAGATTATTGATAAAGATTTGACCTTTTGGTGTTAGAATAGATATGAAATCCACTTTACAGATTCAGATTACATATTTAGCTTTACAGATATACAGTTGGTTTTTATTACAAACAATTAGATTATTTTAAAGTGGATTTTCTTTAGAATGAGCATACAAATTTAATGGGAGTAGTATTTAGTACTGAGATAGGTACATTACTATGGTTTTATACCCCAAAACTATGTGCCAACGTAGGATTTAGATTATTCCCACTTCTACGTAAATGACAGATACGTGATCACTCAGATAGGTTATACTCCAGGTAAGAGTATGAATCCTCTCCCCAACGTGAGGATTCCTCCTTAGGGGAACAAGAACGTTAGACTCCATGAATGCTCACATAGTTTATGTCGGTTAAGAGAACCTCCCTGCTAGCTTACAGAAAATATTAATAGAAAAGCTTTTAGAAAAACTAAGTGTAAAGGCTCACAAACTTACTCAGACATTATTTTACTTAAAATTTTAGATTACAAAATTACAACTTTTAGTTTCAGATATAAAAAGGTGAGCCTTTTTTCACTTAGCCTATATGATTTGAGAATAGAGCAGAAATACAGATTTTAGAACTAAGTGTTATGACTCACAAGATTTATACTATATGCTTTACTATGCATGATTTATGATCTTTAGATTTCAGATTACTCAAGCCTATGTGTCATTTATATTTAGTATGCATGATCTTATAAAATGTGATGATAATGTTTTACTTATGCATTCACCCCCATATACTCAGTACATAGTCAAAGTACTAATCCACTTATACGTCTATATGCTACATTGTCTTATAATGTAGGTACAAGTTATGGTATGTACAGTTAGAATCAGACAGTTTCAGATTTAAGCCAACAGATGATGAGTCCTCCTACTTTGGGGACTTTAGTTAGATGTTATTTACATACTTTACTTTCCTACTCCTATGTATTGATTAGTGGCAATTGGGGTCGCGTCCTAGCTATCTATAGTCAGTAGTAGAGGCTTTATAAATGTCAGTTAGAGTCAGTTATGTAAATTCAGTCCCTCTTTTCATACTTTATCAGAATGTAAAAGTTGTATCAATATTGTAATCATTTTCATGTTTCCGCATAGTAAGCTCAGTCATTTTATATATATTTACTTAGTTGCTTATAAGTTATGCCAGTAGAAGGGTTAGCTTGGGATCACTTATGGTCCTAAGCACCGTGTGATGTCTTGGGACTATTTTTAGGGTGTTACAAACTTGGTATCAGAGCACAAAATTCAAGTGTCCTAGGGTGTCTATGAAGCCGTGTATAGTAGAGTCTTGCGGAACGGTACGGAGACGTCTGTACTTTTATTTGAGAGGCTACAAGGCATTTAAGAAAAGTTTTCTTTCCTTCATACTCTAGATCATGCAGTAAAGTTATTCCTTCAGAAACTCCTATCTACTCGTGTGTTACCCTAAAATTCTTCACCCATGGCTTATTCTCAAGATAACATAATTAGCAAGTTCTAATTCCTCCCCAGATAGTGCTCTCAGATTTGCTAGCAGAAGTTTCAGAAGTCATACAAAGGGCTTGAGAGGAGCTCCCAAAGTGTGTTAAATTCCTTGAGTTGAAAGTCTATGTTCTCATCCTTATGAGTTGTTCAGTTGAGATAAAATTAGATATGTATTCAGATAGTGATCATAAAAGGAGATAGTGTGAACCTAGACTATTAAATATAGTGTGCATTCGAGGGATATTATGAATTTTTGTGTTATGATTTATGAATAGTAGAAACTTATTATAGTTGGAAGTAGAGGTATAGAAGAGTAGTGACAAGAAAAGGTGGGAATGACGATTGATAGAAAGTATAAAGGTAACTATGCATGTTATCGAGTTGTGTTAAGGTGATATATCCTTGTGTGTTAGTCTAAGTAAATGTTGAAGAAGGAGTTATTATTTAAGGCGAATTCTTGTTTGCTTAAAGTTTGGAAGGAGTTATTGATGGTATTTATGGTGTTTGTAAAATATAGGATATTAATGAAGTTTTTGGTGGTTTAGTATCATTAATTTAGGCTTTCCTTGAGATTACAAAAAGGAGTTTAGTTGAAAATCATAGAGCTATGATAGTAATTTAGGTGTATAGAATGGTAAATAGTGATGATGGGTAGAAGGAGGATGTGTTAATGAATTGTAAATAAGATAGGCCATATGGTTATGATCAGTTATTGTTGTTATGAGATTCTAGTGGACTAGTGTTTCTCCATGTTTTATTTCATAGCTTCCAAGTGAGAATTATATGTGAGGTTGGGTTATTGAAGTATGTTTAGCACTAGAAATTAAGTTTGAATAGTTGATGGTCATTAAGGTGGATATAATGATTTCTTGGTTAGTCATGTTAGTTATATGGAAGTGATCTAGTAGGCTTTAACAGTATGTGCAAGAGTTTGACTCCATTTTAATTTATAATTAAGTATGATATTATATGTATGATGAAGAAGTATGCCAAAGATGATAGGGGGTTTCATTATTCTCTAAAGTTATTACGTGTTGTGTGTGGTTGGTAGTACCGTTGAGTTGCTAAGTGGAAGAATACTAGTTAGATGGTATATGGTGTTCTAAATAGCTAAGTTAAAGAGTTTCGATTGATGATGTTGAGCCTTCTTGATATGAGCTTAATTCTCATGGTTTAGAGATAGAAGTTTGGAGATGTGATCTTATGTGATATTAGCAGAGTATGAAGGAGGTAGTATGGTTTATTAAAGGTTGAAGACATCTGTGTTAAGTGTTAGAATCTAAGTTTGAATTCTTAAAGATTGAGTAAATAGAAATAAGAGTTAAGGCTCTAGGTGGTGTGAACTCAGGATATGGTTATACTTATGAAGATTCTAAGTTAGTAAGTATTCAAGATATTATATGATGACTAGTGGGACTATAGAAAGATAGAGTTGTACCTCAAAAGGAAGTATTAGCAGTGGGTTATATAATTTTTGGTGTAGTCTTTCAGAGTAAGTTTATTATTTATGTGTATGGTTGTGTTCCAGACTCTAGAGTGTAGTGTATGGTCCAGTTTAGAGTATAGTAAAAGGGTTCCATAGACTTAGAGTGGTGGCTTAAAACTAAGGGGGAGATGATAGAATGAGTGCCAAAGTCAGACTTCCAGATTCTAGTAGTGATGCCAGTGCAGTGTAGAACATCAGAAAATGAGGATGTGGCTCAACCCATTATAATTTCAGTATTTTTTTAGTTATCCCAATATCTACTTATGCCTTACGTGTCAGTCCCAAGATCATAGTTCATGCTCATGCTTTTACTAGAGAATCATGTACTCTCCCAGTTCCTAGTATAAGGAGTTCTAGTTTATCCAGTAGTTAGAATTACATTCCAGAAGTTATGAACTCCAAATTAAGGTCATACAACTCATGACTCATATATTCATGATTTAAAACATGTTCAGTTCCAGTACTTATGAAATACCCTTAACGATTAATGAAATTCAGAGTTATATCATGTATGGCCTCAGATTAGATCTCTTTAATGAATCCATGTCGTGAATACTCTATTCCTCAAGCCTTGGTAAAGTGTCAAGTTATGCTTAGTATCTCTTCATGTTTCTGGCCCGGGTATTCTAACCTTTCAGTGACCTCTCCCAGGTCAAGATAGTGATGTTGAGCAATTATGTGGATGGGAGAGAGAAAATGTTTTTTATTGATGAAAGATTTTATATACTTATTTTAGCTAAGGCTATAAGTGTAAAGTAATATTGAGGCCAAGTCTTTGATGTATGTCATGGGTAGTTGAAAGGTTATGTGTGAGTTCTTAAGAAAGTGCATGGAAGTTGTTCTTCAGAAAGGTTTATAGGACATGAGAAAGATGCTCTTATGGGTATTTGTTTAGAAATGCATATGTGGTTATGAAGATAGGCTTGAACGTTATATTGGTATATAGGTAGGATGGGCGCGTTGTGCGCTAATAACTTTGATTCCTTAGTAAGAGATTGAATTTAGTTGTTAAAGTGATAAGAAGAATCATCCTAGAGTGAGTAGTTGTGTGACAATGCTTGGGGTATTGAATTCATAGTTCAGGCTAGTATTATAAGGTAATGTGCAGTACCTCATGATCCCGAGTTAGGCTTGAACTTGATGAGAGGATTTAGTTTAGTTTAGACTTTAGTAGACATATTTATCAATGCCGTGTGAGAATTGTAAGTTGAATCAAGTGAATATGATATTTCAAGGGGGATAGTATAGTTGATGGAGTATTTGTGAGGTGTTGCTAAGATTGAAAGTACGAAGTTGCATTGCTTAAGCCCCAAAAATTCAACCCTGGCTTATGATTTATAAGTTTATGTTCCATGCTATAGAGCCGTAGCAATGTTGAAATTCCTTATTCAGATGTTTTGATTCAGATTATGCCCATAGTTCTTTACTCTCTAATATCGTTATAGTTTCTTAGAAAAGTGTTGAAGAAATACTTTATCTGGGTATGAGCATTCAGTATGATTCAGTCCTTATAGCCAGAAATCTAGTTTAACAGTCAGACAGAAAAATCTCTATAGTTTTTCTATCTTTTGATTTAGTCGAGTCTCACTACCTGAAATTTCATGAGTATGGCCATTTCAAAAGGTAGTTTGTTCGTATCCAGGTAAATTGCAGAATTCAGCTCAGTACATGCATCATGCATCAGTTTCAGATTTAAATATTAAGTCATGATTCAGTTCGTAAGTATCCTGTGTATCATCTCAGTCTTTTCCTAGTATTTCAACCAAATTAGTATCATTTGGGGACGAACGATCCCAAGGGGGAGATGTTGTAATACCATGAGTTTTCATGTCATGAACCTCTTATCTTTTCTCACGAAATCATATCCAGCCTAAAAAAATTGTTACTCATAAGTTGACTCTCTCGTTCCTATATCAGCCATGTAGCTATTTTCATGAGAGTTCATGCACTCGCAGATCAGCTCAATAAGCTCATTATGTTGAGAATCAGTTATTCAGTTTATTTCAGTTGTGCATGATAGCTTATAGCCTTAAATTACTCAGTATTATCAGCTTAACTAGCCATATTATAGGACGAATGTTCCCAAGGGGGAGATATTGTAATACCCCGTACTCTTCCTAGCTCAAATCCATCCCTAAAATGTTAAAGATTAGCTTAAAAATGAATACCTTTTATTTCATATGGTATTTTCAAGATTTCCACTTTCAATTATGTGGGAAATTGAATAAGCTTTTCATTGATACAAAGTCGCCCAAATCCAACACTCGGTTGAGAAGTTAGAACATTTTTAAGTTGACAGTGTGCCACCTGGACTCTCAGCGCATCGCAGAGAAGGCAAAAATAGCAATCGTCAATTCCAGTAGACCTCTGCAATATTGGCGTATCGCGAAGTGGTCCATTTTCCCATTTGTCAAAATCCATTGGCCAAACGCAATCTTACCACATCGCGTTGGTGGCCAAAATGACAAAACTATAGCGCACCGCGATGGTGGCGCATCGCGTTGCATGCTCAGTTCCCATTTGTCAATTTTCAGTGAGCCACCGCGATAGTGATGCATCACGATGGCCACCCAATTAGATAAAATGTCACATTTTCAGTTCCATTTAAAAGTCTAAAGGGGGTATTTTGGTAAATCCCCAAGGCCCCAATCTGTCCAAAACACAAGATTTAACACATTCCAAGGCACTTTATGCTTATTTCATCTACTCTCTCTCAAAACAAAACCCTAGATCATCAAACTTTCTCCCCAAGAAATTCAAATTCCTCCATTAATTCTCCAAGGAAACTCAAGATTAAGGATTCCCCATACAAGAACTCCAAGAATTCATCTCCGAAATCACAATAGGAATCCAAGATTCAAGCTTTTCATCCAAGATCATCAATTAAGGTATGTGGGGTTTTTCAACAAGGATAATCCTTTCATCCTTGTGCCCAAAACTTATTTTAATTACAAATTTACTGAATTTCTATGTGTTTTTCCATGAAAGTGAAGTTAAGGTTTATACCCATTATTGTTATTTACAAGCTTATGAGATTTCCAATGATTTAGAAGTTGAATTATATGAATATATTCATAATTTCATGAATATTGCAGTAATTTCCAAATTTTGAATTAAATTATCAATGTTTACATTATCAATCATGAATATTTTGATGTTTTAACATGAGATTGATACATGGGTCATTAAACCCTAATTTAAGAATGCTATTTCAAGAATTGTTGTGCTATAAGCACCCTATCACTAGATTCCTTTCAGATTATTGATAAAGATTTGACCTTTTGGTCTTGGAATAGATATGAAATCCACTTTACAGATTAATATTACAGATTTAGCTTTACAGATATACAGTTGGTTTTTATTACAAATCATTAGATTATTTTAAAGTGAATTTTCTTCAGAATGAGCATACAGATTTAATGGGAGTAGTATTTAGCACCGAGATGGGTACGTTACTATAGTTTCATACCCTAAAACTACATACCAACATAGGATTTAGATTATTTCCCCTTCTATATGGATGACATATACGCGATCACTCAGATAGGTTATACTCCCTAGAAAGAGTATGAATCCTCTCTCCAACGTGAGGATTCCTCCTTAGGGGGACAGGAACGTTGGACTCCATGAATTTTCACATGGTTTATGTCGATTAAGAGAACCTTCCTGCTAGCTAACAAAAAAGATTAATAGAAAAGCTTCTAGAAAAACGAAATGTAAAGGCTCACAAACTTACTCAGATATTATTTTACTTAAGATTTTGGATTACAGAATTACAACTTTTAGTTTCAGACATAAAAAGGTGAGCCTTTTTTCACTTAGCCTATATGATTTGAGAATAGAACAGAAATACAAATTTTAGAGCTAAGTGTTATGACTCACAAGATTTATACTATATGCTTTACTATTTATGATTTATGATCTTCAGATTTTAGATTACTCAAGCCTATATGAATCATTTACCTTTAGCATGCATGATTTTATAAAATGTGATGATAATCTTTTACTTATGCATTCACCCCCATATACTCAGTACATCCTCAAAGTACTGATCCATATACACGTCTATGTGTAACATTGTCTCATAATGTAGGTACAAGTTGTGGTATATACAGTCAAAATCAGTCAGTTGCAGATTCCAGCCAGCAGATGATGAGTCCTCCTACTTGATGGACTTTAGTTAGATGTTATTTATATACTTTACTTTCCTACTCCTATGTATTGATTAGTGGTAGTTGGGGTCGCATTCTAGCTATCTATAGTCAGTATGGTAGAGGCTTCATAGACATCAGTTAGAGTCAGTTATGTAAATTCAATCCCTCTTTTCAGACTTTATTAGAATGTAAAAGTTTTATTAGTATTTTCACAGATTCCATCATTTTCATGTTTTCACACAATAAACTTAGTCATTTTATACATATTTATTCAGTTGCTTATAAGTTATGCAAGTAGAAGGGTTAGCTTGGGATCACTTGTGGTCTTAAGCACTGTGTGATGTCTTGGGACCATTTTCGAAGCGTTACATAAGGCCCACTCGAGCTAGGACCTGTATCGAAAGGGCACAGTAGGCATGACTACGGTCAACTCGTACCCAGTAGGTATCATAGACCGACCAAGCAAAGTAGTATACAAAGCATACAAAATATACACTAAGGGTACGTCACCTACAATCAGAAAATATCCCACAAAGGTAGCCCACACCGCTTGCATTAACAGTTCTAATATCTCACATATATTACAACAACACACCAAGATATAAAATACAAGTATACATTATGTCACATATAAATAGAACAAGAGAGAATATGTAGATACCAGATCATCAAATACAAGTAAAGGAACGTAAGACAATTACAAGGATGACAATTCAATAAGGCAATACAACACAATATAAACATAATAAAGTAAGTGCAATTTATGTGATGATAATGATGATGCGCGAAGTCGTCGCACAACCTTTGGGATCGTCACACAATCCCCGTATATACCTATGAAGTTAAAGATTCCCGACTTAGGACCCATGGAGGGTTTGTCAACCCGTATACAATCCACATATCTCATATCTCATTCCGGCATACCCTTAGAAAAGAGTTTTGTAAGGTGTTGTAATATCTTTTAAAAAGGTGTTGCCATTGTTTCTCTGATGTTTCCACGGTGGTACCAATGTTTCATGAATGAGTATGATATAAAGATGTAATGCTCACAACCAATCACAATAAGTATTTCCACAACCAACCACAGGATATATTTCCACAACCAACTACAATGATATATTTCCACAACCACATGAGCCAATATCCACTCATTATTTTTGTTTCATCCATGAATTTTCACATGTCTCATATGCCAATAAGGTATGAATATAATCACAATGCACCAATGGTACCACAATAAGCATTTTAACAATAAAATATAATTATTCACATATATTCAAGGCTATTAATATCATATAGAACCCCACACGGTCACACATATCACATAATAACTCAATTTCGACAATTACATCACATATAGGCCCTCACACGGGCACATCACAAAAATAGTCATTTTTCATGATTAGTTTCCACTCTTAACATGTATTTTGTATCATCATTTACTATCCATCCCAGTCTGAAAGAGTTAAGCCATAACCTACCTCGAAAGCCAAAATCGGTCCGCTAGACTTGAAACCGTGATCTTGATTTTCTCAAATAATTCCAAACTCCATTAAAAACATCAAATATGAAATCTACGCATCAAGACAAAACCCACAACACCCATATTGACTACTTTTGGTTCGGGATCAAAATGGACCCCCAAAATGGGTTTCCAAAAAAGAAGGGCAAAATCAAAACTTTACTTTAAAAATATGTTTCCCATATTTTTAGGAATCTACAGCTGAAAAGTCAAGTTAAATCAAATAAAAAACAGGTTATACCGAAGAAAAACCATTTTGAGCTTGACAGAGTAAAATCTTTAAAATGTTAAAATCAATAATCGAAGTTGTTTTGAAGGTTAAATTGATGAAAACCTAGTAATTATAGGATTAAAACATTATTCAAGTGAAAAGGAGTAAAATTTGGGTTTGAAATCATGCCCTAAGATTTTTTGAGGTTTTGAGAAATTAATCAAGAAATTACTAAGAAAAGATGAATTCTTACCTTCAATCCGTAATGAAACCAAGAAAAAGGTGTTAATCTAGCTTTCCAAGCTCTCACAAACTTTAATTTTAAGCTCACACACTATTTTAGGGTTTAACTCCCAAGAGGCAAGATGAAAAATGAACCAAAAAGGCCAAAAAGAGGTATTTATAGGCGAAAAAATCTGGTATTGCACTAGATTTTCCAGTTCAAATCCACTCCGGATTTCGACGAGGTTCCCGGCATTCATTCTGAATCCGATATACACAAACTAACTATGCAATCATACTAAGTTCGATGTTTCAGATGTGATGACAATATCGGATTTAAATAAAAACATCATTTTCATAAAGTTGACTCCCAAAACCTGAAATCACAATTTTTCAAATCGAGGGTCAAAATGAGATTTAAAAGCATAAAATCAATATTTCGAATCTACTGACGATTTTGGATTTTCCATCCGAGGTTGTTTTGATTAAATATGAGTCCCACACCCATATTTCCAATTTTTCAACTTTTCCGACCAATAGGTGAAAATGAGCTTGGGTGCATCGGGACCCAAACTAAAGGTCTACCTAGCCTAAAATCAATATTCCAAAGCTATTGGTGCAGTTCGTTCGGTCATCCATCGCACGGATCAAAAGATATCTACATAATTTCAAAATAAGGCTTTCGAAGCCATCAAAAACTACAATATTGCATAAATGATACCAAAATGCATCGAAAGTTATGCCAATCACTCTCTCACCCCAGAAATATCAAAATACAACTACGAGAAGGGGTAAAATAGTCAAATCACATAAAATCACAAATTTCACATATTTCATCAAATTTTTAGGTCATTACATCATCCACCACTAAAAATCAAGATCGTCCTCGAACTAAGCCAAAAGAAATACCTGAATCAACAAAGAGCTAGGGATAAGGAATACACATATCAGATTCAACCTCCCAAATAGCTTCATCTACAGGTCGATGTCACCACTAGACCTTAACTACAAGGATTACTCTAGAGCGTAATCGCCTAACATCCCTAGCCAAAATGGAAACTAGCTCCTTAACAAAGGACAACTGCTCATCTGACTGAATCGATCCAAATGAATGACATGAGACTCATCTGGAATATAACGACGAAGCATAGAAATATGAAAAACTGAATGAACAGTTGATAGATCAAGGGGAAAATCCAACTCATAATCCCATCACCAACAGTCTGAAGAATCTCAAATGGACCAATATACCTGGAGCTAAGCTTTCCCCTATTCCCAAACCTCATCATACCCTTCATGGGTAAAACTCGAAGGAAAATACGATTACCAATACCAAATCTCAAGGCACGAAGTTTGCGATCAGCATAACACTTCTTCCTACTCTTAGCCGATCTAAGTCTATCTTAAATAACCTGAACTCTATCAACAACTCACGAAGCAAGTACGTACCTCAAGGTTTCACCTCTAAAACATCAAACCAACCTATCGAGAAATGACAATGCGTACCATACAATGACTTAAATGAGCCATATCAATATTGGAATGGTAGCTATTACTATATGCAAACTCTGCTAAAGCCAAATGTTACTCCCACTGGCCACCAAAATCCATCTCGCATGCGTGAAGCATATCCTCTGAAACCTGGATAGTTTGGTCTGATTGGCCATCAGTCTGGGGGTGAAATGCTATGCTAAGATCAACCTGAGACCCAACTAATCCTAAAAAGTCTTCTAAAAGTGAAATGTGAACACAAAACCTCAATTTGAAATAATGAACACCGATGCACCATGCAGATGCATCATCTCATGAATGAGGATATGGACTAACCTCTCAGCACTGAACGAGACCTGAACCAAAATAAAATAAGTTGACTTGGTTATCGATCCACTATGACCCAAACATTGTCAGAACTATGAGATGAATGAGGAAAACTAGTCACAAAGTCCATAGTGATTCGTTCCCACTTCTCCTCAGGAATGGGTAACCTCTGAAGCAATCTACCAAGTTTCATATGATCGGACTTTACTTGTTGGAAATAAAGGAAATGAGCTATAAAATCTGCTATGTCTTGCCTCATACCACTCTACCAGTACTGCTATTTCAAATCACGATACATCTTAGTCACACTTGGATGGATAGAATATCTGGAACAATGGTCCTCTTCTAAGATCAACCTAATCTAATCACCACTCTCGACACACAAACTCAGCCTCAATCCTCAAAACTCCATCCGAATCAAGTGAGGCTTCCTTATCATCCCCACTCAACACTTTATCTTGAATCCACCTTAATCTAACATCATCAAACCAATGAGCTCGAATCTACTTTATCAAAGAAGATCTAGCATCCACAAATGCCAAAACACGCCCAGTGTCGAAATATCAAGCCTAACCATCTAGTTAGCTATAAACTAAATCTCTAAGGCCAAAAGCCTCTCCTGGGTCAAAAGATGCGCCAAGCTATCTATGCTAGTCGACTTTTGGATCAAGGCATCCACAACCACATTAGCCTTGCTTGAATGGTAGAGAATAGTCAAGTCATAATCCCTAGCAACTTAAGCCAACGACGCTGCCTCATATGAAGATCTCGCTGGTAAAGAAGTACCAAAGGCTATGATGATCTGAGAAGATCTCACAACAGAGTCCATACGAGTAGTGCCTCCACAACTTCAAGGCAAACACAACTACGCACAACTCCAAATCATGGGTAGGATAATTTCTCTCACGAGTCTTCAACTGACGAGATGCATATGTAATCACCTTGTCCTCCTGCATCAATACAATACCTAATCCAATACCAAAAGCATCACAAAACACGGTAAAAGCCCACGCCCTCCTTGGACAAAGCAAATATAGGAGCTGAAGTCAATAAGTCGTTGAGTTTTTGGAAGATCGCCTCACAAGCATAAGACCACTAGATCAAAAATATTTTCTAAGTCAACTTACTCAAAGGAGATGCAATGGAATAGAAACCCTCAACAAAACATCGATAATGCCCAGCCATGCCAATAAAACTTTAAATCATGGTGGGCGAAGTAGGTCTAGCCCAATCATGAACCGCTGCAACCTTGGTTGGATCAACCATAATACTTTCCTTAGTCACGACATGACCCAAGAAAGAAATAGACTCCAACCAAAACTCGCACTTAGAGAAGTTAGCATACAACTCCTCATCCCTCAATATTTGAAGCACAATTTGTAAATACTCCTCATGCTCAACCTTACTCTTGGAATACACCAAGAAATCATCTATAAAAATAATAACAAAGGAGTTGAGATATGGTCGAAACACCTGATTCATCAACTCTATGAATGAGGCGAGGGAATTGGTCAACCCAAAAGACATGACCAAGAACTCATAATGACCATATCGAGTCTGAAAATCTATTTTTGGAATATCCGAATCTCTAATCCTCAACTGGTGATAGCTGGACCACAAATCAATCTTCAAAAACACCACAACATCCTGAAGTTGATCAAACAAATCATCGATGCGAGGAAGAGGATACTTATTTATAACCGTCACCTTATTCAACTATCGATAATCAATTCACATCCTCATAGACCCATCCTTTCTCTTCACAAACAAGACATGTGCACCCCAAGGTGAAATACTAGGTTGAATAAATCTCTTATCCAATAACTCCTGCAATTGATCATTCAGTTCCTTCAACTCTGTCGGGGCCATCCTATAAGGAGGATTAGAAATGGTTTTGGTGCCCGACTCAACATTAATAATAAAATTAATACCTCGATCTGAAGGCGTACTAGGCAAGTCCATAGGGAACACCTCTATAGACTCATGGACAACATGGACAGAATCCAAGGATGGAAGAAAAACAACACTTGTGTCACGAATACGGTCCAAGTAAGATAAACATCCCCTCTCAATCAATTTATGAGCCTAAACATAAGATATAACCCTCTTAGGACCCGAATAAAGTGTACCCTTCCAAGCTATCCTTGTCACACCCAATGAAGCTAAAGTCACAGTCTTGGCAAAATAATCTAAGACAACATAATAAGGATCCAACTATTTTATGCCTAAAATAATACCAAAATTGACCATATCTAATACAAGCAAATCTACCAAAATCTCATGCTCGACAAAAGTCATAACACAAGATCAGTATGCCCGATCCACTACTTAAGAATCACCTACTGGGGTAGATACATGAATAGGCATGGCAAGAGGCTCACTGAAAGAATCAAAACCTGAAGCAAAATATATAGATACATAGGAGAAAGTCTATCTGGGATCAAATAATATAGATACAGGTCTGAAACAAATGAGGAAGGTACCTATAATCACAACATCAGAATCCTCTGCCTTAGGTCTGGCTGGTATAGCATAACACTATCTATGACTACCAACTGGCTAAGTAACCCCACAACTACCAACACGGGCTCTACCATCTCTATCTCTTACACCTTTGGTAGAACCCCTGCCTCTTACAACTGAAATAGGAGTAGCACTAAGCATACAATGAGAATAGTCCTTGGCCTCATGGCCAATCTCATCACACACATAGCAACCTTGACGACCAGTCTCAATAAGAGAAAGTACAATTAAGCTCGAGTGACCACCTTGAACTACTGAACTAGAAGATCCCCAGATTGAACTCTATAAAATCACCTGTACTTGCCTACCATGGTATCCACGAGAACCTCTAAAATCTCTACCTTGATAGGTTTGACTCCTGAACTCACCAAAATGATGCACCTTTTTAGTGCCTCGCCGAGTGCACTAATAATACCCTCTGTCATCTTAGCGTGATCCACAATACTCTAAAGACTAGCTCCAAGCACAATTATCTAAGACGTAGCCAACTGAAGAGAGATAACCAAACCTTTTACAAACTTTTGAATCTTCTCAAGCTCGGTGGAAATACTATCATAGAAATATCTAGACAGGGAATGAAAACATGCCTTATACTCAAAAACTGTCACGGAGCTCTGCCCCAAATGATCAAACTCATCCCACATACGATCTCTCAAACTAAAAGGCATAAATGTCTCTAGAAAGGCATCAACAAACTAATCCTATGAGAACTCAGGAGCATCAACAAGCCTACAACTGAAAAATGATATCCATTAATTTCTCACAATATCTCTCAACTAATATGTAGTATAAACCACACCATCCATGTAGAAAGAGTGAAACACAACTCAAAACATAAGATATGAAAGAATTCACATGATAAGAAATAAAATAAGGGAGGTTTCCTAAAGACATCCTATAGCCTCTCAAAGATAGATATGAACGTCCATGTACTGATCTGCAAGACTCTATTAGAAATATCGTTCTTACACTGTTGAGACCAATGAAACCTAGATGCTCTAATACCAATTTATCACGACCCAAAAATGAGGGTCATGATTGCACTTATCGCGGCGTACTTTGATAAGTAAGCCTATTACCTAAACTGATACAAAAAGAGAAAAAGATAGAAATATCCCAAGGTAAGGCTTCTAGAATGAATCTAAACCATATAAAAAATCATAACAATGTGGAAAGAATTTATCCAAAATACCAATCATGCCAAAAACTAGATGTCAATAGTGTAAGAACTACTAATACCATCCAAGAGTCAAATACATCAAAAAAATAATCACAAAGGAATAATAACTGTCTCCGAATAACAATAAAGAGATAACTACTATAGAAAGATAGAGGTTAACTTCGGATGTATGAATGTCCAACTGCTACCTTAAAAGCTCTAACAATCGCTCGAGTCAATCAAGTCGAGGCGCACTGGAGCTAGGACCTGTACTGAAAGGGCGCAGTAGGCATGAGTATGATCCACTTGTACTCAGTAGGTATCATAGACCGACCAAGAAAAGTATTAAATAAAGCATATAAAATAAACACTAAGGGCATGCCACCTGCAATCAGAAAATATCCCACAATGGTAGCCTACACCGCTTGCACTAACAGTTCTAATATATCTCACATGTATTACAATAACACACCAAGATATAGAACATAAGTATACATTATGTCACATATAAATAGAATAAGAGAGAACATGTAGATACACGATCATCAAATACAAGTAAAGAAAGGTAAGACAAATACATAGATGAAAAATCAATAAGGCAATACAACACAATATAAACACAATAAAGTAAGTGCAATGTATATGATGATAATGATGATGATGATGATAATGATAGTGATGATGATGCATGAGGTTGTCGTACAACCTCCGGGATCATCGCACAATTTTCGTATACACCTACGGAGCTAAAGCTTCCCGACGTAGGACCCATGGGGTGTTCTTCAACCCGTATACAATCTACATATCTCATAAATCCTTTCTGGCACAACTCTCAGAAAGGGTTTTATAAGGTGTTACAATATCTTTTAAAAAGGTGTTGCCAGCGTTTCTCAGATGTTGCCACGGTGGTACCAATATTTCATGAATGAGTATGATATGAAGATGTAATTCTCACAACCAATCACAATGAGTATTTATACAACCAACCACATGATATATTTCCACAACCAACCATAATGATACATTTCCATAACCACATGAGCCAATATCTACTAATTATTTTCATTTCATCCATGAATTTCCACATGTCTCATATGTCAATAAGGTATGAATATAATCAAAATACACCAATGGTAACACATTAAGTATTTTAAAAATACAATACAATTATTCACATGTATTCAAGATTATCAATATCACATAGGACCCCACACGGTTACACATATCACATAATAACTCAATTTCGATAATTACATCACATATTGACCCCCACAAGAGCACAACACATAAATAGCCATTTTTCATAATTATTTTCCACCCTTAACATGCATTTTATATCATCATTTACTACCCAGCCTAGTCTAAAAAAGTTAAGCCATAACCTACCTCAAAAGCCAAAATTGATCCGCTACACTTGAAATAGAGACCTTACTTTTCATTAATAATACTAAAATTCACTATAAACATCAAATATGAAATCTACGTGTCAAAACAAAATCAACTACACCCATATTGACTACTTTTGGTTCGGGGTCAAAAAGGACCCCTGAAATGAATTTCCAAAAAAGAAGGAAAAAATTAAAACTTTACTTCAAAAACATGTTCCCCTTATTTTTAGAAACGTACAGCTGAAAATCCAAGTTAAATCGAGTAAAAAATGGGGTTCAAATCGAAGAAAAATTATTTTTGAACTTTACCGGGTAAAATCTTTGAAATCCGGGTTACAATCAAGAATCAAAGTTGTTTTGAAGGTTAAATTTAATAAAAACTAATAATTATAAGATAAAAATATTATTCAAGTAAAAAGGAGTGAAATTTGGGTTAAAAATCATGCCCTAAGATTTTTGGAGTTTTGATAAATTAATCAAGAAATTACTAAGAAAAGGGTGAATTCTTACCTTTAATCCATAATAAAACAAAGAAAAAGGTATTAATGTAGCTTTATAAGTTCTCACAAAGTTTAATTTTAAGCTCACACACTATTTTAGGATTTAGCTCCCAAGAGGAAAGATGAAAAATGAACAAAAAGGGCTATAAAGAGGTATTTATATGCAGAAAAATTTGGTATTGCACCAGATTTTCATTTCAAATCCACCCCGAATTTCGACGCGTTGCTCGAGATTCGTTCGGAGTATGATATACACAAATTAATTATGAAATCATACTAAATTCGATATTTTGGATGTTATAGAGATCAGATTTTAAAAAAACATCATTTTCACAAGGTTGACTCCCGAAACCTGAAATTAGAATTTTCTAAACTGAGGGTCAAAATGAGATTTAAAAGTCATAAAATTATACCAAATATGATAACACCCTAATGTTGATATTTTGGATCTGCTGGCGAAGTCAGATTTTCCATCTGAGGTCGTTTTGATCAAATATGGGTCCTACACTTATATTTCCAATTTTCCAACTTTCCGACCAATAAGTCAAACTGAGCTCGAGTGTACCGGGACTTGAACCAAGGGTATACCTAGCCTAAAATTGATATTACGGAGCTGCTGATATAGTACGTTTGGCCATCCATCGTATGGATCAAAAGATATCTACATAAGTCCAAAATAAGGCTCTCGAAGCCATCAAAAACCACAATATTGCATAAATAATATCAAAATGCATAAAAAATTATGTCAATCACTCCCATACACCAAAAATATCATAATTCAACTACGGAAAGGGGTAAAATAGTCAAATCATACAAAATCACAAATTTTACATATTTTATCAAATTTTAGGTTGTTACACCCTAAGTCCTAAGATAGAATAAAAGAACAGTTTTTAGAAACTAAGTGTAATAGCATACTCAATTTTAGTCCTACTTATTCTATTATTAGTAAGAGGAAAGGTACAACTTTTAGAACTAAGTGTGATGGCCCCCAAAGGCTGTCTTTTTGCTTTATTACATTATGTTTATATTTCACAACTTTTGTTTTGTTCAAGCCAAGGTGAATCATTCACACTTAGCATGCATTCTTTACAAGTTATATACACCTTTAGTTACTGCTTTTATGTGTGCATTCACTCCACATGCTCAGTACATTCTAAAAGTACTGATTTATATATACGTCTATGTGCTACATTATTTTATAATGTAGGTTCCGGTGCTCAGTTTTAGCAGCATGATTGACCGCGAGCATCTCTATCTATACTCGATAGTTGGTGATCGTTATAGTTTGAGAACCTATTTATTCAGAGTTTCATCTTTATGAAGTACTATCAGTTGTTTTCAGTTTTAGTTTGAGTTAGTTGGGGGCCTGTCCTAGTGGCTCTCTAGTTAGTAGTAGTAGAGGATTGTACGATTGTTGTTATATTTCACATTTAAAGTGTTGGTTGATTGAATTTCTAAGATAATACTCTCAGTTTAGATAGTAATTCAGTATTTTAGTATTTTGGATGCCTAGTTCATCTTTATTATGAGTTTCAGGTTTGGTACAAGGCTTACAGGGTTAGCTTGGGCTAGTCGTAGTCCTGCGTATCATGTGACATCTTGAGACACTTTTTTTAGGGCATTACAAACTTGGTATTAGACCCTAAGGTTTAAATAGTACTAGGGAGTCAAACAAGCTGCGTTATGTAGAGTCTTGATCATGGGTGTGAAGTGCACCACATTTATAAGAAAGAGGCTACAGAAAAATTTAGGAAATCATTCTTTTCTTCCATGAAGCTATCGTGATTATAGTTGTCTCTATCTGCTTTAACTCGTGCTCTTTCATAATAGAATATTCCTCCTCGCTGAGCTAATATACGCAGAAATGATAACCAGCCACCCCATCCCCTTGATCCTCTGAATGAGAATGTGTCCCATGCTTAATTTTGAGCTGCTTTTCAGGAGTTGGCCCAAGCTGTGACTGCCAATGTTCAGGGCAAACATCAAGTTGTAGTCCCACTTTAATGGTGATTTAGCTTCAGCCAGAATTCATAACTTCATGAGAATGAATCCACCTGAATTTATTGAGTCAAAGGTAGGTGAGAACCCACAACTCTTCATTAATGAGGTAAGAAATATCACTTAAGTTTTTCATGCTACTTAGGAGGAGAGTGTGGAATTGGTATCCTATAGGTTAAAGGATGTTGCTTATGATTGGGTTGTTATATGGAAGGATGGTAGAGGTGAGAATGTAGCTCATATGAGTTGGCATGTATTTCAGGATATGTTTCTGGATAGGTTCTTTCTACATGAAATGAGAGAATCTAAGTTCAAGGAATTTATCAACCTGAGGCAGGGCTCGATGACAATGAAAGAGTATTGCCTTAAGTTCATCCAGTTATCTAAGTATGCTCCCGATTTGATAGCTGACCCTAGATCAAGTATGAGTAAATTTGTTATTGGAGTATCTGGTTTGGTAGTTAAAGAGTGTAGGACTGCCATGCTTATTGGGGACATAGATCTTCCTAGACTGATGACTCATGCTCAACAGATTGAGGAAGGGAAGTTGAAGGGCAGAGAGAAGGGAAATAAGAAGGCTAGAACTGAATAGTTTGAGTATGGCCAACAGAGGTATAGAGGGGAAATTATTCACAGTTTTAGGGTCACTCATCTATGCTAGTGCCATCTTCATCTAGTTCTCCCATACCCAGAACCAAGCAAGAGCAGTGAGGTAGAACTTCTATGTCCAGGTCTCAAAATAGTGTGGGTGGAAGGCCCGATTATTCGGCATGTGCAAAGTGTGGTAAAAATCATCCTGGTGAGTGTTTGTTGGGATAGAAAGGTTGTTATGGGTGTGGCAAGTTGGGCCACAGAATCAAAGAGTGCTCGTATGCTAAGCAGGGAAATAGGGATGTTCGTCCCTAGACTCAGGCTACTAGCACACCAGATCTACTAGGTCGCCTAGTCCCTCTTCAGGGCACATCATCCAGTACCAATGGCGGTCAGCTCCAAAATCGGTTTTATGCTTTACCATCCCATTAGGATATAATACCCCAAAAATCCAAACCAATATTAGCGTCATGTTTCAAAATCATGCATAGTAAATTATCATTCTTTGATAGTTTTATGAGTTAGTTTGAGGTATATTAAGGCCTCAAATAACTCCCAGCTATTAGACGAATCAAAATAAGCCTTACTGATTGAAATTTTAATAAGAATGTTGCTTTAGTCAACTTCAAATGAGAATATCTTTTGCACTATTGAGAATTTTCCAGCTCAAGACCTATTAAGTGATAAGAAATTGAATTAGCTTTCCAATGTGATAAGGCAACGTCTCGGTGAAGTCTAATTTCACATTCGTCCTTTTCCAGTGTGTCACCATGATTGCTACCACTTCGCGCCAAGAGGTCATTTCGTAATTATCATTTTCTAGTGAGGTACCGCGATAGTGTTGCATCATGCCAAGGGTGCCAAATTCATATTCGGTGGGGTACCACGATGGCCCCATGTCACGCAAAGCTTCCAGTTCACAGTTATCAGCTCTCCAGTGGCCCAACGCGATTGCAACATGTCACACCGAGTGTTAAAATCGGGATTTCCAGTTCTAGTTTTGAGTTTTAATTTGTCTTAGGGCATTTAAGTCCTTTCCCTTCACCTCATTCAGTCAAAATATAGGATTTAAGTCCCAATAAAGCATTATTTTCTCATTATTTCACAATTATCTCAAATTAAATTAATATCCTTTCAAGAGCAAAAAACCCTAACCTTCAAAATTCAAGATCAAATCTCAAGAATTCACCATCAATCCTCACAAATTTATAAACTAAAGTATGTTATGTGTTCATCCATGAGTTCCTTAGTGTTCATCCATGGGTTCCTTTCACCCATGGAGCCTAAGTATCCAATTTTAAATTCAAAGATGTGATTATTACAAGTTATTATGATTCTAAATTATGATTTTAACCATCAATCCCTATGAATCTTTATTCTATACTATGTTTACATGAAATTATTGTTGTTATTAAACCCCACATATTTTAATATTGTTATTCAATGATTTAAACTCATAATTGGTGATGTTGGTGTTGAAATTATGCTATTTCTCTAAGCTTTAAGCTATTCCCATGCTTAACTTATGAATATCAAGTGTTTGATGAAATACCTACAAGAATGAATTTTGATAAATGCTTTCATGCTATTAGGTCCTCTAAGTTTAGTATTATTTTACTATTATTGCTATTGAGTCCTGGGGGTTATGAATACCCAAAAACTTAGTTGTTTACTTAGTCTCAGTATCTTTAGAATAGTTTCAGAATATGTTATGAGCATTATCAGTTCAGTCAGTCATCATAATCTGTTAAACTTAGAACAATTCAGTATTCCGAATTAGTTCAGTTGGGAGTAGAATTTAGTACCGAGCGAGTGCAGGGATGGAGAATTCCTTTTCAGATAGGCAGAGTCGTAGTAGCAGTCCCTGTACTCCAGAACTACATAGCCAGCGCAAGATATGAGGAGTCACCCATCAATTTAGGCTTGACTCCCTCGCAGGGGTCACTCGTTAGTTTAGGCTTGACACCCTTAGTCCGTAGGGATAGTAAATCAATGGATCCAACAACCAGTGTTAGTACCCGTGGTACGGTACTGGCACCCTTCCAACTGGGGTCACAGGTTGGACCCCAACTTGCTCATTAGGGCATGCTGATTAGTTGATAGCTCCCACAGTCTCAGTCCAGTAATCAACTTAGTAATTCAGTTTCAGTTGCATGACCATAGTATACAGATATCAGTTATTCAATTATCAGATTTCAGTATTTTAGTTTATAGATTATACTCAGAACATATTTTATGATTGGTCATACATCCTCAATATTTACAGATTTCATGTATTCTATTCAATATGTCATGCTACACATATTCAAATAGTTATTATTCATGTTCATAAAATCATGCATATCAACCTACCTCATTTAGCATACCAGTACATTCAAAGTACTGATTGCATACTTTTTTTTTTGTGCTATGAGGTATCATATCATAGGTTCAGATGTCTAGTTTCTAGATCATGCATAGACCTTCCAAATTATCAACCACAGCAGTGGTGAGTCATCATATTTCGAGGACAGACTATATTTATGATTTCAGTTTAGTAGTTAGTTAGAGTAAGTTAGGGCTTGTCCCATCAACTCTCATTCAGTCAGTTTTTAGAAGCTTTCGAATATTTCAGATAGTTAGTCAGTTCTTAGATTTCAGTTGTCATTATCAGATATTTTATCAGTATTATCGGTTTTGTTTACAGATTCTATCAGATTTATTACTTAAAACTTATGGCATTCCTCAGTTCAATTCTGCATATGACATTTTGTTATTAGTTTTACTTAGTGCTCACAGTAGGTACCAGCTCATGGGTTAGCTTATGGTCCCTCAGGACTGTAAACACCATGTGGCGCCCAGGGTGTAATCTCAGGGCATTACAAACTTGGTATTATAGCCTACGGTTTTAAAGTGTCCTAGGAAAGCCGTGTCAAGTAGAGTCTTGTGCATGGGTTTGAAGCGCCCCACACTTATGGACAAGAGGCTACGAGGCATTTTAGGAAAAGTTTCCCTTTTATCAGTATTTATGCCATGCGACTTAGCATTATCTCATTTTAAACTCTCTATATAATCTATTCTCCCTTAAATTTATAGAACATGCCTTACAAAAAGACTAATGGAAGAAGAAACATAAACTAGATAGCACCTCCACTCATTCAGGAAGATCCCCTGAATGAGCATTATCTCATGCAGAGTTCAGAGCTGCATTCAATACTCTAGATCACTCTATAGCGGCTCAGAATACTCAGCTAGCACTATTCTAGCCAACTTAGTGGCCAATATTGCTGCAGCTAGGATTCAGGACTTTACCCGAATGAACGCTCCTCTATTTTCAGGATCCAAATTTGAAGAAGATCCACAAAAATTGTTAGACATGGTCCAGAAGGTAACAAATATTATGGGGTTAACTGCGAGTGAGAGTGTTGAGTTTGCTGCCTATCAGTTGTAGGATGTAGCTCATACATGGTTTAAGCAGTGGAAGGTAGATAGAGGCGCTGATGCAGGGCCTATAGAATTGGAAGAGTTTGCTACTGCCTTCTTAGATAGGTTCTTTCCATTGGAGTTGAGAGAGGCTAAGGTGTTAGAGTTTATTAATTTGAGTTAGGGCAACATGAGTGTGAAGGAGTATTCCTTCAAGTTTACTCAATTAGCTAGGTATGCTCCTTATATGGTATCTGATAGCAGGTCTAAGATGAGCAAGTTTATGTCTGGTGTATCTAATAGTGTGGTCAAGAAGTGTAGGACTGTAATGCTAATTAAGGAGATGGACTAGTCTAGGTTGATGCTCCATGCTCAATAGATTGAAGAGTATAATATTAAGAAGAAAGAGAGAGAGAGAGAGAGAGAGAATAAAAGGGCTAGAATGGGTAGCTTTAATTTTAATTAGCCAAGTTCAGAAGGTGGTAACCGTCCTTTGTTTCGTCAGATATCTTCAGTCCCATCTCGCTCTTCAGTCGGTGTTCCTGTGCCCAAATTCAAAAATGATAATAGGGATAGAGCGTCAGGCTTTAATTCCCAAGGCAGTGTTAATAGTGGTCGTCTAAATCCTCTTTGCCAGAAATATGGTTGAAACCATCAGAGTGAGTGTAAAGTGGCTAGTGATGTATGCTTTGGGTGTGGAAATCTAGGCCATTAGATTTGGGAGTATCGGGTAGTTTCTTAAAAAGGTAGGGATTTGTGCCAACAGGGCCAGTCCCATCAGTCATCAATTCTAGCCGACTGCCCAACCCAGCCAGTGCCGCTTTCAGTGCTACCAGTGGTCAGCGTCCAAACAGATTATATGCCCTTCACTCTTCAACCCTGACAAGATTAGGAAAATTCTCCTAATATGGTTACTGGTATGTTACAGGTTTTTCATTTATATGTTTATGCTTTATTAGACCCTGGAGCTTCCCTTTCTTTTGTAACCCCTTATATAGCCATCAACTTTGGAGTCAATCTTGAAATTCTAGTAGATTCTTTATCAGTGTATACCCTACTAGGTATCTCTATTAAAGCTAGGCAGGTTTACAGGAACTGTCCGGTCATAATATCTCAAAAAGTCACTTTAGTGGATCTAGTAGAGTTAGAAATAATGGATTTTGATGATATTCTCAACATTGATTAACTCCACTTATGTTATGCTTTAGTTGATTGTAGAAACAGAGTAGTTCATTTTTAGTTTCCAAATGAACCAATCCTTGAATGGAGGGGTAGTACTACAACTCTTAGGGGTTAGCTTATCTCGTACCTTAGGGCGAGGAAAATAATGACCAAGGGGTGTATTTATTATCTTGTCCAAGTCAAAGACTCTAATTCTAGTACTCCTAACCTTGATTCAGTTTCAGTAGCGAGATAATTTCCAGATGTGTTCCCTGAAGATCTTCCCGAAGTTCCTCCCAAAAGAGAAATTCACTTCGAAATAAATCGTCTTCTAAATAATCAGCCTATCTCTATTTCGCCATACAGAATGGCTCCAGCCAAACTCAAAGAGTTGAAAGAATAGTTGAAAGATCTCCTAAATAAGGGATTCATCAGGCCTAGCATCTCCCCGTAGGGTGCACCAATCCTATTCGTGCATAAGAAATACAGTTCTCTTAGAATGTGTATCGACTATCGTCAGTTGAACAAAGTCACAATAAAAAACAAGTATCCACTTCCCAGAATTGATGATTTGTTTGACCAACTTTAGTGTGCCAGTTATTTTTCTAAGATAAACCTCAGATCCAGTTATTATCAGCTCAGAGTCAGAGAATGTGACATTCCAAAAAAAGCTTTCAGAACTCAGTATGGTCACTTCGAGTTTTGAGTCATGTCCTTTGGTCTCACTAATGCCCCAATAGCCTTTATGGACTTGATGAACCGAGTGTTCACGCAGTACTTGGACATGTTCGTTATAGTATTCATTGATGACATCCTTATCTACTCTCATAATCAAAATGATCATGCAGACCATCTCAAAATAGTATTGTAGACTCTTAGAGCCCATCAGTTGTTCGCTAAATTTAGTAAGTGTAAATTCTGGCTAATATCAGTAGTTTTTCAGAAGGGTCTTGGTACCCAAGTTCACCTCTGTACAACCTTCTACCCTCAGACAGATGGTCAGGTAGAAAGGACTATTAAGACCCTTAAGGATATATTGAGAGCATATGTAGTCGACTTTAAGGGCAGTTGGGATGACGATTTACCTTCGATCGAGTTTGCATATAATAATAATAACTATCATTCCCAGTATTCAGATGGCTCCGTTTGAGGCTCTATATGAAAGGATATGTAGATCTCTGATTGGTTGGTTTGAAGTAGGAGAAACCACGCTAGTAAGGCCTGACTTGGTGTTTGATGCCTTAGAGAAAGTGCAGTTGATTAGAAAGAGGCTTAAGGTAGCCCAGAGTAGGCATAATTTTATACAGATATGAGAAAGAAAGATCTTGAGTTTGAGATTGGTCATTTCATATATCTGAAGATATCTCTTATGAAGGGAGTGAAGAGGTTTGGTACGAAGGGGAAACTTAGTCCTCGATATATTGGCCCTTATAAGATTTTAAGCCATTTCGAAAAGGTGTCTTGTGAGATTGAGTTGCCTGCCGACTTAGTATCAGTATACCCAGTATTCTATATATTTTTGTTAAAGAAGCGTATCGGTGACCCAGCTATAGTTGTTCCCTTAGAAAGCTTAGATGTTCAAAATAGTCTTTCCTATGAGGAAATTCCAATTAAAATTCTTAATCGATAAGTTCGTAGACTAAGGAACAAAGAAGTTCCCCTAATTAAAGTTATTTGGCAGAAACAGTATGTTGAGGGAGCTATTTAGGAAGCAGAAGTAGATATGCGGACCAAGTACTCTCATCTTTTTTTTGTAAACTCAGATTCAGTCTAAGGTAACAATCTTCTTAGAATTTCTCTTTTCCATGCTCGATTTCAGCTGCATATCATTCTC
Organism: Capsicum annuum; assembly: GCF_002878395.1. NCBI lineage: Eukaryota > Viridiplantae > Streptophyta > Magnoliopsida > Solanales > Solanaceae > Capsicum > Capsicum annuum. Next base: position 148,549,690 of record NC_061116.1, read on the forward strand.
ATGCCAGTCATGCATTAACAGAACCAGTTCAGTCATGTATCATGTTCAGACTTAGTCATGCAATCACGTTTTCATCACATATATTCAGCATGTAATCTCAGTTCCTCTGTGTTTTCATCTCAATCAGTCTCATTCGAGGATGAATGTTCCCAAGGGGGAGATATTGTAATACCTCCAAAATCCAAACCAATGTTAGCATCATATTTCAACCTCATGCATAGTGAATTATTTCTCTTTGATAGTTTTATGAGTTAGTTTGAGGTATATTAAGGCCCCAAATAACTCCCAGCTATTAGACAAATCAAAATAATCCTTACCGATTGAAATTTTGATAAGAATATTGCTTTAGTCAACTTCAAATGAGCATTTCTTTTGCTATATTGAGAATTTTCCAGCTCAAGACTACCAAGTGATAGGAAATTAAATTAGATTTCCAATGATACCAATTTCACCCAAATCCAATACTCAGGTGAAAAGTTATAGCACTTTTAGTGCAAAATAGTAGCCCAACGTGATAAGGCCTCGTCACGGTGATGGCCAATTTCACGTTCGTCCTTTTCTAGTGTGTCATTACGATTGCGACCAAACACGCCGAGGGGTCATTTTGCAATTGTCATTTTCCAGTGAGGCGCCGCATCATGCCAAACTTCCAATTCGCAGTTGTCAGCTTTCTAGTGGCTCGACTCGATTGCACTGCCTCGCGCCGGGTATCAAAATTAGGATTTCCTGTTCCAGTTCTGAGTTTTAATTTGTGTAAGGCCATTTAAGTCCTTTTCCTTCACCTCATCCAGTCAAAATACGGGATTTAAGTCCCAGTAGAGCATTATTTGCTTATTATTACACAATCCTCTCAAATTAAATTAATCTCCTTTCAAGAACAAAAAAACCTAGCCTTCAAAATTCAAGATCAAATCTCAAGAATTCACCATCAATATTCATAAATTTATAAACCAAGGTATGTTAAGTGTTCTTCCATGGGTTCTTTTCACCCATGGAGCCTAAGTATCCAATTTTAAATTCAAAGATGTGATTATTACAAGTTATTATAATTTTAAATTGTGATTTTAACCATGAATCCCCATAAATCTTGATTTTATACTTGTTTACATGAAATTGTTGTTGTTATTAAACCCCACATGTTTTAATATTATTATTCACTAATTTAAACTCATAATTGGTGATTTGGTGTTGAAATTATGCTATTTCTGAAAGCTTTAAACTATTCTCATGCTTAGCTTAAACTATGAATATCAAGTGTTTGATGAAATGCCTACAAGAATGAATTTTTGATAAATGCTTTCATGCTATTAGGTCCTCCAAGTTTAGTACTATTTTGTTATTATTGCTATTGAGACCCGGGGGTTAGAATACCCAAAAATTTAGTTATTTACTTAGTTTTGGTATCTTTAGAATAGTTTTAGAATATGTTATGAGCATTATTAGTTCAGTTAGTCATCATAATCAGTTAAACTTAGAAGAATTCAATATTCCAAATCAATTCAGTTGGGAGTAGGATTTAGTACCCAGCGAGTGTAAGGATGGCAACTTTCCCGTCAGATAGGCAGAGTCGCAGTAGCAGTCCCTGTACTCTAGAACTATGTAGACAGCGTAGGATATAAGAAGTCACCCGTTAATTTAGGCTTGACTCCCCGCAGGGGTTACCCATAAGTTTAGGATTGACACCCTTAGTTCTTCGGGATAGTACATCAGTGGATCCACACAACCAGTGTTAGTACCCGTGTCACGGTACTGACACCTTTTCAATTGGGGTCATAGGTTATACCCCAACTTGCTCATTGGGGCATGTTGGTTAGATGATAGCTCCCACAATTTCAGTCTAGTAATCAGCTTAGTAATTCACTCTTAGTTGCACGACCATATCATACAGATATTAGTTATTCAGTTATCAAATTTTAGTATTTCAGTTTATAGATTATACTCAGAATATATTTTTTGATTGGTCACGCATCCTCAATATTTATAGATTTTATGTATTTTATTCAGTATGTCATGCTACACATATTCAGATAGTTCTTACTCATGTTCATAAAACCATGCAATCAGCCTACCTCATTTAGCATACCAATACATTCAAAGTACTGATCACATACTCTTTTCTTGTGCTATGATATATCATATCATAGGTTTAGATGTTCAGTTCCTGGATCGGGCATAGACCTTCCAGATTATCAGCCGTAATAGTGGTGAGTCCTCATATTTTGAGGACATAATATATTTATTTTCATGCTTTCAGTTCATTAGTTAGTTGGGGCCTGTCCCATTAACTCTCGTTCAATCAGTTTAGAGGCTTTCGGATATTTCAGACAGTTAGTCAATTCTTAGATTTCAGTTATCATTGTCAGATGTTTTATCAGTATAATCAATTTTGTTTACATATTCTATCAGATTTATTACTTAAAACATTATGGCATTCCTCAGTTAAATTCTACATATGACCTTTTGTTGTAAGTTTTACTTAGTTCTCACAGTAGGTACAAACTCATGGGTTAGCTTATGGTCCCTCAGGACTGTAAGCACCGTGTGGCGCCAGGGTATACTCTCGGGGCATTACATAGGAGAAGAAGAGTTTATCAGATGTTGTTACTGGTATGCTTCGTGTCTTTCATCTTGATGTTTATGTATTGTTGGACCCAGGGTCAAATCTCTCTTATGTAACTCTGTTGGTTGTAGTAAATTTTGCGGTAGGTTCCGAAAAGCTCTCTAAACCCTTCTTAGTTTCCATCCTAGTGGGCGAGTCAGTTATTACTAAACAAGCCTATAAAAAGTGTCCTATCACTGTCTTTCACAATGTTATATTAGCAGACTTAATAGAATTAGACATGGTCAATTTTGACATTATTCTGGGCATGGATTGGCTCTATTCCTATTATGCATCTATAGATTGTCACACCCGAGTGATGAAGTTTTAATTTCCTGATGAGACAATTTTTTAGTGGGAAGGTAATTTGGTGTCTCCCAAGAGTCATTTCATATCCTATCTTAAGTCCAGAAAGTTGATATCAAAAGGGTGCATTTATCATTTTGTTCGATTCAAGGACACTAAGTTTGAGACTTCAATAGTTCAGTCATTTCGTGTAGTCAATGAGTTTCCTAAAGTTTTTTTTGAAGATCTACCAGCGGTACTTCCCGATAGAGAAATAGAATTTGGTATTGATCTTTTTCCTGATACTCTACCCATCTCCATTCCTCCATATCATATGGCTCCATATAAGCTTAAAGCGCTAAAAGAGCAGCTTAAAAACCTCTTAGATAAAGGTTTTATAAGGCCCAGTGTCATTCCATAGGGCGCTCCTATCCTGTTCATGCATAATAAAGATGGCTCTCTCTGAATGTGCATTGATTACCGTCAGTTGAATAAAGTCACAATAAAAAATCAATATCCACTTCCTAGTATTGATGACTTATTCAACTAACTCCAAGGTGCAAGTTACTTCTCTAAGATAGACCTTAGATCCAGCCATCACCAGCTTAGAGTAAGAGAATGTGATGTTTAAAAGACAGCTTTCAGAACCCGTTACGGTCACTTTGAGTTTCAAGTCATGTCTTATGGGCTGATAAACACCCTAGAAGCCTTCATGGACTTGATGAACAGAGTGTTCAAACAATATTTGGACATGTTTGTCATCATTTTTATCAAAGGTATACTTTTCTATTCTCGTAGTGAGGATGACCATGCAGACCACCTTAGAATTATGTTACAAACTCTTACAGATCACCAATTATTCACAAAATTCAGCAAGTGTGAATTTTGGTTAAGATCAGTATCTTTCATCAGTCATATTATATCTGGTAATGGCATTAGAGTTGATCCTCGAAAGACCGAAGACATGAGAAACTGGCCTAGACTCATCTCTCCATCATACACCAAGAGTTTCTTAGGTTTATCTGGATATTATCAAGGGTTTGTTGAGGGTTTTTTGTCTATTGTATCCCCCAAGTCTGGATTGACTCAAAAGAAATTTAAGTTTTAGTGGTCAGATTCCTGTGAGAAGAGTTTTCAGGAGTTGAAGGCTCAACTCACTTCAGCCTCAGTTTTAGCACTACCTAATGGTACAGATGGATTTGTTGTTTACTATGATACTTTTAGAGTTGGTCTGGGTTGTGTTTTGATGTAGAGAGGTAAGATCATAGTCTATGCCTCTAGACAACTTAAGCCTTATGAAATGAACTATCCTACCCATGATCTTGAATTAGCTGCTGTGGTGTTTTCCTTGAAAATTTGGAGACACTATCTCGATGGGGTGCATGTTGATGTGTTCATGAACCACAAGAGCTTACAGTATGTATTTTCCTAGAGAGAGTTAAATCTCCATCATAGAAGGTGGTTGAAGTTGTTGAAATATTACGACATGAGTGTTTTGTATCATCAGGGCAAGGCTAACATTGTGGCAGACACCCTTAGTAGACTGCCGATGGGCAGTGTTGCTCATATGGAAAGTGATAAGAAATAATTACTTCCAAAAGCTCATCAGTTGGCTAGATTAAGTGTGCGATTGGTTGACTTAACAGAGGGAATGTTGGGGTTCAGAGTAGTTTAGAATCTTCTTTAGTTTCCAAAGTGAAAGAGAAGCAAGATAAGGACTCCAGTTTGGTTAAGCTGAAGGAGTTAGTTAGATATCAGAAGGTAGAGGTTTTCTCCCAAGAGGGAGAAAGTGTTTTGAGATACCAGAGTAGACTATGTGTATCGTGCGTTAATGGTTTGAGGCAATGGATTATGGCAAAAGTGCATGGTAAGTATTACTCTATTCATCCAGGCGCCACTAAGATGTACATCAATTTGTGGAAGGTCTATTGGTGGAGTGGTATAAAGAAAGATATTCCAGAATTTGTGGACAAGTGCGCTAATTATCAATAGGTTAACGTGGAGCACCAAAGATTTGGTGGCACCTTGTAGGAGTTTAGTATTCCTACTTGGAAGACAGGTTTTCCCATTCGCGTCATCAACATAATTTGATTTGGGTTATTGTAGACAGATTGACCAAATCAACCCATTTCACCTAGTATTTCATGTCTCCGTATTAAACAAATGTATTAGTGATCCAGCTGTTGTAGTACCTTTAGAAAACACAGATATTCAGGATATCCTTTTGTACGAAGAAAGTCTAATAAAGATTATTGACCACCAAATTTGTAGACTAAGGAACCAAGAAGTTCCCTTGGTCAAAGTTCTTTGGCAGAATTAGTCCGTTAAGGGAGCCACTTGGAAAGTGGAAGCAGATATATGAATCAAGTACCCTCATCTTTTCTTTGCAAGTACAGACTTAGTTTAAGGTAACAAGTTTCCGCAGATTATCTCTTTTCTATTCTCAGTTCTAGCTTTATACAGTCACTCTCATGATAATTCATGCATTCACAAATTAGTTTAGTCATGCAGACATGTTTTCAATCATACGAGTTTAATGCATAATCTTAGTCCCTCAGTATTCTTAGTTTAGCCAATCTCATTCGAGGACGAATATTTCCAAGGGGGAGATATTGTAATACCTCGTATATTTTTAGTTTAGCCTGGCCCTTAGTACTTACTTAACACACTTAGAACCTAAAAATAAAACTAAGTGTTGGGACTTAGTCTCATTTTTGACCTCTTAACTTTGAGGATTTTTAAGTTGACCTTTGGGTTCGAGATGATGGTTTTGGAGTTGATTCATGTTTAGGGGTGCAAGGAGCATGTCTCGGGGAAGTTTCAAAATTTTCGGAAGAGGTTTGAGCCGTGTTTGGATTGTAATTCTAGAAGCTCAGTGCGATTATCCCGTGTCGCTCCAGTTATAGTGGTGAGATGGTCATAGCATCGCGTCAAGCCAATAAACGACATTTCACTTGCGACTTTAAACCCCAGAAAAGCATTTAGGTCATTTTCCCCCACCCCAAATCGTAAAAATAGAAGATTAGACGTTATTCTAAGCAAATTACACTCATTATTCATCAAATTTCTCTCTAAGAAACCATAACTTAACTCCAAGAAATCTAAAGCTTCATCACCCCCTCTTCAAGATAATAAAGAATCCAAGTTTCCAGGTTCAAGAACTTCAAGAAGAAGCCTTTAAGAACATAAAATAGGAATCCAAAAGCAAGTTTCTTCATCAAATTAACATAATAAGGTATGTGGGGTTATGGACAAGGATACTCTTTCATCCTTGTGCCCAAAACTAGTTTTTAAAGTTGATTTTACAGGAATTTACATGAATTTCAATTTAGGGTCTTACCCAATTATCATTGTTTGAAGTTTATGATGTTACAAGTGATTTAAGTGTTGAATTGCATAACTACTTTCACAAATTCATGCGTGTGATTTGATTTCATATATTGAGAATTGAATTTCATTATCTTGATTAAAATTGTTAAAGTATTTCAAGATTATTGTTATCGAGCGTGAAGTTTGTTGTGATTTGACATGAGTTTTAATAATGGGTTTGAAGCCCCAAGTTTTAATCTTAATATTTCAAGAAAGATGATGTTTAAGCATTCTTTGATAAGTATGTATTCATATTTTAAGCAAAATTTGATCTTTTGATACTCAGCTAAGACATGGAATCCACACATGTTAGTTTTAATTATAGTTTACAACAAATAGATGCGTAACTGGTTTTTATTATAAACCCTTATGCTATTTTAAGGTGGATTTCCTACAGAATGACATATAAGTAAGGGAATAGTATTTAGCACCGAGTTGGGTATGTGCCCCAGTTCACATGCCCTAGAACTACGAGCTAACGTAGGTTTAGATTATTCCCATTTATATGGATGCAGATATAGATTGTGATCACTCAGCTAACTTTATACTCCTTGGCAAGAGTATGATACCTCTCCCCAACATGAGGTTTTCCCCTTAAGGGAACTAGACGTTAGACACCATGATAGCTCACATGGTGTATATCGGTTAGAAGAACCTCCCTAAGTCCTAAGATAGAATAAAAGAATAATTTTTAGAAACTAAGTATAAAAGCATACACAATTTCAGTCCTACTTATTTTGTTAATAGAACGAGTAAAGGTACAACTTTTAGAACTAAGTGTGATGGCTCCCAAAGATTGTCTTTATGATTTATTACATTATGTTTATATTTCGCAGCTTTTGTTTTGTTCAAGCCAAGGTGAGTCATTCATACTTAGGATGCATGTTTTACAAGTTGTATGCACATTTAGTTACTTCTTTTTCTTATGCATTCACCCTCACATAATTAGTACATTCCAAAAGTACTGATCCACATATACGTCCATGTGTTACATCATTTTATAATGTAGGTTCTAGTGCTCAGTTCCAGCAGCGTGATTGATTGTGAGCATCTCAGTCTACATCCCAATAGTTGGTGAGTCCTCATAGTTCGAGGACCATTTATTCAGATTTCCATCTTTATAAAGTACTTTGATCAGTTGCTTTCAGTTTTAGTTCAAGTCAGTTGGGGGCCTATCCTAGTGGATCTTTAGTTAGTAGTAGTAGAGGCTTATCCACCTGTTGTTATATTTCAGATTTAAAGTGTTGGTTGATCAGATTTTTAAGTTAATGCTATCAGTTTATACAGTAATTCAGTATTCCAGCATTTTACATGCCTAGTTCATCTTTATTATGAGTTTCAGATTTGGTAGAAGGCTGGCAGGGTTAGCTTGGGGCTACTTGTAGTACCGAGCACCGTGTGACATCTCGAAATACATTTTTAGGGCATTACATCTAACTTCTAATCTTGATCGTGTTGTTAATAAAAATGATTATTTAACCATTACTTGTCACTAGATAGATTATAATTATGTTATCCAAAAACATATTCTATCTTTTTGATATGATGAAGATCGTAGACATACTGGAAAATTTATTTCTGAATCTATTACTAAAGTTGCAGACTATTATGTTATTCAAAGAAAAATTTTATGTAACGCTTTTGATAATGCATCTAACAACAAGGCTGCTTTTGACAAGTTAAAAGCTGACCTCCGTTATCTGAAATATTTCATGTTAAGTGTGCTTGTCGTATATATAATTTAATTATAAAAGATGGTCTTGAATTTTTTGATATTTATATTGAAAAGGTCCAGCTTGCTGTTGACTTTATTCAAGGAAATAATCGAAGAAAAAGAGTGAGAGAATTTAAAGTTAAATGTGAACAAAATGGACTTAGACCGATATTAATTCTTGAAGAATGTGATACTAGATAGAATGCTACTTATACTTATTTTAAAACTTGTCTTGCTTATAAAGTTCCTATTACAATGACTTTTAATCAATATTCTGGTTCTTTTCCTCAGTGTATGCTACATGATTCTGATTGGACTTCAATTGATGATCTTGTTAAGTTTTTGGAAATTTTTTATACAGCTATGGTTGAATTTTTTGGTGGTTATTATCCTACTATTTGCAATATTTTATCTTATTTAGTCGACATTTCTTGTTTGCTTAAAGAATATAAGAATAGAGAAGGTTACAAAAAAACTGTTAGTGTTATGTTTGCTAAATTTAAAAAATATTTTTATCCACTTCCCCCAATTTACTTGGTTGTTTCTATACTAAATCCATGTATGAATTATAATACTATGTGCGGCTTTAGTTCTATTAGTTATACTTCCTTAGAGATAGAGCTTGAAAAAAAAATAGATTTGTTTACAACTATGAGTGATGCGAAGATTTACATAGAAACATTATATAACCATTATGCCATTTTACTTGATGTAGCTTTACCGATAAATATCACTCCAACTGTCACTTCTCAAGATCCCGAGAAGCCATCATCTTCTAAAAGACCGGCACATAGTGGTTTTCCTGATTACTTTTATGATTTGAATATTTGAGACATGGTTTCTCCTTCAACATACACATCAACTTCTTGAGAAGAGCTTAAGTATTATCTTCGACAGCCGATAGAGGATCGTAGAGCAAGGATCAACATGTTAGATTGGTGGAAGAATAATGAAAGACAATATCCTGTGCTTTCAAGATTAGCTAGAGATATATTGAATGTTCCAATGTCAACCGTTGCATTGAAGATCGCTTTTAGTCAGGGACGACAACAGCTTGGAGAAAATCGACACTCATTGGGAAGCAATGCTATGAATGTTCTAGTATGCCTTAGAGATTAGATTAGAGCTGAACGAATAAATCAAGGAATGGAGGTGGAGTCGAAAGACGAGCAGAATCTTGAAGAAATTCTGACTTCAAGGGAGAACTCCGCACAATCAAGTCCAATGCATGGTTTTGCCCCCATTGATTTTGACTATCCTATGGCAGTTCCCGTTAAGATTAACATGCACGAGTTTGAAAAAATGATGCAAAATTTGTAGATTTTTCTTTCATGTAAATTATAAGTTTTGGATCATTTTGCAATCAATAAAATACAACATTCATTCACTCCTTACTTTGTATTTTTTTCATTTAAATTGAATTTCTAGTTTGAATTAAATACTTTTAATATATTACTATCAAACTTTACACTAAGTAAGAAACATAACAAACATATATACACATATATTCTACATATATACACAAGTGGTATTTAAAGTAGTATATATTCTACATATATGTGTATATATTTTCTATAGACCTTAAAGTAGTATATATTTAATGTATACAGGTCGATATATTTTCTAAAGTAGTATATATATATAGTGTGTATATATGTTATATGTATATTGTTTCAAGTGGTATTTTAAGTAGTATATATTCTACATATATGTCTATATATTTTATATAGACTAAAATAATATATATTTAATGTGTATATGTTTGTAAAGTAGTATGATATGTAATGTATATAAGTTATCTATTTATATATTTTCTCTAGACTCAAAAGTAGTATATATTTAATGTATACATGTCTATATGTTTTCTAAAGCAATATATATATAGTGTATATATGTTGTATGTATATTGCTTCAAGTGGTATTTTAGTAGTATTTATTCTACATATATATCTATATATTTTCTATAGACTAAAATAGTATATATTTAATGCGTATATGTTTCTAAAGTAGTATAATATATGTTATATGTGTATATATTTTCTGTAGACTCTAAACTAACATATATTTAACGTATACATGTCTATATGTTTTCTAAAGTAGTATATACTATATATAGTGTATATATGTTGTATGTATATTGTTTCTAGTGGTATTTTAAGTAGTATATATTCTACATATATGTCTATATATTTTTTATAGACTAAAATAGTATATATTTAATGTGTATATGTTTGTAAAGTCAGAAGTCCTATTCTTCCCAACCAAATAAGCACTTTTGCAAAGTTCACCTTCCCGTGGTCAAAACAAGACTTACGGATAACAATCAGACCTTACCAGGGACAG
>NC_061116.1:148562999-148630037 GCF_002878395.1 Capsicum annuum
ATCAGACCTTACCAGGGACAGGGACCAGACTATAGAGCCTAATTAAAGAGAATTCGGGCTTGCTTTTTCAATTCACATCCATGAGCGAGGATTCCTCTATCTCTTGCTCGCTTCGATCGGACTCTGACAGCTTAGGGAAGAATGATGGGTCGCTAACAAGGCCCCTAAATGACCGCTCAGAAGGCCTACCTGTTTTTTTTTATATTATGTAATGTATATAAGTTATATGTGTATATATTATCTGTAGACTCAAAAATAATATATATTTAATATATACATGTCTATATGTTTTCTAAAGAAATATATATATATATATATATATATATATATATATATATATATATATATATATAGTGTATAAATGTTGTATGCATATTGTTTCAAATGGCATTTTAAGTAGAATATATTCTACATATATGTCTATATATTTTCTATAGACTAAAATAGTATATATTTAATGTGTATCTATTTCTAAAGTAGTATAATATGTAATGTATATATGTTATATGTGTATATATTTTCTATAAACTCTAAAGTAGCATATATTTAATGTATACATGTCTATATGTTTTCTAAAGTAGTATATATATATATATATATATATATATATATATATATATTGTATGTATATTGTTTCAAGTGGTATTTTAAGTAGCATATATTCTACATATATGTCTATATATTTTCTATAGACTAAAATAGTATATATTTAATGTGTATAAGTTTCTAAAGTAGTTTAATATGTAATGTATATATGTTATATGTGTATATATTTTCAATAGACTCTAAAGTAGTATATATTTAACGTATACATGTCTATATTTATTCTAAAGTAGTATATATATAGTGTATATATGTTGTATGTATATTGTTTCAAGTGGTATTTTATGTAGTACATATATTATATTGTACGTATATATGTGTATATATTTTCTATAGACTCTAAACTAGTATATATTTAAAATATACATGTGTATATATATTTTCTAAAGTAGTATATATTTATTGTATAAATGTTGTATTTATATTGTTTAACGTATTTAAAATGTATATAGGTGTGTATATATAGTGTATATTGGAAAAAATATTTAATTTCGAGTTTAGTTTTTTTTACGTTTTGACCGGTCAAAATTGGACCAAGGTTAAGTGGGCCGGTCTCGATTTATTTTACATGTTTTTACTGTTTGGGCCAGGATAGGACCAGCCCGTTAAGATTGACCCGGTACCGGACCGACCTAGAACTCGGTAACTGGTTGTGGGCCGATTTCGAGTTGAATCGTCCCATCCCGTTTAACAGGCTTGCTCACAGGATTCATTTGCATATCTTTTTTAAATAAAATATAACTCTAGTTACAAAAATTTAAAATTAACCCCACTAATTAAAAAATAACCACAATGACACTAAAAAATAATTTACAGAAATAAATTTTTTAATCATTATAGGAGACAAAGATTACCTTAAAGTTGCTACAGAAAAAGAGTAAGAAAGAAAAGTTATTTACAATGCAGATCTTAAACATTAATAGAGAAGTTGCTACAGAAAAAGAGTAAGAAAGAAAAGTTATTTACAATGCAGATCTTGAACATTAATATAGGAAGATAAGGACGACTTATCTTTCCTGCATATAAAAAAAATGCTAAATTAGAAATGCCTTTTAAAAAAATGAAGAGCACACAGAATACAACAAATAAATTGATGAATAAATCTAAATATATATAAGGGATGCTAAGAAATATAACTTCATTCCAATTCAAATTCTATTTAAATTTAAATTCAAAATTCAATTTAATTTGTTAAGAGATTATTTTGTTACTCTTCCTTATCCATAAAATTTTCAAATATAATGCATTTACCTTACTTTATTCTTGTTTCTAGTTCTACCACTACTATTACGTACTATTATTATTATTATTATTATTATTATTATTATTATTATTATTATTATTATTATTATTTAGGTTAATATTTTATTTTTTATTTAATATTAAAGTATATTTTAAATAATATTTGAAAGAGATAAGCTTATGAATAGTAAGAGTTCATGTAGAAATCTTCATTATTAAGTTTCTAATTCCAAGCTAATGATAATCTTAAAAAAATACTAATATTTTTAAATACAAATATGTAATAATTTAATTCAAGACTTAAAATATATATATATATATATATATAGATCCTTGATATTGTAGATATTTTTTTGGTAAACAAGTAATTTCCGTTCATCCAAAAAAGACTTTACAAACTGACTGGGCACTTTTTGACTCAATGCCAACTCTCATTATATCTATTTCAATGATATAACTACTCTACTATAGCTAACTATAAGAATTACATAGGATAACCAAGTAGTTTATCTAAATATACTTTCCATTTGTTGTGTGATTGTCCTGCTGTTGCAATTGAATGATAATGCTTCTTGCTCTTTGTGTGATATCCATTTTCTGATTTGTAAACTTTCTAGCATTCCCTTTGGTCCATACGTGATACACTACTGTTGCAAAGCAGAATCCAAGTATGCTTGCTCTAGGTCTGTTGTTGGGCATATGTTGTACAAGCTTTCGTATCTCTTACAACCAATCCTCTGTGTTCTGCTGATATCCTAGCCACTTCAGAATGGAGTTCAATAGGTTCTGAGAATAGCTACATTGGAAGAACAGATGGTCAAATGTTTCATATTGAGCTGAGCTACATAATACACACTCTTTCTGCACTCTTACTCCCCATTTACTCACTCTATCCACAGTAGATAGTCTATTATGTAATGCCAGCCAGCGAATAAAGTGGTGTATGGGTATCAACCCTTTCACCAAGGCCACTTTGTTCCAACTAACCTTCGGGTACTGAGGCCTCATGCTGTGATATGCTTTTCCTATGTTAAAATCTTTCTGATCAATCATTTGTTGTAGCTCAGTATGTACACTTGTTGTACCAGTTAGCCATTTTCTTGCATCAAATACTTTCTTCACAAGCCAACTAGCTTGCTTTGGAGTATTCATCGTATCTATGCTTTGCCCTTTTATATGCTAATTACGGATGTATCTAATCCATAGTTTGTCTTGTTTCTGTTCCACAACATATAGTAGTTTACAAATTATAGCTTTGTTCCAATTCTTCACCTCTATAATATTCAAACCTCCTGCAGTTTTGGGTTGACAGATTGTTTCCTATGTAACTAGTGCTTTTCTGGAGCAATTATTACTCTCTGTCCATAGAAAGGACCTGTAAACATTGTTAACCATAGTGGTGATCTTCTTGGGCTACAGGAAAATTTGTGCCCAATATGTCTGCATCTCAAACAATACACTTTTTACCAGTTGTAGTTAACCACTGGAAGCTAATATTTTTGAAGACCAACATTTGATTCTAGTAGTCATTCTCTCCACCAAAGGCATACATTGAGAAATAGAAAGCTTCCTTGTAGACAGAAAAACTCCTAGATATTTGAAAGGGAGCTCCCCTGGAGCTAATTGCAATTCCCTCAGTATCTGATTCTTGAAATCTGATGAGACACCCGCAATGTACAAAGAGCTTTTTTCCATGTTTTCTTGTAGGTCAGACACTGCTGAGAAGTGATTAAAAGCATCAAACAATAGTTTGATAGATATTTCAACAGCCCTACAACTCATAGAAGATCATCAACAAAGTAAATATGAATGATTCCCATCTTGTCACATCTAGGCTGATAGTTAAATTGGGTATTAAACTTGAGTTGCTACAATGTTCTATGCAAGTATTCCATGACTAAAGTAAATAGAAAAGTGGACATGGGGTCCTCTTGTCTTAGTCCCTTCTTTGCTAAATATTGGAGTTCGGCCACCATTAATCAACAATGTATATTGTACTGTTGTCACACATTCCATGATTAGGTTGACTAAGTGAGTAGGTAATCCAAATTCCAGCATCATCATCTTCAATAAAAGCCACTCAACTGAGTCATACGCCTTCTTTATATCCACCTTAATGGTACATCTTGTTGACACTCCATTTTGGGAGTATCTTTTTACTAGTTCATGTGCATCCACCAAATTTTCAAGTATATTCTGACCACTGATGAAAGCTGATTATGAGGGACTGACTATAAAATCGTCCAGAGACTTCAGCTTATTGGTGAGAAGCTTTGAGATCAGTTTATATATTATTGTGCAGAAGGCATTAGACCTATATTCTTTGACATAGGATGGCTTTCTGACCTTTGGTATCAGTGTCATAGTAGTAATATTTACTCCTTTCAACAGTTTACCTGCCTCAGAGAATTGTAAGATACCTTCTATTACCTCAAAATCTATTCTATCCAGTGTGTTTTAAAGAATTCTGCATTGAACCCATCTACCATGGGGCTTTTATCTACCTTTAGTTCTTTCAGTGCAATCATTACATCTGTTGTAGTCACTAGTTGTAGAAGCTATTGTTGTTACTCGATAGTCAAACAAGGACCATCTCTGGCTGTTGTGATGTCAATTCGCTGTAATGTTTCAGCTGCCTAACCTAAAAATGTTCTAAAGAAGTTCATAAATTCTTGTTGTACAAGCTGAGGCTCTATCAACTTTACTCCTTGATCTGTTATAATTGATGATATTCTATTTCTAGCTTGTCTAGCCTTAAGGTATGCAAAGAAATACTTTGAGTTTCTATTCCCTTGTTGAATCCAGGTTGCCCTTGATTTTTGTTTTAAGACTCTTTCTTGGACTGCCTCCCAGTATTCTATATTATGCAGAATCTGTCTCTCCTCAGTGATAAGATTTTTGTTGAACAAATCAGTCTCCAACTCCTCTTGAACTACACTCAAATCTAGTTTTGTAGTTGTCCAACCTCTTTTCCACAGATGTCATTTCCTTCTGCAACCCTTTAGATTGACTGGAAATTTGTGATAATTTCTTCCATATATTGAATAGCTTGAAGCCTAGAACCTATTGTTTCCAGATTGATCTGGTCATTTCTTTGAAATTTTCCTGCTACAACACTACATTCAAAAGTCTGAAAGTCCTTTTCACATGGATATTCATCTTGTCAGTGCTTAGTTCTATAAACATGTGGTCAGAACACCCAAAGTCCAAATAATCAGCCTCAACATGATTGTACTGCATAAACTAGTAGGGGTTACCCAGTGCCTAGTCAATATGACTATATATTCTTGCCTGACTATCTCTCTTATTGCACCATGTGTGTCTATGTCCTTTGCTAGTTAGAGGTCTTATTCCAATATCATCCACACACTGTTGAAAGTCTACAAGTTCTTGTGGAGTAACTGGATCATCATTCAATCTATCACCAGAAGATAATATAGCATTGAAATCACCCAGCACCACCCATGGATTATGGCATCCTGTTCCTATTTGTCTCAAGTGTTCCCATAAATGCACTCTTGCAGCAGGTGTGTTGAAGCCATCCACAAAATTCATCCAATATGTAAAAGTGGAGTTTTTATCTCGGACTACACAGTGTACTAACTGTGCTGAGGTTTCTACAATCGTGACATCCACATTACTATACTTCCAACATACCCATATTCTGCCATTTTCTATAGTAGGATAGTCAGCATGCACCCTCCATTCTTGGCTAAACGAGTTCTAAATTTTCTTTGCGTTAGTATCCTGTATTTTTATCTCTAAATAACCAATAATATCCACTTAATTCATTAGTAAGAAGGATCTCAGCTCTCCTGTTTAAAGGGATTATTAAGCCCTCTTATGTTTCATGAGTTGAAAATTATTTACCTACTGCAAGGTTAGGTGCTTTAGCCTTGTTAGTAGCTACTGCCGGTTGTTCATCCTACCTTAACTTGGAGATCAATAAAGTTGATAAGGAATAATGCTTGTATTCCTTGGACTCATCTGATAAGATTGCTGCAGAGTAGGGAGAGATTTATCTTCCTCCGCCACTATAGCTTTTCTTTTTTGCTTTTGATCAACTACATTTTGATCTTCATTAACCCGCACAGCTGCACTCTTCTGCACAAGGCCTGTATCCATAGCTTTTGGGAGCCATTTTGGGACTAATTTCTTCTTTTGAGCTTTGTGTCTAGGTACAACTTTTTGTGATTCTGCATCCATGTTTTATTCTGTACATTTACCTGTTGTGTGCCCCATATGCATACAGTCTTGGCAGAAATCTGGAGCCCATTCAAACTCTATAGCTTCTGTGTGAATCGTGCCATTTTGCTTCTCAATACATATTTTCTCAGGTAGTACTGGGTAATATCTACCTCAATAAGCACGCGACCATATGAGATTCTTTCAACCTCAGCAGTTAATCGATCAGCACATACAGGTTTCCTAATAAAACTCGTATTTCTACTGAGATTTGGCTTTGCCTAGTAATAAATTGGCAAACCAGGAAAGATAACCCACAGTGGAATGTATCGTACCATCTCGTAATTGAATAAAAAATCCTTATCCTAATTTAGTAGCACCGTGGGACAATTGTTACAAGTATATATATAGTCCATTTTTGAGGATTTCATCCTTATCAGCTTTACTATCGAATAAGAACACAAAATAGCCTTCATTGTGTAAATATAACCGTGGTGTAGTGACAAAATTCCAGATGTTGTAAATAAATTTCAACATCTCCTTGAAGCTCGATTTTCCTCTAACTACACAACCCATCACAGTATTTTACCATTTACCACATTCTACCTCCACCTCATTATGATTTATTTTTACCAATTTTCGACCATCCTTCACTATCGGAGGGATGCAAGTAAGCTTCATACCTTCCTGCACTTGTCGATTGCCACTATGGTTTAGTTTTGCATTCTTCGATTCCTTGTCTATAAAAGGTGTAGGTTATTTGATATATTATGTGTTTTATTGATGTTTTTAGACCATATTCAAGTTGAGGTTACAAGAAAAGGCAAAGCTTAAGTTTGTTAGAGCATTTTAGGCTTGGATTGAAGTAGGTGATGGTTTAATGTAGTTGAAACTCAACTTGTCTTATGCAGGCATGGTAACTGTTCCTTCATACTGCTTGCTCCAATGCATGTTCAAGGAAAGTGAATGACTTTGATATCCTAATTTTTAATCATATATAATAAACTTATATGAAAAGCTAGTTTGTTTTTACAAGTGTTATTGTGATATCTATTGATTATTGTGAGATGTATTGGTATTTTGAAATCATTATGGGATTAGTTGGCATAAGGTTGGAAAACATTTGATGTTTGAGATTTGGTACATGGACAAGAGCTTATCCCCTATAGGTCAGGGCTAGTGATTGACCATAACACCCATAGCATGTACGTACAAGGTATAGGTAAGTGAGATGCCTCCTTAAGTGAACAAGTTTTATGTGTTGATTTATTTTGTTCCTTGACTGAATCGAGCTTATGTGATGACTTGCTATATTGTTTCCTTGAGCAAACTTTGTTATGTGGTTAATTTTTATATTGGTTTCTTGAGTAAATCGAGGTTTGTTATTGGAATAGATCCTTGAGTGCTGGTTAAATTACAATGATTTGGTACTTTATTCAATAGCTATTTACTTGTGCAATCAAGACATGGATAATACATTGTTATTGAGTCATGGTTTTTTTACTTAGAGTCTTGTTGGCAGTCATTGTTTTGACTTGCATTATTGTTCATATTTTATTTCAATTAATTCTATCATATTATGAACAAGGTTAAGTGTTAAAAACTTGAGGTAGGTTACATGGTAGGTGTTCGTGGCTGTTCTTGCTTTTCTAAGTTATGGTGACTTGTTCATATTTCTCATTTTGTGTTGGCCGATAATCGTACTACTACACCATTGTTTCTTGTGTACTGAACAACACATGTTTTTTTTGTTAAGTGTAGAGCATCTTCCGACAACTATTTCAAGACCTCAGCTACAGAAAAAATAACATCGAACTCAATATTGAGCTTCATCTTTTGGGATACCATGAGTTCTTCACTCGATTTCTAGTATCTTATTTCTGATATATATATTCAGTTGTTTTGGGTTGAACCCCTTTCTTTGACATTTATAGTGTTTTGGTATAATTACTTTTAGGTTCTAAGGAATTATTTAGTATTCATTAATTTTGCATTTGTTTTTGTTTAATATATTGGGACGTTATTTTATTTAATGAAAAATAGTTAGCTGCCTTATTTTGACTTTGTGTTGGGTTTGATGATTATGATTAGATAGTTCTCCCACTAGAGAGTTAGTGTGAGTGTCACTCACGAAGGGTTTGGGTCGTGACACACACCTCTCCAAGCCTTTTTTCCTACTACCTAGACTACATTACCATTAATGATCACTAGTCAACATGTGGGTGTTGAAGAAAGTAGTCTAGATAGTTTCAGGGTATAGAATGTTTAAATTGTCACTTTGGGTGAAACCTTAACTACATTATTCATAGAGGAAGGTAAAACTGACTCAACTGTACCAACTGCAAGAGCAGGCACTAAATCTGTCTCTGCCTGAAGATAAAGTAGTGGACATTGATAAGAAGGATACCTCTTAAAATATGAATGCATTTTCTATTGCTACAAAGGTTTATTAGAGGGAATAACACCAATCCAAGAAGCCAATCTTGATCAAACTTGTAAAATCTATCATGGAACCTTGTAGTGTAGTTCTTCTCATGGACCTTCTGTTGTGGAAATAAAATAGCAATCACATTACCCTTTTGCACTGACACACTGCCCAAGACAACCATGGAATCATCACAAAATATGGTAAGACCTACAAATTTCTTAGGAAAAGTCAAGATAGGAGCCAAAGTCAACAACTCTTTAATCTTTTAAAAGCTCTATCACACTCATTTGACCATTGAAAAACAATCTTTTCTAAGTGAACATGGTCAAAGGGGCTGCAATGGAAGAAATATTTTTACAAGTCAATGATAGTGTCCTACTAGCCCAATAAAACTCCAAATCATGGTAAGAGAAGTAGGCCAAGACCAATCATAAAACCACAGCTGCTTTGGCTGGAACAACCATAATACCATCCTTGGTTAACCACGTCACGCAAGAAAGACCCAAAAAATCTAACTAAAACTCACACTTTGAGAACTTCACATGAAACTGCTCATCTTTCAATCTCTAAAATACAACCCTTAAATGTCTCATATGTTGTGCCTTTATCTTGGAATAAATGATCACATCATCAATAAACACAATCTTAAAGGAACCAAGATAAGGCTAAAACAATATGCTCATAAACTCCATAAACGCCATCGGGGCATTACTCATCCCAAAAGACATATCTAAGAACTCATAGTGGCCATACTGCATCCTGAAAGTCATCTCTAGAACATCCAAATTAAACTAATTAGAAAATTCTAAAGCACCCTAAAGTTTATCAAGGAAGTCATTGGTATGCGGAAAGGATGCTTGTTCTTAGTCATTTTATTCAGTTGCCAAAAACAATACACATTCTCATAGTGACATCCTTTTTTTCACAAACAAGACATGATCACCTCCAAGCTAAACACTTGGCCTAATGAAACCCTTACTCAACATATCTTGTAATTTCTCCTTCAACTCTTTCAAGTCTATCGGGGCCATTTTATAAGGAAAAACAGAATTAGGCTTAGTGCCTTACTCCATGTCAATAGCAAAATCAATATCCCTATTCAGAGGCATATTAGGAAATTCTATAGGATACACATCCATGAACTCTCTCATAATTCTCACAAAATCTAAAAGAGGTAGTGAATCAACATTAGACGATCACAAAGAAAATATATAGCCCCTTTAAGCCATAAACTAGGAGTACTCTTCTACTTTAACCTCAGTGAATTAAGAATAACTAAGATAACGATCTCAGCGTAATAATCTAGATTCACATGATAAGGGAATAACTATTTATACCCAATATAAAATCAAGAATGATCATATCAAGAATGATCAAATCTACCCAAGTCTTATGCTCCAAAAAAGTCACCACACTTGATTTATATACTTGATCCACTATTAAAATAGTCGCCTATGGTACAGAAACATGAACGGTCATAGCAATGGGATTACATATAGAACCAATGAAAAAAGAAAAAGATGTTGATACATAAGAGAAAGTAGACCCAAGGTCAAATAACATGAAAGCAGGATAGAATCAAACTAACATACTACCTGTAATCATAGCATAATAGGCCTCTGCCTCATGTCTCTAAAGGTAAACATAACAATGTACAATCCTACTACCCTACTAAGTGAATTTTTAACCACATCATAAGCTCTCTAAGATCCACACCTAGTACTTCGTGATACTCTTCTAATGCCCTATGCACCCCCTCTAGCAATAGGTGTTGCAGTTGGACAAATATGACGTTGTCCACTCTGTTATTAAGGACCTATCATGCATTTAGGGCAATTTCTATTCAAGTGACCAAAATTATCACAAAAAAAGAATTCTTTGCTAAACAAACCACGCTGAGCAGACCAGAAAAAGCAAAATAGACACCATAACTAGAAGAACCAGAACGAGACACTCCCCCTGCATAACCTAATATCTGATCACTTGAAGCCTCAAAACTTGCAAACCCACTATCATATTGAAACACTGCCTAAACAAGTCTACTATAGTAACCATGAGAACCTCTGCCCGAAGAATCCCTATATCAGGATAATAACTCTATCGACATACACTCTTATCACCATCACCACTCTGAGCACTCTATTAAATAGTCTCATTTATATTGGAATGATCCACAATACTCTAAAAAGAGCCAACTTAATTTACTAACTGAACCATTACCAACTAAAGAGAAGTAGACAATCTCTTTACAAACTTTTTAATTCTTTAGCCTCTGTGGTGATACTACCTATGCCATATTTAGAAAAGGTATGGAAATAGGGCTTGTACTTTTCAACAGTCATGCACTGAACCAAGTCATCAAACTCACCCCTTAAGCTAAAGGGCACATGTCTCTTAATAAAAATCTCTAATAATTTGGTCCAAGTCAAAAGAGGGGAACTCACTAGCTTATAACCAACTAATGATCTCCACTACTATTTATCTATATCACTCAACTGTAAGGTAGGGTAATCAACCCAACAAGCCTCAAGCAAACTGAGGTTATACAACCTCTCCTGATAGCTAATAAAGAACTCATCTGCATCCTCACCAATAGTACCATAATACATAGGAGGTTATAATCTCATGAATCTCTCAAATCTTTTCTTCTCATTAACAGATATCAATAGACTAGGAACCATAGAAGTAACAATAAGTCTGGCAGGTAACACCTTGATGGGGCTACGATAGTACCGGTTGTTCCTAAAAAGTCTTAAAACCCTTAATAAGAACCTATCCTAGTAGATGAACATCCTCTCTCATTTATGAATAATCAGGGTATCAATTAGAGTAACTGACTTTGGAATGCCATCCAATGTCTCAAAAGATGAATAAGAAGATCATGTAATGCTAGAGTAGCAATAAAACCTGCGGGGTCTAGGATAGTCACACACAATCTGGTTGATAAGCTGCCTCAACATAATCAAACATTGGCTCAAGAGAGGATTCACTAGCATGTCCTCTAGTTAGAGTAGCTCTTCATTCCTTGCCTCTACTATAGTGTCAATCATGACCCATGCCTTGTTCTTTGACTAAGGCTCTTGTACTGAGTGTTGGCTTACCTTCACCAATAATATCGGATCGAATTCTCACCATCTACATATATAGAGTAAGATACAAGTTTAGAATACATAGTATTAATAACATACATGATATGGAATCAAAATAGAGTATTTTCCTAAAAATACCTCATAGCCTCCCAAAGATAGATAAAGACATCATCATATCGATCCATGAAATTTCATTAGATATTTTAATCGTTTACTCATGAGATTGGTTAACATAATGCTCTGATATGAGATTATCACAAGCCAAAAAAATAAGTTCATGATGACACTTACTTTATCCTACCTTAGTAGGTAATCCCAACACCAAAAAAGAGACAAGTAAGGAAAATCTAATAAATAAGAGAATGAATATAACTCTTTAGAATAAAGCTAAACATAATACAATATCAATAAAATCTTAGAATTAACATCTAAACAACCACTAAAAACTAGTGGCACGATTAATGCAGAACTCAAGCTGTCGTCAAAGTACATAATACAAAGATTTGTATGTCTCAAAACAAAAATAAAGACAACATAATATTAAATAGGAAGTCTAGACTATTTGCACTTAAACTAAGATCTGCACCAAAAAGGTACAAAAATTTTGGAGTGAGGATGGTCCATTTGTACTTAGCAGGCCTCATAGGCTGACCAAGAAAAATAGATAGCTAAAAATATAAAGGAAACTATGCGCAATTCTTCCACACGCATACAAAAGAGTTCCCAATGGTAGCTCAATCTAAATAGCTCATAACAATTTAAAAAATAAAATATCATTACAAATAATATGATATCACCACCACATATAAATAAGTCCAACAGTAATGAAATTATACATGTAGAAGAGATGAAATATATGCAATATCAATGATATGGTATCACACCTCAAATTCCAGTGAAATGGATAGGCACCCGACATCCCAAAAGACTTGAGAGAACCAACTTTTAGCCTTACTATCCATGTAAATAAATATAATTATAATGAAGCTTCGATAAATATATATAAGCTATAGTGATGATAAAGACTAACATAGAGATATGACCAAGTCTACTAGTTGGAGTACCTATACCTGCAATATGAAGCACAATGACCCCCATAAGGGACGTTAGTATGAATGAATGTACTGAATAACTAAGGCATACTGTATATAAAGAATAAATGACCATTTTTTCTTGTATTTGAAAAACCATATACATTACATTCTTTTTCTTTTCTTTACTTTTCTTTTCTTTATAAATTTACTATGTGATACAAATGTCTAGCTGATTAGTGGTCAAAGAGGATGAACCATGCAAGGCATTTTAACCCCTGGGATACAGTCCTCATAAATTTACAAATTAGGATAGATCTATGCTAGGCTTGACTTTTATCCTGGGATGCCACTCATAATTTAAAGATTGGGATCGATCCATGCTAGCATTAGCCCCTAGGATACCTCCCATCAATATATAGATTCACTTTATATTTTATTTGTTCTATATTTAAGGTTATTATTTGGTGGTCATCACATTATTGAATTTGAAACTTTAGACCAAAAGTAAATGACATACAAATATGCACTTGATGTAGGAAGTGAAAGTAATAGTAATATAACACTGAGGAGATTAAATAGATTAGCGAACCTTGTTTGACTAAGAGAAGAACTCACAAAGCTTGATGTGTAAAGTACCTTTCTCATACTAGTACTTAGAAGAGTAAATGTGCAGATCTGGTCACCAACATATTTTGAAGTACTTTAATACACTAAGATATAGGAACAAGGTCATTAGATACATAGGAGGTTGAACACTGCCATTACTTATCATTTGCAAGAAAGATCACTTAGGAAGCTTACTTAGTTACACAAGAGTTAAACTCGTGCCAAAGAGTATGGGATCAAGACGCCTTACATACCTTATTGTACAACTCTGATGCATCCCAAATTAACCTCCTTCTTTTTAGATTACTAATCTACACTCCGGTAAGTAGTAAAACCAGTATTAGTAGTCAACCAAGTCATTTGGGCTACTTATCCTCACCCAAACACTAGTCGGGCCATAAGCCTATAGTCTATCAAATCAAGGATGTTCTTCCAACCCCTTCCATCCAATTACATTCACATATTTCCCCAATACTAACCAAGTAGTCCCTAACATATGCACATTAAACAGTTCCTAAAATAGCCCCAAATATCTTTTATCATAGCAATTATACATTGAACTCATCATTTCTTAAGTTTATAACAATAATAACACAATTCTTAACTAAAACATGTATATAGGAAAGGCAAAAATGGGTAGTAATCTTACTTTAGTTTTGTAATAGTTTATTATCTTAACTTGTATCTCTTCAATATCTTGATTCCTTCATACATAAACCAAAGGAGAAAATAAATATCACTTAATAACCAAGAAAAATGGGACTGCCAAACTTATAGAGAGTTGTTTTATGATTTAAACCTGAATATCATAATTCCCATATTCCTCTTAAGATAAGCTTATAATTTATTTACTTACCTTTATCTTTGAAGGAAAATAAAACCCAAAAACCCTAATGAAATTATAGGGCTGCTTAGAAGCTAAAAGAGAGAAAGAGAGAAAACTCTAGAAAGCTGATTTTTGTGTAAGTTAAAATACTCCAAATGATCTGATCCTAACCCATGTAAAAGGGACCTTCTTTTTGTGACCTTTTTTCCCATTTTTATCCTTAAAATATCACATAGGTGATTCATCTACTTGTCCATTTAACTCTGGCCTTGATGGACTCAAAATTGTTGGTTCTTGGCTGCCCATTCTTCTCCTATTCGCTCACTTAGTTTGGGTCATAATCAATTCAAGTAGGTGGTGGAGTACTTGACCTAATAATTTTCTCAAAGGAGTCTTAGTAGGTGATATAACCACTTGGTTCTTAGGTTGGTTAATAAGTCAAAGTAGGTGATGTACCAATTTTTTGCCTACTAGCATAATTTAAGCCAAGCAAGAAGCTCACTTATTTTATTTTATTTTCTAAATCTTAGTCATTTCTATTTACTCAACACATATATACTTGTACATTTTGAACCTTAATGTAGAAAAACACTTTATTATCTCGAGTTCAACTACTTTTGTTGGGGTTAACATGGGTATACATATGCTGAAATGTTTGGGGTACTACAATAGCATCCAAACCTTTTCTTAAACCATCACTCTTGTATAAGAAACTTAGTACCTCAACTATAAAATAAGGCTACATTGAATGACATATGAGTGGAACTAATATATGCAAAATATGGGGTGTTACATCTCTCCATAGGAACATTCTTCCTTGTATATTAGCATACCAACCAACCCAAGCAAATTCAACCCAAGTTAAGTTCTATTATTTTCCAAATAATGCACAAAAACTTATACTTACTTGTTAATGCTCCAGCTCCACACTTTTGACTCCCTCTACAGATTGGAATAATGAGGATACTTGGATTTCATTGCTTCCCCTGCTTCCCATTTTACTAGTTTCTCACTATAGTGCTTTTATGGAAGATACTTCTTTATTTCTTATCTTCTTAAATTGTTCATCGAGGATAGCAATGGTACTTTTTCATAAGTGCAATCTTCTATAACTTGTACATCTTTCATAGGAGTAATGCGAGATGGATCTCCTATGAACTGTCAAAGGATAGAGATGAAAACACTAGATGAACCATTAAAAGTTCCTGGGGTAGGTCTAACTTATATGCAACTTGGAAAATCTTTGAATAATCTTATATGTCCTTATATAGTCGCACTTAGTTTTCCTTTTTACCAAACCTCATTATCTTTTTTATTGGAGACACCTTAAGGAATATCTAATCTCCTATATCAAACACTAGGCCTCTTGTTCTATCATCTGCATATGATTTATTTTGACTTTGAGTTATTTCTAACCACTATTGTATCTATCATTACCCAAAAATCAAGGGTCATGAAGGCACTTGTCGACAAGCCTTGACCAGTAAGCCTATCACCCAAACTAATATGAAATAAGAAATCAATACCAAAAACAAAGGTCGGTCTTCTAAAACAAAGACAAACCACACAATATGATAATGGCGTAAGTACATAACCAAACATACCATATTAAATCTTAAAACCCGATGTCACAGTGTAAGAACTACTAAATATATCTCCAATGTCTAAAGATACAATGATAGTCCAAAAAGGAACAAGCTCTGTCTCTGAATACAAATAAAACATAGTTTAGACAAGAAAAGATAGAAGGTCAACTCTGAATGCATAGGTCAACCGCTACCTCAAATAGCTCCAAGTATCGCCTGAATCAGCTGTCGTACAGTGCACTCGTACCTGGATCTACACCAAAAGGTCATAGTAGGATGAGTATGGTCCACTTATACTCAGTAGGTATCATAGGCCGATTAAGCAAAGAATAAAATGAAGCATATAAAATGCACACTATGGGCATATCATCTGTAATCAGAAAATGTCCCAAATAGTAGCCCACACCTTCTCCACTAAAAGTTCTATAATATTCATATATACCACACACAAAATATGAGAAAGAAGCATAGGTATACAGGTATCATACGTACAAGAATGAAAAAGAAGTACGCATAGATAGACATTACAACAAAGACAATAATATAACACATGATAAGCATAATATATATATATATATATATATATATATATATATATATATGAAATATGATGAAGATTATGAGGATGATGATGAAGTGATGTAATGCCCGAGGTTGTCGCACAACCTTTGTATACACCTACTGAGGTATGATCCTGAGATAGAACCCATGGGGTTTCAGTTACCTATATACAATCCACTATCTAATACCAATATATGTGACTCATGTCCAACACATCGCTCGACAAAGGGTCTATAAGAATGTCACAAGTAAGTGTTTTTAATATTTCTACACTGGTACCAATATTTCACAGGTGCATATAATATGAGGATGCAATGCTTACAACCAACCAAAATGAGAATTTCCAAAGCCAACCGATATACCAACCACGTGAGCCAAAATCTAATCACTATGCCAACCATTCATAAATTCACAGTAATACATATGCCGAGTAATTAATATACACAAAAACATACCATTAATACCACATAAATTCCATTTTGAGTTGTTCCACCAGAATGATACCACCAAAGATACATACATAAGGCCGACAACATCATCTAATACCCCACACAATCACACATACCAAATAATATCTCAAAACCTCAAAATAACAACAATATAGGCCCTCACACGGGCATAATGCAACATTAATAGCCTTTTCTATGATTGATTTCCACACCCATAGCATGATTTTATACCAATATTAACTACGAACCTAGTCTGAAGAAAGCTAAGCCATAACCTACCTCAAATGTCATAAACCGGTACAAACAAGCCTTTAACACCACATTTCAACCTCATGAATGAACCTAAAATCAACTAAAATACATAAATAAAAAATCTACATATTAAAATAAAGCCAACGGTATCCATATTTTCCATTTTTGGGTTGGGGTCAAAAAGGACCCTCGAAATGGATTTTCGTAAAAGAAGTGTAAACCCAACATTTTTGTTCAAAAATATATACCTATAATTGAAGGAAGCTATAAGAGGTAACCCAAGTGAAAACTGATTAAATTTGGGGTTTAAATCGAGAAATTACTAATTTTAGGCCTTACAGGCCAAAACCCCCAAATTCCACCTTTGAATTCAAACTTTAAAAGGATTTAAATGACAAGAATCAAAGAAATATAATTGAAATAAGAGTTGTTAACCCTCTCCAAGTCTAAAAATAGAGGGAAAAAAAGAAAATGGGGTTTTCATATATACCAAGTGCCGCTAAAACAAACCCTAGGCTACTTTAGCAGTCTGTGCTAAAGTGCCTGGGTGCCACTAAAGTGGTACCACACTATAGTGACAGTCTGCTAAAGCGGGTCCTGGACCGTTTTAGTGGCAGACGCTAAAGTGCTTAGGTCACTACTTTAGCATTATCAGCTAGGCTAACAGGGACACTTTAGTTCCAAAGGGCCGCTAAAGTGCCCAAGGGGTCGCTTTAATGGTCATACCAGCAGCTGTGCACCAACTGGAAACTTGGAAAATTCTAAGTCTCCGTGGACCTCTCGGGATTCATCCAAAATCCTACGATTGTAAATAAACTATACTACCCTATCAAATTTGACGATCCAGACTCAATGGAGATTTCATATTTTTGAAAGACGTCATTTTCTGAAAATTGACCCCCAAGACCCAATTCATAACTTTCTGAACGAAGGATCAAAATAAGATATAAAAGCCATAAAACCACATCAATAATGTTCCAACTAAATCGACGTTCCATATCTGCTGGTACAGTTTCTTTTGTCATTCGATGCACAAATTAATAAATATTAACCAAAGTCAACTATAAGGCTTTTCAATCCACCAAAAATACAAACTCACACAAATTACACCACAACGCATTGGAAATTGTGTCAATCCTCCCTACACCCCGCAACAACCATAAAGCAACCATAGGAAAGGGTAAATGGTCAAATCACATAGGAATGAAAAATTCACAAAAATCACCAAAAATCAAGTCATTAAATCATCCACTACTAAAAATCTAGTTCATCCTCAAACTAAAGGCAAGGAAAGTACTTGAATCAGTGAAAGATGATGATAACTACCCTGTATATCAGACTTAACCTACTAAGTAGCCTAATCTACTGGACGATGTCTCCACTGGATATTAACCACTAGAATATCTCTAGAATGCAACCGTCAAACATCCCTAGCTATAATGGAAATAGAAT
Organism: Capsicum annuum; assembly: GCF_002878395.1. Taxonomy (NCBI): domain Eukaryota; kingdom Viridiplantae; phylum Streptophyta; class Magnoliopsida; order Solanales; family Solanaceae; genus Capsicum; species Capsicum annuum. Next base: position 148,581,313 of record NC_061116.1, read on the forward strand.
CCTTAACAAAAGACAACCTCTTATATAACTGCATTGAATCCTAAAGAATGACATGATACTCATTCAAAATCTTACACCGAAGCATGGAAACATTAAAAACTGTATGGATGGTTGATAAATTTTGGGGTAATGCTAACTCATAAGCCACATCCTCAATAGCCTAAATAATTGTCGCGCCCAAGCGCACACATAAGTGTACGTGGTCTCAACAAGTAATATAATAGCCTTAAATAAAGTCGAATAACGATCCCTCAAAGACTTGTTTTAACAACTATTCAACTTTAGTTTAACTACTGATATTAATCAGTGCAAACATAACCAACAGAGTTTTTGAGTTATAAACTGAAGTAAACAATGCGTAAAAGTAAAAGTGCTTAGACAATCAATGGATAGAGATTCGGGGTTAAGGCTCTGCGAATAATCATACTATGCTATTGAACTTCATTGGTTGATTTACTTATCTTGGTTGATGATACATGAGGTTGATATTATGATCATGGTCTCTCGAGCCTCTAATCCTCTATCTAGCTTAAACCCACGACTACATCATTGCTCGAGGATGTGAGAACTAAGCTTACTCATTTATATTTCATCACGTAATGAACCAAATAGGTCACTTAGGTATATATCTATCCTATGTGCAAATTATAAGTTTATTATGTAGAAGATTACAAGCCAACTCTATTTACCCCCATGTTCTATCCTCTTGTTCCTCCTCTCGGGCTTACAAGACGACAACGGATGTATTCTAAGGTTTGCAAATCCTCAAAACAGTGATAACAAGGGTAAATGAACATCCAAATATGATAAATAATCCAAAAAAATCAATTCAAAGCAATAGTAATCATGTTCTTGGCCTTAAGCTCGATAAGGGGGCTTTTAGCCGCTCATGGACATAACCGTAATCATAATCGATGAATACATAAAAAAAAATCCATAAAAAACTAAAGTAAAGAAATAAAAACCATAATTGAAGTGTTTTCCAGCCTCTCTCAAAGTATCTAAGTCGTACAAGGTGTGTTTCATTGTGTTCGAGTGTCCTATTTATAGGAGGACAAACTAAGTCTATTTTTAACATAGTCTGCATCGCGCCACTAATCACATGGCATAAGGTCCGTATCATATCCTAATCATAGTAACACACTGTAAATTATCCCTTAGTTATAATACAAGGCAACATCGCACCTCTAATAGTGGTGGCTTTCCTCCGCGACGCGCCATTACTCCAAAGTATCTATTTTTACGTCGAATCTTGTCCCATGCCTTCATCCCTTCATTACAAACCTTGTGATGTTATTTCCAATTGATTTCCAGCTTGTGTATCTTCCAAATGTAATCATCATCAACTCACCAAGCATCCTATAGTATCAAAAACCATGAATTAGAGCTCAAAACAACACAATCATCCAAGACAACGAACTAGAAACTTAAGCTAAGAACTAGTTTTGCCCTTTATGGTCTTTAACTTATTGTTTGACTCTTGGCTTGATTAATTTGATTTTTAAACACTATAAACAAGTTCAACACATAATTACACAATCAAAACCTTACAAACTCATTACACAAACTAGAATCCATTGAGATCAACTAGAACAACACCTAGCTCAAGCTAGTAACACTAGTTTTCTCGTTTGAACTCTAAATGACCAATTTTAGTCCAAACTTGTTTGAAAAACACCTTAAACATTGTAATCAAGTACTTAAATACTTATATTCTCAATTATATCATTATTGACTTATTAAGCACACAAGAAGTCCTTAAAACAAGGATAAATAAGCCCGGATAATAACACTAAGGTGCATAAATCCACCTCAGATTAAAAATCTCAAAAGGTTTGATATACCTTGGGATAAGCTTGCTCCTTCTTCAAACCTCATCACGCCCTTTATGGTCAAAACATGAAGAATTACTCGATTACCAACACTAAATATCTAGGCACAAAGTCTATGATCCACATTGCACTTCTGCCTAATTTGAGCTGCTCGAAGTATATCCTGAATAACCTAAACTCTATCCAAAGACTAGCGATGCAAGTCCATACCTCAAGGTGTAATCTCAAAAACGTCAAACCAACCTACTATAGAGCATACAAAGCCTCGAAAGGAGCCATTTCAAGGATAGAATGGTATCTATTATTAAATTCAAACTCCATCAAAGATAGATGTTGCTCCAACTGACCACCTAAGTCCATAACACAAGCATGGATCATATCCTTCAAAACCTAAATAGTCCGCTCTGATTGATCATCGGTCTAGTGGTAAAATGTTGTGCTAAGATCAACTCGGGTAACCAACTCCTCCTGAAAAGTCTTCCAAAAGTGAGATGTGAATACTAAATCTCAATCCGAGATAATAGACACTGGCACACCATAAATATGCACTATCTCATGAATACAGATATGAACCAACTTCTCAGCACTTAAAGAAACCTGAATCAAATTCAAATAAGAAAACATGGACAATTGATCCATAATGACCCTAACACTATCAAAACCATGAGAAGTATGAGGCAATCCAGTCATGAAGTCCATAGTGATCCATTGCCATTTCTATTCGGGAATGGATAACTTTTGAAGAAAACCACAAGGCCTCAAGTTCTCAGTCTTTACCTACTGGCAACATAGGTAATGAGTTATAAAATCCGCTGCATCCTTCCTGATACCACCCCACTAGTAATGCTGCCTCAGATCATGATACATCTTAGTTACTCTCGGATGAGTTATCTTTAACAATGAGCCTCCTTCTTAATAAATCTAATCCAATCACCCGCACTTGGCACACAAACTTGGCCTCCAATCCTCAAAACACCATCTGGATCAAGCGAGACTTCCTTATCTTTGCCACTTAACACCATATCCTAAATTATTTTCAACCCAGCATCATCAAACCATTGAGCCAAAATTTGGTCCACCAATGATGACCTAGCATCCATAAATTCCCAAACACGCCCAGTTGTCAAAATATCAAGCCTAACCATCTAGTTAACCAAAGACTGAACCTCTAAGGCCAAAGGTTGCTCCTAAATCAAAAGATAAGCCAAGCTATCCGTGTTAGTTGACTTTCAGCTCAACGCATTCGCAACCATATTAGCCTTGCTCGAGTGATAGAGAATAGTAAGATCATAATCCTTAAGCATATCAAGCCAATGACGCTGCCTCATATTGAGATCTCACTGGATGAAGAAATACTGAAGGCTATGATGATTCGAGAAAATCTCACAATGGACTCCACCCAAGTAGTGCCTTCTAGGTGTGGCAATGGGGCGGTGCGGTACAGGTGTGGTGTATGTTTTTTATATATCCGTGAATTTAAAAACTTCCTACACCACCCTATATCACCTTTAAACCCCCATAAACCCGCCCACACTAATGCCCGTGCATATCCATACTGCACCGCCCCACATTTTTGTTTTTTCCCTTTTTGATAAATTTATAGCTCCATTGGAAACCATAATATTTTCAAATCTACAATTAGGAAGTAGAAACAATTAATTTCTATTATACTGAGAAATTGTCAAAGAAGTATCAGGTGTACAAGAAATGATCAAATAATAATTTTTTATTTATAAGATGAATCAAGAAATTAAAATTAGAGATCAATTAGTTTATTTGATTATTTAAGTCCTTGCTATAGATAAGTTAAATAAGCTATGCATGACAAAGTGATTTAGTAAGGAAAAAGCTTTAAACTTTTGTTTGATATTTTGTGTTATAAAATTATTTTACCGGTTTGAAAAGAAAAGTTATGAAATTATTTATTTGTAGTGTTATATATATCGTTTTAAGTATGATATAATTTTAAGTAAAGAATACATATAATTCTAGGTAGATTCACAGGAATAATAATAAATTTTAGCTTTGTTTTTTTTAATTTAAACTCCACATATACCCGCAACCCCCCTCCCTGTCTCGCACCATTTTAAAAAGCCTTACTCCAACCCTCCCTGCACCCACATAGCCTAAAACATGCACCGCCCTGAATAGTCTCAAACGCGCACCACCACATTGCCATCCCTAGTGCCTCCATAACTTCAAAGAAAAAGTAACCTCTCACAACTCTAAATCATAGGTAGGTACTTTCTCTCATGGGTCTTTATCTGATGAGAAGCCTGCACAATCACCTTACCCTTTTATATCAACACTGCACCTAACCCAATGCCATAAGAATTATAAAAGATGGTAAAGCCCATGCCATCTCTGGACATAGTCAAGTTAGAAGATGAAGTCAACAAATCCTTGAGCTTTTGAAAGATCGCCTCACAAGCATTGGACCACTAAAAGGAAATATTCTTCAGAGTTAACTTGGTTAATAGAGCAACAATAGATGAAAAATCCTCAACAAAATGGTGACAGTAACCTGCTAAACCAATGAAACTCCAAATCTCGGTAGGAGAAATAGGCTTAGCCCAATCACGAACATTGCAATCTTAGCTGGATTGACCATGATACCCTGATTGATCACTGCATGACCTAAAAAAGAAATAGACTCTAACAAAACTCACACTTATAGAACTTAGCATACAACTTCTCCTCCCTTAATATCTAAAGCACAATCCGTAAATGCTCCTCATGATTGGCCTCACTCCTGGAATAAACCAAGATACCATCTATAAATACAATAACAAAAGAGTCGAGATATGATCGAAATATCCAATTCATCAACTCCATGAACGTGGTTTGGGAATAAGTCAACCCAAAGGACATGAACAATCATTCACAATAACCGTACCGAGTCCAAAAAATTTTCTTTTGAATATCCAAAGCTCTAATCCTCAACTGGTGATATTCGAATCTTAAAGCAATCTTGAAAACACTAAAGCACCTTGAAGATGATAAAAAAAATCCATCAATACAATGAAGGGGATACTTATTATTAACCCTCCACTTATTCAACTATTGATAATCAATACACATACGCATAGACCCATTCTTTTTCTTCACAAACATGACTGGCACACCTAAGGTGATACACGAGGCCAAATAAATCCCTTATCCAACAACTCATATAATTAATCCTTTAATTCCTTTAACTCAGCGGGGGACTTCCTATAAGGGAGAATGGAAATGGGCTTGATGTTCATCTCAACATCAATAGAAAAGTCAATATCATGATCCAGAGGCACACCACGCAATTCCATAGGAAATATGTCCTGAATTCATGGACAATACAAACAGAATCTGAAGAAGGAGGCGGAGCAACGCTAATATCATAAATATAGCCAAATCAGGCAAACACCATCTCTTTACCAAACAACGAGCCTGAATAAAAGATATAACCCTCTTAACACCTGAATGAAAGTCACCCTTCTAAGTTATCTTTAGCCTAACCGGTGGAGCTGCATGCTCTAAGCATAACAGTCTATGATATCATGATAAGAAGCTAACCAATCCATACCTAAGATGACATTAAAATTTACCATTTCTAAGATAATCAGATCTACCAAAGACTCACGCCCAACAAATGACACAAGACAAGATTAGTACACTCGATCCACCACTAAAGAGTCTACTACAAGGGTAGAGACATGGATAGGCATGGTAAGAGGCTCACTAGCAAAATCAAAACCCAAAGAAAAATATGCATACACATAAAAGAAAGTATAACCCAAATCAAATAACACAGATGCAAATCTAAAACAAACAAGGGTGATACCTGGGATGACAACTTTGGAAGCCTCCGCCTCTATTCTGGTAGGTATAACATAGCACTTTCTATGACCACTACTTGACTCAGTAGCCTTGTAGGCACCACTACCCCTGCCTCATGCACTTCTAGTAGAAACTCTACCTCTCACAGCCGATATAGGAGTAACCCTGAAAACATAGCAGGGACAGTCCTTGCCTAAGTGGCCAACCTTATCACATACGTAGCAATATCTATGACCTAACTCAATAGAAAGAAGTAAGGTTAAGCTAGAATGACTACCAAAAGTTGTTGAAATAGAAGACTTACTACCTCAACCCTACAAGGCTGCCTACACTAGTCTATCATGATAACTATGAAAACTACTAAAATCTCTACCTCAAGTAGTACACCCTATGAACTTGCCCTGGTGGTGCACCCTCTTAGAACCTCCTTGAAACCCTTGAAATAGACTCAATCATCTTAGCATGACCCATAAAATCAAAAAACATTACCCTATACACTATTATATGAGTCATAGCTAGCTGAAAAGAAACATCTAGAGAAATATCCAACCTCTTCATGAACTTATAAATCTTCTCAGACTCAGTGAAAATATTAGTATATGAATATCAAGAAAAGGCATGGAAATGTGCCTCATACTCTGTAACAGTCTTGGAGCCTGCTCCAAGTAATCAAACTCATCTCTCATATGATCCCTCAGATTGTATGGAATAAACCTATCTAAAAAGGCCTCAACAAACTGATCCTAAGTCATCTGTAAAGAATCATGAGGTCTGTAATTAACAAGTGACCTCCACCAATCCCTAACAGTATCTCACAACTGGTAAATAGCATATGCATCCTTATGTGACTCAAGCGATCCAAGGTTATGTAAATTTTCATGATATTAATCAAGAACTCATAGGCATCCTTGCCCACAATGCCACTGAACCTAGGAGGACCCAAATAATTAAATCTCACAAACCTATTCTAATCCTCAGAAAACATAATTGTACTCGCAATAATAAAAGGCATGGTGTATCTGGTTAGTTGAGATCCCAGTTGAGGAGGTAACACTAACAAAGGTTGATCTTCTAATCTCGAAATACCATACTCAAGCATAGGCACTGAAAGAGAAATAACACTCGAGTTCGTGGGGTACCATAAGGAGATATTAGTACCACTAGACGATCCACACTCCAGACCAGAGGAACACCATAGGTAGACTCTAGCACATACGGGGGTACAATACTCAAAGCTAGATGAACTCTAGGTGCACTCAGAGGAGCACCCTCAAAATGCGTCAGTAAACGAATCAACAACCTCTTAAAAACTAGGGTAGAAGAACTCTATAGGACCGAAGTAGGACCCATAACTCCAGTATGTTCAATATGAGGCTCAAGGGAGAGCTCTCTAGTACTATCTCTAGGCGAGACAAATCCTCGTGCCCATCATCTACATTGAGTTTATCTACAACTCATAGCTTATTTCCTATACTAGGATCTCTCCTCGGATGATGGCTCCACATCTCTATCCTCATGAGATCTAGTCCTCACCATCAATGTAGAAAGAGTTAAAAAAACACAAGTTATGAAAGATCTGTACAATATAGAATGAAATAAAGGAAATTTCCTAAAGATATCTCATAGCCTCTCGAAGATATAAACTGACATCTACATACCGATTCATGAGACTGTATTAGACACCCCATTCTTATACTATTGAGACTAATTAAACCTGGCTTCTCTCATACCAACTTGTCACAACCCAAAAACCAAGTGTCATGATGAAATCTTTGATAAGTAAGATTATCGACCAAATTGATATGAAATAAAAAATAAATACCAAAACCCAAGGAAAGGCTTTAAGAACAAAGCTGAACCACACAACATGGTAATAGTACATAACCAAACATACCATACAAAATCTTAAAACCTGGTGTCATAGTGTAAGAATACTAAATACATTTCAAATGTCAAAAGATAAAATGATAGTTAAAAAGGGAATGAAACCTATCTCTGAATACAAATAAGACATAGTCTAGAAAAGAAAAGATAGAAGGTCAACTCTGAATACATAGATCAATCGCTACCTCGAGTGGCTCAATGTATTGTCTAAATCAGTGGTTATGCGGCAGACTCATACCTGGATTTGTACCAAAAGGGTGTAGTAGGGATGAGTACGGTACACTTGTACTCAGTACGTATAATTGGCCAACTGAGCAAAGAAGAAAATAAAGTATATAATATACACATTATGGGCACATCACTTACAATTAGAAAATATTTAAAATGATAGGTCACACCATCTCTAATAATAATTCTATGGTATTCATATATACCATACATAAAATACGAGAAATAAACATAGGTATAAAGGTATCACACATATAAGAATGAAAAATATGTAAACATATACAGACGTCACAGCCAAGGTGATGATACAACATAGGATGAGCATACTATATATATGAAATGCAACGAAGATGATAATGATGATGATGATGAAGTGATTTGATGCCTGAGGTTATCACACAACCTTCGTATATACCTACCAAGTTATGATCTCGAGGTAGGACCCACGGAGGATTCATCAACCCATATATAATCCAATATCCAATACCAATATCTGTGATTTCTATACATCACATCACTCGGTAGAGGGTCTATAAGAATGTCACAAGCTAGTATTTTGAATATTTCCATAGTGGTACTAATGTTTCACATGTGTATATAATATGAGGGTTCAATGCTCACAACCAACCAGAATAACATTTTTCAAAGCCAACAAATATACAAACTATGTGAGCCAAAATCTACTCAGTATGCCATCTATTAATGAATTCATAATAATACATATGCCTATAGAATAATAGACATAAAAACAGGCATTAATACCACATAAATTCCACTTTGGGGCTTTTTTACCAAAATGATACCACCAAATATATATACATAAGGTAGAAAAATATCATACAGAACACCATACGATCACACATAGCAAATAATATCTCAAAACCACCAAAAAATAATAATATAGGCCCCTACATGGGCACAACAACATTAATAGCATTTTTCATTATTGGTTCCCACACCTATAGTAAGATTTTGTACCAATATTAACTATTCAGCCTAGTCTAAAGAAAGTTAAGCCATAACCTACCTCAAATGTCATAAACTGGTATAAACAAGCCTTTAACAGTGAGCTTTCACCTCACAAACGAACCCAAAATCAACTAAAATACACAAATATAGAATCTACACATTAAAAGAAAGACAACAATACTCATATTATCCATTTTTGGGTCGGGGTCAAAATGGACCCCTGAAAGGAATTTTCATAAAAGAATGGTAAAATCAAATTTCTTTTGCAAACATATATATCCATAATTGAAGGAAGATATAGAAGAAAACCCAAGTTAAAATGGTTGAATTTGGGGTTAAATCAAGAATTACTAATTTTATACCTTTTGGGCCAAAATCCCTAAATTTCACCTTTGAATTCAAACTTCAAAAGGATTTAAATAACAAGAATCAAACAAATATAATTAAAATTCAGGTTTTTGGAGCTTATCCATGCTAAAAAGGGATGAAATCACCCAAAACGCAAAACCCCAAGCTCAAAGAAAAAATAATTGAAAAAAAAATGAGGAAATGGGGTTTTTATATATACCAGGTGCCACTAAAGTTGTACCCACGCTATGGTGACAATCTACTAAAGCGGTCCTTGGGCCACTTTAGAGGTTGGCGCTAAAGCACCCAAGTTACCTCTTTAACGGTACTTGCTAGGTGTCCAGGGCCATTAAAGGGCCCTCCGCTAAAGTGCCCAATGGGTTGCTTTAGCAGTTACACCAGCAGTTGTCCACCAGCTAGAGACTTGGAAAATTTTAAGCCTCTACGGACCTCTCAAGATTCATTTGAAATTCAAGAATGCAAATGAACTATGCTACCCTGTCATGTTCAACCTGTCAGACTCAATGACATTATTAGATTTTCCAAAACACATCATTTTCACAAAATTTACCCCGAGACCTAATTTCACAAATTTTCAAATCGAGGGTCAAAAGGAGATATAAAAACCATAAAACTACACCAACCATATTAAAACCTAAAATCAATGTTTTGGATCTAATGACGTAGTTCATTTTGTAACCCAATTTACTATTCAATAAATGTTGACCAAAGTTAGCTGTAAGGCCTTTCATGCCACCAAAAACTATAAACTCGCATAAATTACACCGTAATGCATTGAAAGTTGTATCAATCCCCCCCCCAAAACCTAAAACTACCACAAAGAAACCACGGAGAGGGGTAAAATGGTCAAATCACATAGAAATAAATGACTCACAAAAATGACCAAAAATTAATTAATTATAGTATCACCTTAAATTTTTCCATAGGTTGATGAAAAAGATTTGGCCTAAATAAGGCAGTTTTACTCACTTTAAACCACCCAATTGGTGATCTACACTTTTTTCCATATAAAGCTCCATAAGGTGCCATTTTGATACTCAAGTGATAGCTATTATTGTATGCTGATAAGTTATCAATTTGATGATTTTCTAACACCTTTTAAGCCTAAACTATCACGCTTTTCCATTGATTTTATGTTAATCTCTTACTTAATGCTCATTTGTATAGGAAAAGTTAAAAAAGAAAGATGAGCAAGTCATTCAAGTCAAAAAGAGAAGAAATGTGAGCAAAAAGAATAAAAGTTGAACTGCAGGCCCAGAAATCAACACTTAATTATTGCGATCGTATCTTGAGGGTCGCAATTGCATCAAATCAATAAGTCAGCATGAAGGTGATCGCGATACGACTACCATGATGCAATAGTCGTGAACGCAATCAAGCAATGGCGATCGCGGTTGAGTAGAAAAACTTCAAGGAAAAAATTGTAATTTGCTTAAAGAGATCAAAAGCAAGGTGGAATTTTTGTAATATTTGCCAAATGTGGAATTAAGGATAATATAGGAGTTTTGTAGCTTATTCTCATCCATTTTTGTATCTATCTTCCATCACTACACATTCCTCTATCTTAGCTTAGATTAGGGTTTGTAATTTCTTGAAACTTGGAGCCTAATTTGTACTAATTTTGAGCTAAAAAGACATTAGAGTGACTTCTAAGTAAAGAATTAGCTAATTTCATTGGATATTTATGGAGATTTAAAGTTTGATTTGCATTCTATCCTTCATGAATTCATAGTTTATTTATATTTATTGTTTTTTTTATTTGCTAGTTCTTTCTCTCGGGATTATGTTCGAATAGGGTGCAAGTGTGTGGGTTGTGATGTATTTGTGTAGATTTTAGTTTGTTGATGATGGGTTCTATTATTACTTGATTAAATAGGTTGGGATTTATGGGTGAAAGCCCCAAACACCCAAATGGGTTTGATGGGTGAAAATCCCAAGCTCTTGAAAGCTCAATACCATCCTTGAAAGAGGTGTTTTGGATGAACTTTAGGATCCCACATTATCCTTGAAAGAGGGATGTGGGAACCAAAGTAATAGTAGACAATTTATGGGCACATCTTGCCAACTTTTCACCATCTTAGACATAAGCGTGAGTAGAAGGTTTACTATACCATGGGTATCATCCTAAAATAGGGATACCCAATTGAGGTTTTGGGTGGCTTTAATTGACACACTTGTTAGGTACTCAAAAGGGTTAACGAGTGATATATTTATGGCTTTGTTGAAAAACTATCCTCAAAGACTTTCAACTTAGCCTACCATATTATCAACACCTAGAATTTTTATCGAATCATTACATACCCATGCATGTTTTGTCCCTAGGATAGCATAGTCCAAAGATCCTCTCCTAATTGTTACACTCTAATCATTCTTAGTCTTGAGTTAGGTCTTTAGAAGCCCAAAAATTGTTTTCATGATTGACACCTATTTCAAACCCCCAAACCATTTTGTACTATAGATTTGAATCTAGTTAGTAGCTCTTATTTTGAACCTACTTAATTTCCACTCACATTATTCCCTGTGGATTCGACCCCGACTCCTAGTTGGGTAAATATATTGAAAACGACCGCCTTGCACTTAGTTGGATGTGTAATTTAAGAGTTATCATATGCAAACTCAATAAGCGATAAATAATCATCCTAACTACCCGTGAAGTCCAATACACAAGATCACAACATCTCCTTAAGTGTTTGGATTATGTGAGGGTAGAAAGTTACTCTTAAAACTCACTAACATTCCCAAACTTTCCAAAATAACCTCCAAATATTTGTGGTAAATTGAGCTATTCTATTATATATAATAGAGACCGATACTCCATGTAGTCACACTATCTCACTAATATATAATATTACATACTCTTCAATAGTGTAAGTAGTCCTAAATGATAGGAAGAGTTCTAATTTGGTGAGTATATCAACTATTACACGTATGGAATCAAACTTTCAAGAGGAATGGTGTAAACTAATAAAAAAATCAATGTTGATGATGTCCTACTTCAAAATTGGGAGCTTCATATACTGTATATAACCTTTTAACTTTTGGTACTCTCCTTTAACTTGTTGGCAATTTGGATATTTATCTACAAATTCTGCAATGTTCTTTTTTATGTCTCCCAACCAATACACTTTTTCCAAGTCATGATATATTTAGTTGACCCTAGATAGATTGAATACCTTAAATAGTGTACTTCTGCCTTAATCCCCTTTGATAGTCCAATAATATTAGGTGCACATAATCTATTTTGATACTGGAGTAATCTGTCTTGTGTAAGCTCAAATTGCCTTGTCCTACCATGCTTTATATCTTCCTTAAGTTGTAACAAAACATAATCTTTTTATTGCTTCGCTTTCGCTTCAGCTACTAATGAAAATTTTGTCACATTATGCATAGTAACCACCTTATTCAAAGTTTCAAAAAGGCAAACCCCCAAATTATCTAGTTGGTGTAGATCTGTAGTTGTTCCTTGCCTTTCTATTGATTGCCCATAAGTGATTACTATTGTCTTATGACTTGAAGTATCAGCTGCCATGTTTGCTTTCCCTGGATGATATAAGATATCAATGGCATAGTTCTTTAATATCTCAATCTATATTTGTTGCCTTAGATTCAAGAACATCTGCTTGAATATATATTGTCTCTTACAGTTAGTATATATATCAACATGAACTCCATACAAGTATTGGCACTATAATTTTAAAGCAAATGCAACTGTTGCTAGCTCAAGATTATGTGTTGGTAAATTCTTCTTATGTGTTCATAATTTTCTTGAGGCATAGACTATTACCTTACCATGTTGCATCAACACGCATCCTAGACCTACTCTTGAAGAATCACAATGCACTACATACCCCTTTGTATCTTATGGAAGTACCAGTATGGGTGTGGAAGTTAACTTATTCTTCAATACTTAAAATCTTCCTTCACAAGCATCATTCTATTAAAATTTGGTTGCATTGTGCATTAGCTTGGTTAGTGTGCAGAAATAGAAGAAAACCCTTCAACGAACCTTCTATAATAACCTACCAAGCCTAGGAAACTTTGAACCTTCATAGGCATTATGCGTCTTGTCTAATTCTTCCTTATATATTTTGAAAATCAACCCTTATTCCTTCATCGAATACATTATGCCCCAAGAATTCCACTGATTTTAATCAAAACTCACATTTAGAGTAATTTGCATATAACTTTCAATCACGAAGATTCTACAACAACTTCCTCAAATGATTAGCATGGTCCTTTTTTGATCTTGAATACACCAGAATATCATTTATAAATATTTGCACAAACGCATGTAATAATGGTTAAACACTCTATTCATCAAACCCATGAAAATCGTTGGTGCATTTGTTAGTCCAAATGATACAAAAACTTATAATGACCATATCTTGTTTAAAATGTTGCCTTGGATATGTCTTTCTCTCTGGCCCTTAATTGGTGATAACTGAAACACAAGACAATCATTAAGAAACATTTAGCACCTTGTAAATTGATCAACAAATCATCAATTTTAGGAAGGGATATTTTTTCTTAATTGTCACCGTATTCATCTCTTGGTAGTCAATACACATTCTTAATGTGCCATTTTTCTTATGTACAAATAACATGGGTTTTCCCTAAAGGGACATACTAGGCCTTCTGAATTTTTTTTCTAAAAGTTCTTTTAATTGCTCATTCAAATTTCACAGTTCTACCAGGGTCATTCTATATGGAGAGAAAGAGATAGGTTGAGTACCTAGATCCATAATCAATACCAAACTTTATTTCTCATTCTAGAGGCAAACCTAAAAGATCTTTAGAAAATACATCAAGAAATCCATTTACCACTAGAACGGATTGAAGAGTTGGAGGCTCTGCATCTACCTCCCTCACTCTAACTAGATAAAATATTTACCCTTTATATATTATCCTTCTTGCCTTAAAATAAGAAATAAACTTAACTCTTGGAATCCCAATATTACCCCTCCATTCAAAAATTGCCTCTTTTGGAAAATGAAAATGCGATGAAAATGCACACTTTTAGTTTGAAAATCTACTGCGGCATAGTAAAAAGATGACCAATCTATACCTTATAATATCAAAATAGACCATTTCTATCTCACCAACATCAGCCAATATATTATGATCATAAATAGTCACTATGAAATTATGATAGACTCTTTTAGCTATAATAGACTTGCCAATCTGTGCAGACACTTCAAATGGCTTAAGTAGTGTTTATGATATTCTTTTGAACTATCTATTAATAAATGGAGTGGAATATGATAAGCGCATAGCTTGGATCAATTAATGCATATACATTATGTGAAAAGATGATTAGTGTACCTGCAACCACATTCAGAGAATCCTTAAAATTCTGTCGATACACTAGAAAATACATGTGATTCTAAACATTGCTAGAACTATCTTCCCTCTTAGAACCTCTACCATAAACAATTGGCACATATTGACCCCTACCTAAGAAAGTTACCGAGGATGATCATGCAACAGTTAATCTAGTAGGTCGTGCGATATCACCCCTGCCTTTTTTTGGAAAATTGATCATTATGTGTCTTGGTATGCCACAATAATAACAAACATCTATCTTAATATGAAATTCATCTAAATGATTCTTCCCACATTGACTACAAATCCATCTAGGAGGTCTTGATAGGCTTGTACTTCCCTACTCTTGGTACCCCACTACTTGCGAACCTTGACTCTCACTTTTTTGCTCGAACTGATTTCCCCTAATCCCTTCAAACCATGGTGGATCACTTGTATTAGAGTGGGAAAGTGATGGTCTAGCCATTCTACTAAAAAGATCAAGGCCTAAACTCACTTTAAGATGGTAAAAAGTGCCTTGAAGATCTGTCACTCTTGAAGGCCCTCTATTTATCTCTTGTGCCTTTTTCTTTGCCTTTGATCCTTAATGTTTTGTGTAAAAGCCTATATTATTGCTATATCCATGTCTCTATCTAAAACAATAACACTACAATCTCTAACCATATATGAATCCAATCTATCCACATATTGATAATTCTATTCTCCATATTAGTTACTATACTAGGAGCATACCTAGACAAAAAATTAAATTAGAGACTATACTCTCACATGCTCATATTACCTTAGAAAATATTTAAAAACTGATTTGCATGGGAATCTCAATTCTCAAATGAAATCTAATGATCACAAAATACTGCAATAAACTCTTCCCAACTAGCTGAAGGTGCACCTATACCCCTAGATTTTTTTTCTAAGCATCATACCATAATATAGCCACCCCTTTAATGTATATGCTACTAGATCAATAATCTTCTTACAAAATATTCATACCATCCAAAGCCCTTTGAATTTAATTAACAAAATCTTGTAAGTCTTTAATTAACAAAATCTTCCATTTCCCAAGATACAACTAGAATTCATCCATGAATTCCCTCATTATAACTACTTTCTCACCTTTAGACTTATCCAGTATCCGGATTCTCAATTTTTTCACCCTAAAATCCTTAATGTCATATCATCAATAGCATGATCAATATCATAGTAATAACCGAAATCAAACTAGTAAGTATGTAATAAATATCATAATTCATAGTCGGATTCAAATAGTAAATATAATCAATAGCCGAGCTTGAACCGGTAAATATATCATCAATGTCATCACCAATATTCAGACTTAAATGATAAGCATATATCATCATATCATAATAAATAGTTGGGCTCGAACCGATAGATATATCATCAAT
Source organism: Capsicum annuum (assembly GCF_002878395.1). Taxonomy (NCBI): domain Eukaryota; kingdom Viridiplantae; phylum Streptophyta; class Magnoliopsida; order Solanales; family Solanaceae; genus Capsicum; species Capsicum annuum. Next base: position 148,597,136 of record NC_061116.1, read on the forward strand.
ATTATAATCAATAATTGAACTCAAATCGGTAATCATATATTATCATACCATGATCTTTAGCATAATCAATAAGCATCATCTCTCAATATCAACCCATCATAACCGTCGAGTGACAAATCTCCTTACTATTACCTCACTACGCATTTTTAAGATATACCACAAACGTACAAAGGTTTACATGAACTACACGAATCTTGTCCTAAAGTGGGTTGAAAGTTTCACTTTTAATCCCTGAAGTCTCACGATTCAACCCTAAGGTAGTAACGTTGCCTAAAACATGAGAAACTAAGTTATTTATGCCTAAATTATGATTTTCAAATAGCCTAAAAGGACCAACTAACCCAAGTGTTGACAATCACATCTCCAACACCTAAAACCCATCCCAAATCTAACATGATATCATAAATATACTATGAACTAGCTCAATCTATAGGGAGGGTGAAGCCTAGTCTACCTGGATGCCGAAGAAAGCTCGAAGGAACCACTAAATCACTGACTTCCCCTTTTGAGAAGCTTCCATAAGATTCCATACTATCAAAATCACAATCTACTCATCAGCATGAGAATAATGATACCCATATTGCACCATTGTGTTCGGAACCAAAAAACACACTAAAATCTCATATGGGTCTCATTTATAAAAATCGAGTTTTCAAAGTCAACCCAACATTTACTCATACTCAAGTAGTAATTACCCTAGAAAAATGGGTGAAATCTGAGGTATATTGGTGCTAAAATAAAGATACCAAGTTCTAGGGATTTTATGGAAGAAAAAGAAAAATCAACTACGGAGATGAAGAAATCATACCACAAATATAAAGAAAAATCGCGTAATAATCATTACCCAAGCTCCCAAATTACCCACAAGCTCTAATTCCAATCTTAACCTCTCTTTAGGGTTTATGTCTTTCGAGAATGCATGAGGAATGAGCAAAAATGAGCAAAAAATTAAGTAAATATACCCTTCCCAAGTGTTCGGGTATCACAATCGTGACCCGACCCTCACAATTGCCATATATGGTGGCTGTCTGTATGAGTCGCTATCACGACATGGCACCGCAATCATGAAACTTGGTGCCTACCGAGGCTATCATGATCGCAACCCCTAGCTAGCTATCAACGAGTGCACTGGGATAGTTCCAACTCTGTGCCATCCCCTCGGGATTCAACCAGAATCTCGTATACGCAAATGGACTATGCTACCTTATAAAATTCAACATTTCAGACTCAATGTTCCAGTTAAAATATCCATCTGTGATCATTTCAACTAAAAGTGGGTCCCACACCTATTTTTTATTTTCTTAACTATCTGACCAATTGGTCAAAATAATCCCGAGTGCCTCGGGACCCAAACCAAAAGTCCACCTAGCCTAAAAATCAACATTCTAGAGCTCTTGGAATAGTCAGAATTGGAATATGAGGTCGTTTATATAAATTTTTTCTGGTAGCCAATTTGAACCAATGAAAACTCCAAAAAAAAGAAATTGGCTCTAAAACCCAAACGAACTACCTAATAATCGAACTGTCGGTACCAACAAGTCATAAATGTCTTGAGACTACTATGGAAAAGATCTAATGGTGAAAATAAGAAGAAATACGAAAAATGACCTGAAGAGTCATTACAATATCCACTACTAAATGGACTTTCGTCCTAGAAAGTCAACGATTAAGATGTACCTGAAGTCTCGAACAAGTAAGGGTATTGGGTTCACATCTCGCTCTCGATCTCCCAAGTAGCCTCCTCTACTAGGCAGTGCCTCCACTGAAGCTTCACTATGGGAATCTCCCTAGTGTACAACCGCCTGGCATCACTAGCCTATCTAACCTAACTGAATCTATCTAAGCACATGAGACGGATTAGGAATATATCACCACAACATAAAAACATAGAAAATCAAATAGATAGTAATAAAATCTAGAGGTAAGTCTAACTCATAAACCACCTCACCAATTGTGCGAAGAATCTTGAAAGGTGTAATATATATGGGTCTGAGCTTGTCTTTCTTCTCAAACCTCATCACACCATTTATGGGCGACACCTAGAGGAATACCTGATCCCCAACTCCAAATATCAAGGAACGAAGCCTATAGTCTGTAAATGCCTTCTTCCTACTCTAAGTTTCTCTCAACCTATCCTGAATAACCCTTACTCTATCTAACGACTCCTAAAGCAAGTCAGTACCATGGGGTCTAACCTCAGAAGTCTCAAACCATCTAATTGGGGAATGATATCACCTACCATATAAACCCTCAAAAGGCAATATATCAATACTCAAATGATAACTATTATTATATGTGAACTCTATCAAGGTTAAGTGCTCCTCCTACTAACCTCCAAAATCCATAATACAAGCCCAAAGCATATCATCAAGAACCTGAATGGTCCGCTCTAACCGACCATCTATACTTAGATCTACTTGAGTACCCAACTCCTTCTAAAAAGCTCTTAAAAATCTAGAAGAGAATCCGAAACCTTGGTCTGAAATGATTGATATAGGCACACCATGCAAATGGACAATTTCACTAACAAAGATGTGAGCCAACCTCTTGGCGCTGAAGGACATTTTAATAGGAATAAAATATGCTGACTTGGTCAACCGATCCACAATACCCAAATACCATCAAAACCACGGAAAGTGTAGGGAAACCCACTAACAAAGTCCATGGTGATCCACTCCCATTTTCACTCTGGAATGGCAATCTATGAATCAAACCACATGTTCGTTGATGCTTGACCTTCACCTTCTGACCACACAGGAAATGATTTACAAAGCCCACCACAATTCTATTCATGACACTCCACTAATAATGTTATCTCAAATCTCCATACATCTTAGTTGTACCCAGATGAGTGGAATATTTGGACCTATGAGCCTCGTGTAAAATCAACTGAATCAAGTTATCGATCTTCGAAACACAAATACAGTTATCAAATGTCAAGATACAATCAGAATCTATGGTAGCCTTCTTGGACTCACCATTCAACACCAGATCACAGAGGATGTGAAGTCTATTATTCTTACACTGATGATCATAAATCTACTCAAATAGTAAAGATCTAGCCTCAATACTAGAGAGAATTCTCCTAAGGTCTGAAATATCATGCCACACCATTAAGTTGGACAAGGACTGAATATCTTGTGCCAACAGCCTCTGAGAAACTAAAATACAACCCATGCTACCCATACTCACTGCTTTTCGACTCAAGGCATCTGCTACCATATTTTCCTAACCCGGGTGATACAAGATGGAAAAAATCATAATCCTTAAGCAACTCCATCCATCTACACTGGCTAGAATTAAGCTCCCTCTGGTTCATAAGATATTGAAGATTGTGATGATCGGTGAAAATCTCATAATGCACACTGTAAAGATAATACCTCCAAATATTATGCGCAAAAACTACCGCTGCCATCTTTAAATCATAAGGGAGGTATGCTCATGCACCTTAAGCTGCCTCAAAGCATAAGCAATGACATAACCCTGGTGCATCAATATACAACCCAAACCAATACCAGAAGCATCATAATATATAGTGAATCCCTCACCCTTAACAAAAAGAGCCAAAATAGGAGTTGAAGTAAGGAACTCATTAAGCTTATCAAAGGTTAAATCATATTCCTCAGACCATTGAAAATGAACTTCCTTCCAAGTCAATCTAGTCATAGGTGCTAAAATAGTAGAAAAACCCTCGACGACTCATCTATAATAACTAGCCAAGCTAATAAAGCTACGGACCTTTGTCAGAGATATGAGCCTAGCCCAATCCCGAACAACCTCAATCTTCACTGGGTATACCATATCCAATCCGTAGACACAACATGCCTAAGGTATGTCATCGAATCCAGCCAAAACTCACACTTAGAGAATTTGGCAAAAAGCACACGATCTCTCAAAGTCTGGAGCATAATCCTCAAATATTGTACATGCTCCTCTCTACTCCTCAAATATACAAGTATGCCTCAATGAACACAATCATGAAGGAATCCAAATAAGGCTTGAACACTCGATTCATCAAATTCATTAATGTGGTTGGGTAATTAGTCAACCAAAAAAAAATCACCAAGAATTCATAATGACCATAACGGGTCCTAAAGGTTGTCTTTGGGATATCCGAGGCTTGAATCCTCATGTGATGGTAACCAAATCTTAAATCAATATTAAAAAACATCGTTGCACCCAAAAACTAGTCAAACAAGTCATCAATGCAAGGCATAGAATAACGGTTCTTCACTGTGACCTTATTAAGCTTCCTATAATCAATACACATACGCAAGGAGCCATCTTTCTTATTCAAAAAAACCACAAGAGATCCTTACGGAGACATACTCAATCTATTGAAACCCTTTACCAAGAAGATCCTAAAACTGAGAATTCAGCTCCTTAAGCTTGGCAAAATCCTTTTGGTAAGGTGCCATAGAAATAGGTCGGGTTCTAGAATGAATATCAATAACAAACTCAATCTTACATGGAGAGGGTATACCAGGTAGATCGGTAGGGAAAACATTAGAAAACTCACGGACTTCAGGAATAGAGTCAAGTGATGGACTCTCCATACTAACATCACGAATATAAGTAAGAAAAGACTCACAGACCATTGAAATAAGTCTCCTAGCATACATATAAGAAATAATCTCTATCAGCTCGCGACTAACAGCTCCCTGCCACACGATTGGGGATATATTAGGCATATCTAAGGTAATGGTCTTGGTAAAATAATCCATGACCTCATGATAGTAAGATAACCAATCTATGGTTAGAATCACATCAAAATATACCATTTCTAATATAATATGATCAACATGAGTATAAATATCTCTAACAGTCACAACATATTATCTGAATGCCCGATCCACTACTAAAGAATCACCCACGAAAGTAGATACACATTATGGCATGGATTATAAATCCCAAGATAACTCTAACAGTGGGGCAAAATAAGCAGACACATAAAAAGAAGTAGATCCCAAATCAAATAAATAAAAGGCATACTGTTGGCATACCAAAAACCATACTGATAACAACAACATACGAAGACTCAACCTCAGATCTAGGAGGTACAACATACAACTAACCATGCCCTCCACCTGGCTTGGCTCATACCTAAGAACCTTAAGGAATACCCCTACGACCATACATACCTCCTATAACTAAGGGATGAACTACTGTAATAGGGAAACACTCTGAGCTAAAGCAATAATCTCCCCACAACTAAGGCAATTACTTGAATAATGAACACAACCTCTACAACTATAACATATCGTCTATGCTGAACTAGAACTAAAAGATCTGACTGATCCAAAATAACCACCACAACTAGAATATCTAAAAAATAGACCCCTCAAAGAATGACCACTACACTGACTTGGGTGTTTACTGGAACTAGGATAACCTCCATCAGTAATCTAGCGTGCTGCTAGAATGACTCTACTAGGCTAACTCTGAGGTTGATACGACTGACGAGGAGGGTACCTACTCGGGAAATCACTACCTCTGATATGAGAGCTACTATTACTCCTCCTAAATCTATCGTAAACCAAGGCCTCTTATCACTTCCCCTTTTGTTCTTGCAATGCATCTCCTCCATCATTTGAGCTTGATTAGAAATCGCTTACAGCCTCACGAGCTCGTTCTTGACCTAAATCTTAACCCAATTTTTAATGTAGCCATATGGGTATTATTTTACTCTTAATGACGTGTCTATTATTATTTTAATTACATGGTGGTATTCTCAAATTGTAAACCAAAGGCAAATAATTTGTAGACTATTTAAGGATTTGTAATTCGGCATTGAGATAGACTTCTATCTACTTTTCTTTATAAGATAGTGTTATTATATATATTTCATGTTAGATAAGGATGTTAGGATATGATAATGGATAAACCAATGTGACTTAGCCTAAATTATGAGTTTGGGATTAGATGGGTGAATCAACCCTTAAGATGAAATATATATTATGCTTTTAGGATCATATTACCTTAGGTTGCTAGCATGTTAGGAATAGTTGAAACTAATTACTCTTTAGTTTAAGGTTTACTATGTTATGCGTTGGATTATGTTGGTTTCTCAAATATGGTTATTACCAGTTATACATTATTGGGCCCAAGGTTGTGATTATGGTATTAGTTGGATTTTGGGAAGTAATTTGTCCTTGTAAAGGACGTGGTTGTAGTCTATATAAGTTCTGATGCATATAATTACATTGTTTAGATATTGGTGATGACATGCATAGATTTGTTACATTCATCCTCACTAAAATAGTAAATGGTACGATTCCAACTAAAAATATAGTTTACTACTGTTTTTTAAAAAGGGGTTTATACCCACTTTTCACTCTTAAAATGGATTTGTTTATAACGTGAATTATACCACCTTAATGAATGATTTATTAGCCTTGATACTAAGAATGATGTCTTAAAGATTTGATCGAGATAGATTTTGATTAACGGTTTTACCACTACTATTTACTTTAGTCGAGAGAGACTCCAACCCTTTCTATACTTTTATGATGATTTAGTCCAAAAAGATTACCTTGGGCAATAGATTTATAGATTTACGCTCTTTTAGACATGGCTCTAGTCCTTGTATTTATATATACTAGTCTAGTCATACGTTCCTTACACGTGTAATATTTGATTATTTAAAATTAAATAATTTTATTTATTATGAAGATTTTTTATAAAAAGTTCAAATCACTTTTAAAAGATTCTTCACATTTTAATATAATAATTTAAACATACATATATTTTATTGTAAGCACATATACATTTTACCACCACAAGTTTCAAGTGGTTAATGGATCATCATGTTTATGTTTGCCATGCAGTACCTCTTTTCCTTGTTGTTAGAGGCTAAGAGAGACACATCAATTTGAACCATATTTGTGGCACGATTATTTTTCTTCTTTTCTATGTTTAAAATCATTCCTTGCTTTTAAGATCTTATATTTATAAAATCATTGATTACATTCTTATTACGTACTTAAATCTTATAAAAATTTAGCATTTCTTAATTTTTTCTTATTCTAACACTTTTATATTTAATTCTAGATTTTTAAATCTTTCTAAAATTAAATTTAATTGATTTAGAATTCTTAATCTAATGAAAAAAGTATAAGCTGTCATTACTTTTGATTACTTCTAATAAGGAAAGATTTACCATAAATATATTTAATTGATTTTCAGCTCTTAAATATTAGAAAAAAATAGTGAAAAGATGATTTTGTCAAAAGCAAAGACTTATAATAAAAGGCAAGAAGTTCAAACAATATTTCTAAGGTCCTTCATACTTTTAATATTATATATATGTGTGTGTGTATGTATCGGAACTATACGGAGTAGATTAATGATGATGATGGTTATTGGGAATCTTGGATCACGTCCGGGTCAGTTTATATGGGTACTCCCAAAACCCTTAGGGGCCCCTTCATTCGTAAGCCATCATGCCAGAAAAGAGAGGATGTCGTAGGTCCTTTCTTTATGAGTCATCAAGATGGACAAGGTGTATAAATTAGGTTACATATTGTACTTGGATTGGTTAGAGTAGTATGGACTATACTTTGCATTTATCCTTGCATGCGCATTGCCTATCACCAATATCCACCTCTATCTATCAGCCATATGTGGGGTTGTATAGGTATCGATAATGAGTGTTGATTGGACCATTTGGGTTATGGGGTTCGGTTGAGGTATTATTGGTCTGAACTAGTCGGTTACTATATTGTGTTATTATTATGGTTAGTTCGTAATAGGTTGATTATTGGACTAGAGATTCAAGGTATGATTCTGATTGTTTTCTTTCATGATTATTTCATTATGGATAATTATCTCATGTTCAAACGTATGGATTAGAGACCCTAATTATGTGAGCACTAGTTCCTACTATGATTAGGAGGCCTTACGATGCTAGTATGACTTTTAGGTTGTACCTTTGAGTAAGCCTTATTTATGTACAAGTATATGTATCTATGGTATTACCACATTTCTCTCTTGTTCCTCATTTATTCATTTTTTATATCTATTCCTTGGCCTTGTATACAACTATATATACTTCTTCTACTCTTTATTTGTGTATTGGCCAGTGATATACGATATAGTGCTTAGGTCGTGGAGTATGGCTAGAAAAGGATAGGCGATCCTTATTGTCTCTTCAGCCTTATCATGTTAGTTCATAGATATATGGGTATATTTTACATTCTTTCTTGCGTGTTATTTATATTTGCATTATCTTTGGATCTCAATTGTCAACTGCCTACTGATTACTACATATTTGGTACTCATACTATACTTTGCACCCTACAGGTCATAGTATGGGTTCTCATTGTTGTTGTGTGTGAGAAGTGTAGAGCATCCATGGTTCATAGATCTAGGAAGATCTACTAGCACTTGGAGTATTACTATTCTCCCTCTTATATATTAGACTAGTCTCTGCATTGTATTCAGAGATGGGTGTATTAATATCTTCATTTAGTTCTTCACTTTGTAGTCTTATTAAACTAGAAGATTTTGTATTTAATCCACCAGGTTTTGGGACTATTTTATGTAGTTTAGTATTTTATTATATATCTGTTATGTTCTTCTTTTATTTCTCCTGGTAGTCCATTACTAGTAGTTTCAGACTACGGGTTGGCTTACTTACTGGTGGGTTATAGTAGGTGCCATTATAACCTGAGAAATCTGGTCATGGAAATTGGTATCAGAGCCAGTTTTATCAATGCATTAGCACAATATCCAAGTGTCTAGTAGAGTCCTGCAGATTGGTGTGGCAACATCCACAACCTATCTTCGGAAGGCTGCAGGGCATTCTTAGGAAGTTTTGTTCTTGACTCCTTGTCGTGTGTTCGTATTTCTATGAGCCTCGATTACATTCTTTGACTCTATTCTATCCTGGTTAGATAATATGAGGTTGTTAATAAATACAGGCGACACATTAACACATATTTCCAGAGAATCAGTACAGCATCGAACAAAAGGGTTAGGGATAGTGTTAAATATGGGGAGTTGCACCACAATATAAGGGACCAGGTCCCTTGGAGTCAGACATAAGCAATCAAATAGTAAAGCAGTAGGAAACTAAAACTTTGTAGGAAATTAAAGAACACAAAGATTTAACATGAAAACCTCCTTGCTCAAGGGAGGAAAAACCACGACTTGCCCTCACAAGCACTCAACAATCCAATACAATCAAACTCTTGATTATAGACTCAAATGGGAACTTAAATCTAAGCTACACCCATTTGCAATAATTCTATTACAAACCTACCTTGGCAAATCTACCAAGAATTCACCTCAATATTGATTAACTCTAACCAATATCAAACTCAAGTAACTCTTCTTAAGCACTCTCAAGAACATAAGAAAAGTATTACTCTTATAATATGAGTAATTCAATTACAGACCAAGACTTGGATCAAGAACACACATACTCTCAGCACACAAAAGATTGGGACTTGAGCAAAAATTGAGTTTTTGATAATTTCTCTCTTTGAATAATTTGATTGCAAAAACTCAGGAATAAAGGAACATTCTTTTCTATTTATAGATGGATAATGATTAGGGTAGAAATATGATTAGTCCAGGTATCCTAAAAGGTACAAGCTCACTTTTGTAGTTTGTTACACTAAAAGACAAAAATGCATCATCATTAAAATTAGATATATCAATTTTTCCCCTTTTTGAAGATGATAAACCAACTACATATTTTTTAGCATCAATGTTCATTCATCTCATTTAATTAGAGTGATCATTACTACTGTCGATGAATGTCCCCCTATCATTATACACCAGCTTCCCCCGGTCATCATACACCATCCTTCAAATATTCTTCTCCCTATCAATATGCCTTTCAATATTCAACACATATGCAGCTGGTACGTGGTCCCTAATATACCATGCAACACACACATCACCTGGTCCCTACAACCTGAATTCAGTATTTCCCCTTTTCGCATCATTTAAAAGTGATAATAATAAACCAAGAGTAAAATAAGCACAAGTTAGTTAACTTATGGCCACTGGAGCAACACTAACATGAAGAACAACTCTAAAATTAAGAAAGAGACAAATGAACACATAAATAAAGATTCATTCATATGTAAAGGGAAAGTATCATTTCAGTGCATAGTTTAGATATTCCAGAGATAAAGCCATAGGAATCCAGAAAATTTAAATAGGTGAAGGACTTAGAAAGAGGTTCTGGAGAAGTAGAGCTATGTTATTGTTTTTTATAGCATGACAGTATAATAATTCCTTGGTTAGATGCCTTATCTCTACATTCAAGCTATGTACCTCATTAGTTAGAGTTGAAACTCACTTCTTTAGTTCAGGATTCTTAGTTCTAAGCTCTTCAGAGACACTTGGATCCTTATTAAAAAGATACGAAATTGTCATTTTCAATTTGCTAATTTTTGCATACTTAGCAGTTGTGTTGAGCTTCAATTTCTCTATTTTTTTACTGAGATCCTTTTGATATATGTTACCTGATTTCTTTTCTAAACACTCAGTTTTGATCAGAGTCTTCATAAAAAATAGTTGTATCACAATTCTAGGAGTTCCATTTTCATAGACAATACCAAAATAATCAAACACTTTGTTTAACCAGAATCCCTAAGGCATGCTATGTTTTCCATTTTTCCCATGAACAACTTTATGTATGTTCACCATCATTGAAAAAGGTAAAATAATGAACTCAAAACTCCTAAGACACTCCATCACATACAAATTAGCAGCTAAAGTAATGTTTCTCTTTTGTGATCAAAGCAGAATCACTTTGTTAATAAAATCAAAGACTAATTATAACTCACTTTTGAGTGATTTCCTATTTACTATAGCTATAGATTTTCCTTTAACCTTTGATGTATTTGCCATGAACTCTATTGAGGGTTGTTGTTTTAAGACAGTTCTCACACCACTGATACGAACATCCAGAAATTTCCCAAGTAACATAGCCTCAAGATTCAGCTTCTTTTCTTGAACAATAGTATTCATCTTCAGTTTGTCTTTAGAAAACTCCAATGAGGAATACAATACCTTGACTACCTCATCAAAGACTATGGGAATGGGTTGTTTCATAAGATAGAGCCATTTCTAATGTTTAACAATCTCAACTAACTCTATCATACCTGATTTTGTTAATACACTTGAGTTAAAAAAACCCTTCTAGTTAGTACCTTTTGATTTCTCAAGAACTTGTTTCTAACTTCCTTAGGCACAAGCTTACTTTCTTCCTCCCTTAAAGTAATTTTCCTTTTTGTGTTACCAGGTCCCTCTGAAGTCTGCTGCTTTATAGCAGGACTCCTTGATTTCACTCTAAAACTTCTTGTTTTTAAACTGACATCTTGTGTCTTAGAACCAAATGGACTCTTTTTGGGATATTTGATAGCAAGATGACATTTTTAACAACCCAATTATCACTTGTCATTACACTTTCAGAAAAATTATATGTTTTTGGGGATAAATCTTCTTCAGTGAGTTGATTGAAGAAAGAGTCTAGCTTTAAAGGGATGGGTTGAATTTACATGGTTGACTCTTTGAATGAAGGAAGATTTCAGACAACAAAGCTTCAAGAAGAAGATTAACCATTTTATTAGGTATTTCATTTATATGAGATTCATCTAGGAAGGTAGTTGTGATGACTGGTTAAGTCATGTGATGTCCTGAAAGGGATAGAGAGAAAGAAGCGGACTTGAAGTTCTGAAGAAGGTTTGAGAGTGGGTTTTTGTCTACACTAAATTTTAAGGACATGACTTATTTTAGGTTAGGTGCTCCTTTAAAAGGAAAAGGACCATAGATCTTGAAAAGTTATTAGGGCAACATATGTGCACAAGGATGGGATTTTGAAGGACGAGAAGATATTGAATTTAGTTTAAGGGTGACACATCTTTTCCTTTTAGGAAAAGACAAATTTCTGACACAGAGAGAGAAGACACGAATTTTTACTATTAGAACAAAAATTGCACATTCATGATACTATCCTGAGAGATGGGACTAGGTCTCTCTCTTTCTTGAGTGAATCCTTAAATTTGTGCAAGTCACATCTATCCTCTTCCAAAGTTATTCCCATGTGTGTATACCAGCAAATGTATGATACTATGTTAGACCAACAAGTACATACTTTATCAAGGATACCTGTCTCTTGATCATAGCCATTTTTAGGGAGAAAAACGGATTCATCTAGTAGGTTAGGCTATTTTGATTAACCCTACCCTCAACCTGTTCTTCATAAATTATTTATTTTGAAAAGACTTAGTAAATATGTTTGCTATTTGATCTTTGGTCTTGCAAAACTTCATGCAAAGAGCTCCCGTCTCAATAATGTCTCTCAGAAATTGATGTCTCACATCAATATGCTTGGTCCTATTTGCTGCACTGGATTCTTGGACATGATCAGAGAACTTATATTGTCACACATCATAGGAATAGTGTCTAAGATAATCCTAAATTCCTTCAATTATTATTTTATCCATAATAATTGAGCACAAGAATAAGCCTCAACCACATACTCAGCTTCAACAACAGATAAAGCAACTGAATTCTGCTTCTTAGAACCCCAGGAGATTAAGGAAGAACCCAAAAAATAAGCCATTCCTAAGTTACTTTTTCTATCCACTAGATATCTAGCATAATTAGTGTAAAATTATCCTACCAGATCAAAACTATCTCCAGAAGGATAGTACAAGACCATGTCCCTTATTTCTTCCAGATACTTGAGAATTCTTTTTGCAGCTTTCAAATAAGACTCCGTAAGATAGACCTAAAATCTTACACATATTCCCATACTAAACATAATATCTGGCCTTCTTGCATAAGATATAGTAAGGATTCAATCATCCCCTTATACATAGTATCATTAGCTGAGGGGCCAAATTCATCATTATCCAACTTGGAGCTGGTTCTAATTGGAGTTTCAATTGGCTTGGCATGTCCCATGTTGTATTTCTTCAATAGCTGGTGCACTTTTCTTAATAGATCATTGTCCCTTGAGAACTTTTCTTGATCTACAAACCTAGGAGAAACTCAATTCACCGATCATGCTCATTTAAAATTCACCCCCATTAGCTTTGTAAACTCTTCACATAGGGATTCATAAGTAGCTCTAAAGATTACATCATAAACACATATATGAACAATCAGTAAGCTTCTATCTCTGGACTTTAAAAAGAGAGGATTGTTAATTTTCCCTCTTTTAAAGCCATTGTCTAGAAGAACTTTGAAAGTCTCTTATACCAAGCCCTAGGTGTTTTCTTCAACCCATAGAGAGCTTTGTCTAATTTGAGTATCTGATAAGGAAAATCTTCATCTTGTAAACTTAGAGGTGGTATGACATAAACTTCTTTCTTTAAGTTTCAATTTAGAAAAGAACTTTTGACATCCATTTGGAAGAGTTTGAACACCATATAGGCAGCAAAAACAATAAGAATCTTGATAGCCTCTGTCCTTGCTACAAGGGAAAATGTCTTATCATAATCAATTATTTCTTCTTGGTTATATCCTTGAACAACCAGAATTGCTTTATTTCTGTAGATAGTTCCTTGTTCATCCTAATTGTTTTTATTCACCCATTTAGTCCCTATAATTATTCTATCAATAAGTTTGAGGACCAGGTGTCAGAATTTACTTCTTTCAAATTACTAAAGCTCCTTCTATATTGCATTGATCTAGTTAGCATCTTTTATAGCTTATTTCATAGTTTTAGGCTCAATTTGGGATAGGATGCTGAGAAAGCCACGAAATTTTTGGCTTGAGTTCTTATTTGGACTCCAGATTCCAAAGTTGTAGTCATATTCTCAAGTGGATAAAATTTTTTGTTCCTCTAGTTTGACCTTCTGAGATTAGTTCCACTGGGCCTAGGTTCCTGTGAATTTTGACTATACCCTTCTTATTATTATTTCACTGGAGCAAGGGTCTGTAACTGAGATCCTAGATCACTATCACTTTTATCATTCTCATATGCATAATTCAGCCCTTGACCATCATCTTCAGTAATGTCATCTCTTTGAACAGAAATGAGTTCTTCTATTTCTGAATCTTCACCATCAACTAGATTCATTAGCTTTCCTATCTTATCAAAGACCACATGTACACTTTCTTCAACACACAGAGTTCTTTCATTGAAAATTTTGTATGCTTTTCTTATTGAAGAATAGCCCACAAATACTGTTTCATCACTTTTGGAGTCAAACTTCTCTAGATCATTCTTTCCATTATTTAGAATAAAATATTTACATCCAAAAGGCCTAAGTAGTTAAGCTTAGCCTTTCTATTGAACACAAGCTCATAAGGGGTCTTGTTTAGAAGTGATCTAATCAAGAACCTATTTGTCACACAATAGGCAGTATTCACAACTTCATCCCAAAATTTCTTTAAAAGCCCATTATCAATCGGCATGGTCCTGACAATCTCAATGAGGGTTCTATTTTTACTTTCAACAACTCTATTTTGCTGAGGAGTCCTTGGAGTAGAGAAGTTATTACTGAATCTATTTCAGTACAGAATCCTGCATCTTGGGAGTTCTTAAATTTAGTTCCATGATCAGATCTAAATTCAACAATCTTACAATTTTGCTTCATTTAGATCTACTTGGAAAAAGTAACCAGACCCTTATTGGTTTCATCTTTTGTTCTTAAGAACATTGTCTAGGTGAATCTTGAGTAATCATCCCCAATCACAAACACATCCTTCTTTCTTCTTCTACTTTTGACTTTAACAGGTCACACAGATCTATATGCAGCATCTCAAGGTATCTAGAAGTACTCACCCGCTTCTTCAATTAAAAAAAGACCTAGTATGTTTTCCCTTAACACATAAATTATAAACCTTGTTATCTGGAAATTTCAGCTCTGGTATACCATGGACCATGTCCTTGAAATCAACTTGTTTAGCAAAGAGGAACTTACATGTCCTAGCCTTCTATGCCATAAATTAGCATCTCCACTTTGAACACTTAAGTAAGTTAATTCCCCATCAACCACAGACTCCAATTTAGCCGTATACATAATTTTGATCCTCTTTTCTTTGAGAATAACTTCCCCAAACTTCAAGCTTGACACAGTACAACCATCAGCTAAGAATTTGACCTCATTACCATTTTCATAGACTCGAGAAACACAAAATACTATACTTGAGGACATTCACATAGTACAATCTTGTGTTGATTGAGATGGGGATCTTCTAATTTGTCCTACACCATGAATATAGCTCTTTTTACCATTTCCAAAAGAGACACCTCCACCTTGAAGTGTCTTGATAGAAAGAAAGCAAGTGCTCCTCCCTATCATAATGTTTGACTATCAACTATCCATGAACCAGTTCTGAATGCATTCCCCTCCTACTACTTGAAAACATAGTTATTTGTTAGATTTGGGAACACACTTGAGTTTGAGTTCCCAATAGAAAGACAAAGGTGTTCTAAAATCCCTTTAGGCCCATCTAGGTAGAGAGTTATTCTTCACATTTTTCAAGGGCATGTAACCCTTAGGATAATAATTCTCCTGACGAATGTATTTAGTTCTGCTAATTCTAGCTCTAAGCTAATGACAATTTTCCTTTATGTTTCTATTTCTTCCATAATTGGTAGATGTACATAGAGGTTTTTGGACCCTATTTTTAATACCATGAACCACTTTCCCTTGAGACCTAATTGATTGGTTTTGATACTGATACCCAATACCTTTACCATTATTGACACTCCAACCAGTTAAATTAGAAAGGATTCGAGAGGATAGGGTCCATTTTAGTGATTTGTTAAGTTCTTCCCTTATGCGGACCAACTTCTTTCTAACTCTTCATTTGTATGAAGGGAATTCATAAAGTTCTTTCGAGAATCCCTTAATTTTTATTCATGCTCAATCTAAAGCCTTGAAGCTTTTTTCTTTCCTTTATCATCAGAATATTTACTTTCTCCAGTTGACTCATTAAACTTAAATTTTAGATTTTAATTTACCATATTATTCCTATATTTCAGATATATTGAGAGTGAAAGCATTTAATTCAATCTCTTGATTCTCCACTTTCCCTTTTAGAGTGTTTTTCTCAGTAGTTAGTTCATACACAAAATCAATTAACACATTTGCTATCTTTTTTATCTTTCTAGTAGAGTAGTTATCTATATTTTCCTTAATGTGTGAGAGAGTTACCTCAGTTTCTTCTTCATCTTTAGTGTTTTCCAGGAGTGAAAATAAGGAATCATAGGTAATTTCACACTTATCCAAGGCCAACATAGACACATCTTCAAAGTGTTTTGCTTCTCAGATTCACTGAAGGAATCTCCCACACTGCTAAGGCCTACTTCACTACATAGTCAGCTACAATCTTTCTTCTTGATTTTATTGGGACCTGGTCCCTATTCTTTCCTTTTTCACCTCCAGTCTTGAGATATTCCTGGTAATCTATTTTGTGCATTGGACAGTCCTTAATGAAATGCTCAGGACTTCCATATTTGTCACAAACTTCAACACGGCCTCTCTTTTTGTTGTTGCTTCCTCTTCTTTAAAATTGACCATGTTTCTTCATAGCTCTAACAATATTTTTTTGCCAAATAGGTAACATCAGTATTTTCTTCACTTCAATTAAATTTTGAAGCCTTCAATGCAAGAGATTTTTTCCTTTTTTCTTCTTTCTTTTCTTGTCCTTGTTGCTTCTTGAGCTTATGAGTCTTTAGATTACCAATAAGTTCATCCATATTAAAAGTCTTCAAATTTATTACCTCAGTAATAACATACACTTTGCTTTCCCAGGACATAGGAAGAACACCTAAAATGTTTCTTACTTGTTTGTACAAAGGAATAACTTTTCCTAACCAGTGTAGCTCATTAGTGATTGAAGTGAATCTAGTATGCATCTCTTAGATAGTTTCTCTTTCTTTCATGGTGAAGGTTTCATATTGAGTAGTTAGCATATTAACTTTAGAATACTTCACATCAGTGGTGTCTTCATGAGTAGTCCTCAAGCAATCCCAGATTTCCTTAGCATTTGCACAGGCAGAAATACTGTTATACTTATCAGGTCCAATACCATGGATAAGCAATTTCTTTGCTTTGTAATTCTTCTTAGCCTTCTTTCGATCTTCATCATCAAACTCTCTCTTGGTTTTAACAACCATCCTTGTTATGTCTCTTTTTTTACCTCTCTAATAAACACATATGGACCATCAAGTATTATATCCATCAACTCACTGTCCTCAACCATAATAAAGTCATAAATCCTAATTTTCCACCACTCGTAGTACTGCCCATTAAAATAGGGTGATTAAGTGGTAAATTTCTCTTCTTTCAAATTAGGTGGAGCATCCATGATCAATAAATCACTCTAGGTATGAAGCTTTTAAAGTTCCCCCACTCTGATACCAATTGTTAAAACATGGGGGGTTCCACTACACTATGAGGGACTAGGTCCCTTAGAGTCAGACGCAGGCAATCAAACAGTAAAAACAAAAAATTTCTAGGAAATTAATAAAGACAAAGATTTAATGTGGACAGCTCTTTTCTAATGAAGGGAAAACCATGTCTTGCCATTACAAATACTTGACAATCCACTATAATTAAACTCTTGATTACAGACTCAAATGGGAACTTAACTCTAAGCTCCACCCATTTGCAATAACTCTATTACAAACCTACCTTGACAACTCTACCAAGAACTCACCTCAATATTGATTAACTCTAACTAATATCAAACTTAGGTAACACTACCTAAACACTATCAAGAACATAAGAAAAACATTACTCTTATAACATGAGTAATTCAATTATAGACCAAGACTTGACTCAAGAACGCACACACACTCTCAGTATACAAAAGACTCAAACTTGAGCAATATTTAAGTTTTCATCAATTTCTCTCTTTGAATAATCTAATTATAAAAACAAGGGAATAGAAAATCATTCTTTTCTATTTATAGCTAGATAATTATTATGGTAGAAATATGATTAGGCCAGGTGTCTTGAAAGGTACAAACTCACCTGTATAGTTTGTTACACTAACAGACTAAACTGTGTAGGATAGTGATAGCTGTACTGAATTTATGAAGACCCAAAATCTAGTCCCTTGTTGTAAGTTGATCACTATTAAAACAAGATATAGCAGATAGATGTTAAAGATCTTCACTATTAGTGAGAGGATTTAGGTCCAGCCCAAGCTCTGATGGATTTAACTGCTTCAGCCTTTCAATATTCAACATGAGGGATCCTGAGTCTCTTTATGGATGCCTCACAACTAGGGATGTCATTCTTCTCTTCGAACAGTTCTCACGCCAAAGTTAGATTTTTTAGTATGCAAAAAGGTTCCTTGATGGTGCAGAGTATGAGATTGGATTTCTTGAGCGGGCCTAGAATATACCTATGCTATATCCTCCAGCGTATGGTAAGGTACATAGATTTATTAGAGGATTAGCATTGACACTCTATTTTGCATCGAAGCACTTGATAGAAATTATATCTCCCCTTTCTTAGGTTATTGATCATGCGAGGGACATAGAGAAAGCATGTATTAAGATTTATGTAGGTGGTGGTAAGAGTCCATGTTATTAGTATAGTGCTAATGGTATTCTATTCAAGAGTAAGGATCCTCCCGATAGAGGCTAGCTTTAATTACAGCCTATTGGTTTGAGACGCATAGCATCAGACTATTGGTGGTCCTCATATTAGTTGTGGTGATCATAGAGGACAGATATGGGTCTTCAGGTTGTGGCAGCCATTCTAGATTAGAAAGCGCATCACCTCAAAGTATTTTAGGAGCTTATCGTAGTTATAGTGAGATTTGTTATTGGTCTAAAGAGTGCATCAAATGCGAGTTGGTTGTTTATAATTGGTCAACATATATTCCTTGCCAACCTAGAGCTCCTAAGATATGTTATGATTGCAGAAAGAGTGGTCATTTCAGTAGGGAGTGCCCTAACAGAGTTGGTCAGCCAGTTGGGGTCAGTTCATGTTTCTCATTAGGTTAGGGCTACAGGAGTTTTCTATGAATATAGAGAGATTGATCACTGGTCCATAGAGTGTCCTTGACATGGGATTATTAATCATTGAGCTCATCCAGATTAGTCTTATAGTGTTATGGAATCTTCAGTTAGAGGTAGTGCACTAGTACCTCAATTGGTGGCTTCGACGCTTAGTCTGAGTTTGGATCTTCTCAGATTTATTCTCCCTCAGTCATGTCAGGTATGTAACTTTGTATTCTACTATGATAGGTGTGCCTTTTATTTCCTGGCTTTACCTTTTTATTTATGCGTATTAGGGTTCTCATACCCATTATTAATTATATGTCTTGGTAGGTTTATATTGATTATTGTATGCCTTTATATTGAGTTCATGATTATATGACTACCCCTATATATGATTTATTTTAGTTACGTATAAAGTAGATCAATGTTGATATTTCCCTAATAGTGTAGCATTTAGGTTTGAGACTCATTTACCTTGGCATATTAACCTTTTTATGGACCAATAGTGGTACTTGTTATTGATTTTCATTTTTGGGTACCACCTACTTTTTATATTGATGTTGATATTGTTGTTTTTATTATTGTCATTATAATATTAATCGACCCTCGCTTAGCATACGACTAGGCTAGTATTATCTAGTTAGAACTCCTTTCTTTATGGTTATTATTTATTGGTTTATGTGGCTAGTTTGATTAGATGATTTCTCTCTAGTATCAAAGTGAGGTTAGTCATTTCTCATCATTTTTGAGTATGCTATATTAATTATGGAGTGAATTATAGCAGTGAAGATAAGTTTACCTTCCATAGTTATGCTATGGTTCTAGAGTTGGAGATTGGGTTGTGTAGCCCTTTTTGAAGTTGAACAGTTTGGGGTACATTCTTCTAATTTGTCTAGTTTATCATTGGAAGAGGTATTGATATTGATGTCGAGAGGTCTTGGGCTTGACTCTAGGTTCGTTAGGATCATCTCCTGGTGATGGTTTGCTCTTGGTATTGGTGTAGAGTTGGATACTTTATTCTTGTTATGATGTTGGTTTTTTTCTAAATAGAGTTAGAGAGTTGGAGATAGGTGATATTTCCTATGATGATTTTCTAAGTTGGTGAACTGATCATTCATTGTCGTGATGGAGTATTGGATTGACGGGCTTTCATCTAAGGTTGCATTTCTCTAAGTTACTAGAGTTCCAATTATCGATAGTATAGTTTGTAGCCTTGGTCATCCTTGGGTATGCTTTGGTTGTTTATCCCCTCCAACAGATATGGAGTCGATTGCTTGTGTTTTCATTCAGTGATTTATCATTTATAGTGATTTGTGTAGTTATTTTTCAGTTTTAGTTCAGGCATGATTTAGTAAAGATATGTCTGGTTTTGATAATAAGGTCGATTTGAATATTTGGTCGTATTTTAGACTTGTTGGATCAGTTTTAAATTTAATGCCTTGGAATGTGGATTTAGAGGTTATGATAAATTTAGAGTATCGATGCTTACCCATCTACAGGTTTGGTTTGGGGGGTGAAGATTGAGTAGTTTGGCCTTGGTATGAGATTTGAGCTAGAAGTTGTAGGACTTAAGTACAACCTTCGTTTTCAAATTTGTCTTAGTTGGAATTTCATCGATAGGCTATCCAAGGCTACTCCTTTTCTACCTATTTAGTCTTCTTTAGTTCAGATGTATGGTGGTTGATAGGTGTTCCAATAATAGTCTATTGGCATAGTATTGGTTCCTTCATCTTTAACCTCGGGTTTCAATTAATATTGGGGTTTTTTGGATAATTTAGTCAACGTGAGTAGTATACATGAGTCAGATTTATCAGGTCTTTATCCTCGATAGATGGAACATCCTTGAGAGGACTGCTTATTGGTGAGTGTTAATGCTTCAGACTACCGACTATCAGTTTTAAGGGGTTATTCAGACCAGTTTTAGCATTGGCATAGATTGCAGGCGTTGGTTATCACCATTTGTATGCTCAATTAGCGCCTTATGGGATTATTCTCATGCTTGCCATTATTGATTTTTGGTGGATCAACTTATGTTCTTCAATGTTAGTGTGGCGAAATTACAGAGACAGGACTTGAGTGACTTTCTTCTTGGTTTAGAGGGATAGCAGGTTTGGATAAGCAAAAAAGGATATGCTTGGATATTGGAGTTGAGTGCATGACTCATGTCTTGGTTTACCTTTGGCTTGGATGAGTTTGCACTTGGTTGTATTGGTATCGGTGTGTCATGGTTTGAATTCGTGTGCATTATCCTTCCTCATTCAGTTGGGGGCTAGTCGATGGTTGAGGTTGAGGTTGAGTTTTTATTTCATGAGAAGGGAAGAAAGGAAGTTGGTGTAGAAAGGTATACCATAGAAAAATCCCTTAGAAGTGTTGTCTCATCTTCAAGGTTATCTAGGAAGTCGTACTGGAAGCATACAAGCCCAATACCTCATCCTTTTGAGTTTTCGTGCTTCCTTTATCCATTTGACATTTGCAGACGAAAGTTTAGTAGTAGAGATTGTAATGACCATCCAGGTCGTTTCCTTGATTTGCATGCATTTGGTATTTTAGGCCTTCCTACAGTGGATACAGGTTATTTATGACTTACAGAATTTTTGATTTGGTGATTAGATAGTTCTTTGGATTTTAGGCTCATTTCACAATTTTGGAGCTTCTACTATTTAGGATGTGGTCTTGGACTAAAACTCCTAGCAGAGTACCTCAAATTATAATTCCGACAGCGCTATCAACTTTGGAACATTAATTCTAGGCTAGGAGGACCCTTGGTTCAGGTCTCGAGGCTTCCAAACTCATTTTGGGTTAGTGGGAAAATTATATCAAAATTAGATCTATAGGTGTAGGCCCTACAATTAGTAGAAATGATCTTAGATGAAAGTTTCAAAGTCTAAATTAAGTATGAAATATCAAATTCGGTATGGTAGCATAGTTCGTTTGCGCTCATGGGATTTAGAACGAATCAAGTGTTGGTACTGAACACCCTCAAGCCTATTAGTTCTACTCTATTCAAACCCATCAAATTAGGCTTTCATCTACTCCATAGTATCACTAATCTCATCCTTCACCTATAATTTGACCCCCTCCAGCTATATTTTCAATTTTCAGCTCAATATTGGCCAATTATTTCAAGACTTTTTGCAAGAAATCATATGGTACTACAACATATCCATCAGTAGGTGTGCGAGACATGGATAAACCTAGAGTGGGATTCCATCAAAACCAGGATTAAAGTCGGTTGTGAAGTAAAAAGGATGGTGGAAGTAGCAGTAGTAGTAGTAGGCCTCAAGGCCTCAGTCTATGAATCACTTGGTGTATCAATCTCCATGTGTATGCCTAACTAAAATTCATTAGCTAATAAGGTCGCCTTGGCTGCAATTTTGCCTTGGATATTAAATTCATCGGGTCTCGAATCAAACAAAAATAAGTAATATGGCAAACCTGTACAAAGTGATCAATCTCAGGCAACTTCAAAACACCAACCTCTAAACATAAACGAGTAACCAAACATGGAAATGGTATATTCATTGTGGCTTCTAAAGCTCTATCTTAGATTTACTAGGCAATTCATTTGGCGATGTAATGTCATATCCTTCCATAATACTGGTCACCAGGGTAGCTCGATCTAGGTCCAATATAATATCTCCAGTCATGGGCCCTAAGTAATGATGAACCAAAGATCACCAAGACTTGGTAATGAAGCTCAATTTGCCTTCTTGATCTGTGACTCACCACTTCCACCCACTCAGCCTCATCTACTATGTAGCAATGATAATTTCCATCCATATATAGTGCACCATTTTATCCTCGATGCCAATATGCTTTAGTTTCACTTTCTTCATCTTAGCTATCCAATAATCCAACTACTCTGTGTTGGTCAGAAGCTTAAAATCTTGACAATGTAAAAAGCATAAAATGGTACGCTCTAAGGTGTATGCCTATGAACCTCATACCGACACGATAAAAAATAAAGGTTAACCCTTTGAAAGTATTCCCAGTAGAGCCTGTACCGTTAGAGTAACCTGATATGACATATTGAATTCCCAAAACAGCTTGGGAATGTCTATGCCAAATAACTCAGTCATCCATATAAATTGTACTTATTAAAAAACCTCTTGAACTTGTGCATCTCAGACATACCCGTGGTTACCTATCTAGGCTCCTCCTAAAATGTCTCTATGATCGACCCTTGTCAGAAGTGACAAATCGTGATCATAAATATATGGCATACCCAGGACACAACACCTTTCAACCTATGGTGATATTTAAACCTATGTTATAAGTGTCTGAGGTGGAGGATTATCTGTAGAGGCCTCCTCTCCATTATTATTTAAGATATGAGTATCAAACTCAATCCTTTTTTCATCTTTTGAGGGTATATGTATTGAGGTCCCTTCATCATTACCGAATTCACTTTTTTTTTCTCCTTTCTTGAATTTTGAATTTTCTTCTTCTTCAGATTAGGGAGTTCTTTCAGGAAACAAGGTAAGGTTCAAAGGTGGAGTAACTCCTGAATTCTGTCTTGGGCCCAAAATTCATTATTTGATGTAGGCTTGCACGTCGCTGAAGTGAAGTTATGAGTGGATATTCATCCATTTTACTAATGGATTCACCAGTAGTGTTATCTACTAATTTTAGGGTTGATGTTTCCTCAGTTTGTTTCTTGGTGAGGGTAGGTTTCCCCCATTTGTTGCTCCTTTCTTTGATCCATTTTTAGGTGTCATGACACCTGTGGAGGGTCAACATTATTACTTCAGAGATAAAGAAAAAAGTATAACTATTTGTGTCACTGTCAGTCATGAGGAGTCAACCAATGAGTCATTACCAAAGGGTATGATTCAATGGATGACTTATTATGTCAAACTCTAATTTGTAAAGTGTAGAATCTCAAAAAGAATGGTCATGATGATTCATCAGATCTCTCAAAAAAAGGAACCTAGAGTAGATTTCCTAAACTTTAAAAGCTTTAACAATTTCAACCCCAGTGCCAATGATCACAGCTCACATGAAGACCTGTTGCCTTAGGGTATGAGTCATTACATCAATAGTGATAACTGCACAGAGGCATTTCTGCCATACATACTATTTCATCTCATTCCGTTCTTTAATTGGGCAATAAAACTTGTGATCACGATCATTAGAATGGTAGAGAACACCAATTCCTAATGTGCAACTATTGAATCATGTATTGGTGCTACTCAGACTTCACCTCAGACATAAACTCAAAACAAGTTGTCGTACATATCAATCATGAAAATAGATTATTCACCCATTATACAAAGTTTTAATAGATTTAACAAGTGATTGAGTTTTTAGTTTAAACAAGTCCCCTTTTAGTACTCAAGAAAATTTATCTCGTGTTATGCAAACTTAAACTAGTAACTGAACACCCACAGATGAATCTCAAAACCAATAATCAAAGTAACTATTTTACTTATTTGGATCTTTGAATTTGATGCTTGAAGGACCAACTTGAAACACAATAACTAGATTTGAACTTTTTGAAGTAAATAGACACGTAAGATTAGAGGAAGAATTTTCAATGATTAAAAGAGGATTGAATAGGGAAAATTTATGATTGGAGTCAGTATTGGTAGTGGAAGGAGTTATATGTTTAAAAAATGGGGAAAGAAGACAAATCAAGTGATTGATTGGAGTTTTAATCGAGTATATCGAGTTGGGTTATTTAAATTGTTGATTGATTCTGACCGAATGACCACGACTTAGTCACAGCTCATTATCAAGGGTGACAAATCATCACCATCAATTGTTACATAGGAGTTTGTAAGACTTATTTGGTTTTGTAATTTACTACCCTAAGAAAGACAATGAGGACTCTTCATGAGGAGTGATAACTCCTTCTAAGTCATCGTGAGACTCATGGGATGAATACTAACTTTGGCTTACCCATCTCCAGTCCTTGCAACTCATCATGATGAGTGTCTATGACACTATGCAAATTATTTTGACTCATTTTGATAGTTCTGAGGTGATTTCATCCAAACTACATCTTCCAAAAAGTATAATGTTGTTGTTGAATCAATATAGAATCCAATAAGGTTAGAGTTGAACCAACAGAAAATAAGACAAAATTCGATCAAATATTTGTCTAGGTAATTGGAAAGTAAGTAAAAGATGAAGGTTTTGTGAAAAAAAAAGAGCAATAATGACAAGTGTTGCTTTATTTGATTTGTAATCAATATGAGAAAGGCACTAAGACTGTGTTCCCCGATAACTTCATAACTCCAAAGGTTCTTTGTACTTTAGTGATCTCCTATGATGTTTGGCATACATAATTGATAGGTTACGTATCATCTAACCGACTAGATTACGATCCTTGTAGATGACTATCCCCAAGCACAAAGGTTCATGTGTCATGGGTTTTACATTACTAACTCCTATCTATTAGCCCAATATAGTCTTTTCCATTTACCAGCTCAAGGCTAATTAAATGAAGATAACTCCAAGTCTTGTTTTTTATTCACTTTTCCTATCTAATCACCCTTGCTAAAGTCTAGGGTAGAGGTAGGACATGTTTCAATGCGCGTACTCATTAGAAAGCAACCAAAGCTAAAGAAACAACAATACATGCCCAACTACCTTTTGAGAATCACTTTGTACTTCGAACACCACATGGTTAATCCGTCATGATTCCCACAAACCTGGTTGTGGTGTTTAGATACTCATAATTGAAAGTACACAATAAGAACTCATAGATGAATACATAATTATGGACTTACAATTATAATAAGGAAACTCCAAAATCTCAACTTGAGTTAAAACCCTAAAAGCAATGTTCAAGAAAATCCCAAGAATGTCTTAGAATCTCACAATATAATAGTGTAGAATATTTAGTAGTGTGTAACCTCATAAAAATAACCCTATAAGAGTATTAATAGATCAAATAAATTTTATCCTAAATAAAATAGAAAATTTGGGTCAGTGGCATCAGACAATAGGAAGGCTCGAACCCATGATTGCCCTTTGGTGCTCGTGATTTAGCTCATGGATGTCCATCTTTATGTCTTCACTAGTATAGTTCTCTACACGGATCCATTGTATTAACCTAGGACTGCACTATGTTGTGATCTGATCATCATATACTTCAACCATATGTAACCTTCATATATGAGACTTCTTCCTACGACTTCAAGGTACGGTCATGTTCATTCTACAGCCATGATTACCCTTGTATGATGATTCTCACACTTAGTTCCTGGAGCTTTGTTTTAAGTTCCTCCTTCCTATAATAAAAAGGTGTGATTGTATGATCAACACACGGTGGTGGGATCTGCTTGTCTGGTCACCTCCTAGGGACCCCTTCTTTGATTCAACCCACGACAGCCTTTATATGATTGATGTTAGATCCCACAGTCATGTCTTCATTTATCTTATCCTTTTTAAGTCCTATTTTCAATATTTTCTTTCTCCGAGTCTTTTTATTTATAATTATGCAAAAAATAATCATATCCACAAAAAAGTACCCTCTTACTTGCAAATATTCATATTTTAAGTGCCTTAATTATCATAATCCATGACACATCATGAGGTGGAGTTTCCGCAACCTTGAAATTTCAAATTTTTTACTATCAATGATGATGGATGACCTCATGAATCATCTCCAGTGATGAAAACTCATGACACTAGTGAGGTCTATGCAGTAACTTTTCATTTGATTTTCAAATTTGGTTCAACAACCACCCGCATGCATCAACAATTATTAGTTCTACACTACAGACGAAAAAACAATGAAAAACAAAAAAAATCCTTGGGTTTTCTCTCAAGCAACACTTGATTTAATGTCACAATATGGTGTGGCTAATTTGGTTACTCATACTTCACCAAACTAACCCATTGGTTACCTTCCAATAAGTGACTAAATTAACATCGTGGTACAACTTAGGTATCTTGATTACTCAGGCTTTATCAAGATACGCCCCATGCATCACCTTGACCTCTTTAATAGTTTTGAGGTATTTTTTCATTGTTTAGACATTCGCTTCAAATCTCTTACCATCATTGTTCTAAAGATCAATGGAACCATAAGGAAAAATCGTCACCACATGATTCAGTCCCATCCATCTTGACTTCATATTTTTAGGAAACAAATAAAGCTTATCAAACAAGAGAACCAAATCTCCAACAATTAACTCTCTCTTCTCAATCTTTCAATCATGGTACCACTTCGTATTTTTTTTGTACAAAGTTGAACTCTCATTTTTTAAGAAAAAATTCATCTATGTCATTCAATATCTCAACTCTCAACTTTGTAGCATCACCCCATACCAGATTCAACCTCTTGAGTACACACAATGCCTTGTGCTTAAGTTGAACAAGCAAGTGACATGCTTTTCCAAACACGAGATGATATAGAGAAGCACCAATAGAAGTCTTAAATGTTGTCTAGTAAGCCTGTAATTCATCATCTAACTTTTTAGACTAATTCATTCTATTTGCATTCACCATCTTTGGAAGGATGGTCTTGATTTCCCAGTTGGAGATCTCTTCTTTCCCGCTTATTGAGGATGGTAAGGTGTTTCCATATTATGTTTCACACACATATTTCTCAAGCAGCTCTTTAAATAGACGATTACAAAAGTGAGAACCCTAATCATTGATTGTGGCTCTTGGAGTACTAAATTTGGAAAATATATTCCTTCTCAGAAATGGTGTCACACTTTTTTCCTCATTATTTGGAAATGCTACCTCCACCTTCTTCAAGACATAGTCAATAACAATCAAGATGAACTTTATACTATATGAACTCAGAAACAAGCCTATAAAATCAATGTCTTATACATCAAACAACTCAATCTCTAAAATAGAGGTCAATGGTAGCTCATGCTTTTGTGAGATGTTCCCTTATCTTTGGCATTGGTCATAAGATTTTGCATAGTCATGATCATCTTGATGAATGGTGGGCTAGTAATGCTCACATTGCAAGATCTTATGACCCATTCGACAACACTGTGATGACCCCCAACTGGGAAGGAGTGACATGCCTCTAGAATACTCATTATTTCAACCTCTGGGACACATCTACAAATAATTACACCCACACAAATCCAAAACAAGTTTAGGTCATCCTAGAAAAATTTTAACGCATCAAACATAAATTTCTTTTGTTGCTGAAAGGATAAGTCCAAAGTTACCACATCACTCATCACATAATTGGCGAAATCTGAGGATCATGAAATCAAGTCTTTTGATGTAGTCAATACTTGCTGATCTAAAAATTTGTCAGTAATGCCTAGCTCATCTTTCAACATCAGCATTTCCTCTTCTTAAGTTCTGACTAGTGGTTGGCCACTTAATTTTTGATCCTCTTTCGGTGTTTAACCACAAAATCAAATTCTTGCAATAGAAGTACTCATCGAATTAATCTAAGCTTTGCATCCTTTTTCGCCATAAGGTACCTAAGAGGTGTAGTCAGTGTGCACAACGAATTTCATATCAAACAAGTACGATTGAAAATTCTCAAAAGCTAGCAAGTAACTCTTGTTCCTTCATAGTGTAATTTCTCTAAGCTGAATTAAGTGTCTTATTAGCATATAGATAGTATGAAGTAGCCTTTCGCGCCTTTGGCCTAGAATATGCCATTATTAATTTACCAAATATATTCTTAAATGAGTAGTCCAAATTCTTCATCTAGACAACTACCCAAGTATGTCTATATATCTATATATACATACATACACACACACACACACACATATATCACTTTAATATTTGATCATTTTCTAGTCAAGTACATATCACAAAACAATAAATGTCTTATACATGCCATTAAAATTTTTAAAAAATACATTTAAATGAGTAGTGCATATTCTTCATCTGCTAACTTATTGCCAATAAATCCTTTAAAACTTATTGACCCTCAATTTTCAACCACCAAAAAAGACAAACACCAAAAAAAACCTTCAAGCTTTACAAAAGATAATTATTTCTATTTAGTCCTTCACATTTATCTTCCTCTCTCGCTATTGATGGTCCAACTTAGATCTGATATTGGTCATGGTAGTCACATAGACAAATGAAAAATTTTAATTTATCTCTAAACCATCAAACTGGTTTTTATATATCATTTGTGATCATTTGAAGTATATATGCCCCTACATAATTGAAAAGATCTAAAGTATATCACTTAACAATTAAAGAGGTAGAAGAGTGAGTGAGCAGCCAGCTCAAGCAAGCAGCTGGCGGTTGTCATGCCTTCTTTTAGCTGCATACTTGCTTCATTATTTTACTATATCACTCCTAATTAATTATTATATGTCATTTACGTATTAAAAAATTAATAATATTAAAATAAAAAATTATATAGATATTTATGACATGTCTGCTTCAGCTGCTTCGACCATAATTTTACTATATCACCTAATTAATTATTATAAGTCATCTAAGTATTCAAAAATAATAATATTTAATTAAAAATAAAATAAACATAAAATAATAGATTAACTCTTGATGTTTTAAATTAATTTGACATCTTATATGAGACCCACTTAAATTTTTTTCACAAGTATTTTTAGCAATTTTGCTATATCACTTCTAATTAATTAGTTATTATGAGTTATTAGAGACATGTCTGCTTCGCTACTTCAATCGTGATATTTGGTTGACTCAAAAAATTATATCATTGTCGCTTAAATTGGAATTGTAGAAAAAGTATTATAAATCACAATAATTAAAAACTTGAATTATTTTTAAAATATTATTGACTATCAATGCCACAAAAATTTAAACAAGGAGAATATTATAAATTACAATAGATAACAACTTAAAATAGTAAATTACAATGTCCAAAAAGTATTATAAATTACAATAGGTAATAGCTTAAAAAATCTAAAAATATATTAAAAATATAATTGATTATCTAAGTATTATTTGTGTCACATAAATTGAGATAAAATATAACACATATTGGGTCTGTGGTAGCACGGACCCCTCAATATCTAGTTCTTATATATGTATCTTCCATTATATCAACCTAATTAATCAGATCAATTTTTTATAGTAAAAAATATTAGGGGCTTATTTGGTAAAGTATATAAAAATAATTGTTGAAAGGGTGTATTACTATTATAGGAATTAGTTATCCTGACATTATTTTTTATATATTATTTGATTTGATGTATTAAAAATAACATGTAAAGCATATTTCAAAAAAATTATTTGCACACAAAAATACCCTGCATTTTCTTTAGCTTTGTACCCTTGTCAGGGAATTATGTCTTTAACTATGTCGATGTATTTAATAAAACTAGTTTAGATGTACGTGTTTTGCGTGCGTATCTCACTTTATTGAGTTCAAACGTTACACTAAATAGGACCGACATTCATCTACAACCTATAAATTCATCTACGACCTGTAAACAACAACAAAATAATACAACAGTGATCACAAAGTTTCAATTTTGATGAATATATATATATATATATACACACACGTTGAATTCTATTATGTTGACAAAAATAGTGAAGAAGTTGAGGATTTGAAAATTAAGCATTTATCAATCTAGACATGCAACTAAATCAAGTTTGATGAACATCAATCATATTTTCACAATAAGTAAACCAGTTTCTTCTCTAGTTTAACAAGCATCTCAATATTTATAGAAATATTTTCTTAATAGAGTCCTATTTTAGGAGTATTTTTCTATCCTATTTTAAGAGTATTTCTCTGATTGAACATCACAAAGGAAAATATTAATTGATTTTTCTTCCATATATTTTAAGAGTCTCATATATTTTAGGAGTCTAGTTAATATAATAAAAATAATTAAATAATAAATTAAAGAAAATAGTGAAAAGACAGTTTTGTCTAAAGGAGAGTCTTTTAATGAAGGACAAAAAGTTCAGATCATTTTTCTAAGATCTTCACACTTTTAATATATTATAGATCCATAATATTGATGATAGGGAAAAGGGTCTAAAATATACTCAAACTTTGATGAAATTTACTATAACACGTCTGAACTTTACGGGGGTCCTATATATGATCCCCCCCCTTAAATTATTTATTTGTGTATTTTAGTGACGTTTATAAGCTAATAAATAGATAAAATTTATATATAAATAAATAAATGAGTTTAGAGCAAATAAATGTCAGTAAAATATGCTAATAAATAATTTAGCGAGGTCATAACACGCTAATAAATAGTCTAGGGGGTCATAGGGTTCTCGTAAAGTTCATGCATGTTACAACAAATTTCATCGAAGTTTGAGTATATATCAAATCATTTTCCCTTAATAGTATCATGATTTGTTATGTTCTGATATTATGAATAGAATAATACGAAATATGATGTATAACTAAATGAAAAAATAGTATCAAGGGATTAATAATATTAAAACTCATACATGTATTTTCTACAATATTTTATATCAAATGATCCCGTAACGCGGAAAAAAATATTTAACATAAAAAAAAAAAAACAATGATCAACAAAGGTTGTGGTGGATTAATATTGTGGCGTAGTGGTAAGTACTTTTTAATCGTTAACCAGAGATCTAGGGGTCAAGCTCCCCCTTGGGTACGGAATCGCCTTTGTTAGTGAGGGATTTATTTTCAATGTAGACTTTCCAACACCAATTTTAATTTAATTGGACTCTAATGCAGTTAACAAACATCTGATAGAAAATCATAAAAATAAATAAATTAATTAAATTGAAAGATAACAATGAAAACTTTTAAGGGTCGTCTATAAAAACATAAATATCCAAATACTGTATAATAATATTTTTTGTAAAAAATAGAGCCGACTGAAGCATAAAGCTTCTAAAGCCACTGCTTTAGGCCTCCAAAATTAGGGGGCCCAAAATTTCCTAAGATGTGTATATATTATACTTATTTTTTATATATATTTGATATTTTTAGTTTGAGTATTTTTTTTCAATAATCACTTATTTTTTAAATATAAAAAGTGTTTTTATTAACTTAATCCTAATTAAATACCTTAAATAAAGAAGTAATTTTTGATGTTATAGAACTTAATGTATTAGAGCAAGGATAATTCTAAAAACATTAGATAATTCCTTCTTGCAATTCTAAAATATCACTTATTATGAATAAAAATGAAAAGACTAAAACACCATTTATCTAAGAACAGAGGAAGCAATTATGTGCGGCGTTCAGATATCGAGGATTAAATGAATTATTTTTTTATAATAACTTTTATATTTTTTAGACAGTATTTTAAGTTGTAAATTAGGATGACTTATAGTAGTTGTCAAAGTCAAAAAGTTTGAAGCTCGAAAAGTAAAAAATTTCATACAAATTGAGATAGAAAAATTATTTTAAATTTAGTATATGAAAAAATAGAAAAATAGACCTCAAGTAATATTATATATAATATATGATTTTATTCTTTTAATAAAATCTTGAGACGTCACGTTGAAATTTTTCTTTGAGCCTCTATATTTATCGAGTCGCCCCTAGTAAAAAGTATATTATATATAAAATAAAATATTAAAATATTTATGATAATCATCATTTATGTCATGCACATAATAAATTTTAAGTACTAATATCTAAAAAAAAAAACTAATTATAATGATGTCTATCAGAATAACTTCGTGAGGGAATATTATCGATGTTTGCCTTTTTTATATTTATATTCATTATAATTTTGTATACATTTGTTTATAACAACTGTTGACACCCAATTTTGACTTCCTGATACTCCTCTTAAGCTGTTATTTTACCAGAATTATTAATTTTGAACATCAATATTTTCTACGCATTATTTTAGTATCGAATAACATTTGGGCGTGTCACATTCACAATTTGAGAATATACAATTTATTTTTATTACTTTTACATTATTATTTTTCATATTACATATAAATTATTAACTTAAATATAACATTTCATGTAATTTGAGAATATTTTTATTTAATATTCACACCTGTAATTTACAAACATTGATTATTTATAATAATAATAATAATAATAATAATAATAATAAT
>NC_061116.1:148633037-148646048 GCF_002878395.1 Capsicum annuum
ATAATAATTATTATTATTATTATTATTATTATTATTATTATTATTATTATTATTGTTTGTAATTCATATATTTTTTAATTTATTATTGATAATTTTATAAAATACTTTTACGTTACATTAATTTTACATTCATAGTTGATTTTTAATATCGACATCTTATTACTTTTTCTCGTTATTATTATTGCATTTATTAAAATAGCAATCCTAATTCAATTCAATTTCTCAATTTATTTAAATTCTAGCCAATCTTATATCCAATTAATGTCAATTTTAACCTATTTTTTAGTAAAATTTGATTCAATTTTAAGTCAATTGTCATCCTCTTCTCAATTTTAATCAATTTTAATCATAGTCGTCAATCTCATATGATCGACGACTGAGATTAAATCTTATTCTTCTCACAAATAATTACCCTAACCCTAACTACTTTTAATAATCATCTACAACTTTTTCTCTCTCCCTCTCTCTCTTCTCTCTCTATAGAAATCAGTCAGGGCCGGCGAACCTCCTCACTGCCTGTCGCCGACGACCGCACCTCCGCCGTACCTCTCTTCTGTCTTTTCTCTCTTCCAAAAACCTCTCTTCATGCATCCCCGTTATACCAACAATAACAGCCACCCACCGCCAGCAGTAGCCGGCGGAGCATCCATAACTATGGCCCCTGCTCCATTCTCCTCTCCTGCTGACGATCACCACTCCTACAAGAAGTGTTGCCGCCGCTTCTACAATCACCGAACGATCACCAATAGTTGTTTAAACCCACTGTCTCGCCAGAGTAAAGAAAGACCCGTGTGATACATCAATGGTTTGGACGATTTGCAAGGTTTCAGATTAAAATTCTTTATAAATTCTTCTCTGGTGTGATTTTATATAACCCATTGTGTGTTTAATTAGGTCAAATCTATATGTGTTGCATAGGCTGATTCTCATGATTTATACATTTTGATTGTTAATTCCTTCTCAATCTTTTCAATTTCATGATTATTTGCATCCCTAGACTACCACATCTGAAAAGCCCCAATTTCTATCAACCTTAGATAACCTTAATTTTTAAAATTGGGTACTGATTTGCTAATCGTTGTGTTCTCGTCTATCAATTGAAGCTGTTAAATTAATTGGATGACACCGATAGAAAGGAGTCATGATGTATGCTAAGACCGATTATGCTTGCCGCTCCGCTTAAATATGATATGATTCTGCACTGATTTTTGATACAATTAGCAAAATAATATTTGACGTTATTAAATGCTGATTGTTTGATTCTTGATAAAAAGTTTGACTGTTCACCCTCCTAATTGAGATAATTTTGGTGTTTAGTTAATTTTGATAAGGTCTACGATTTTCT
This sequence comes from Capsicum annuum, assembly GCF_002878395.1. NCBI lineage: Eukaryota > Viridiplantae > Streptophyta > Magnoliopsida > Solanales > Solanaceae > Capsicum > Capsicum annuum. Next base: position 148,634,383 of record NC_061116.1, read on the forward strand.
TTTCTTCCTTTGCATGACAGCTTTGTTACTTGAATAATTTAGGCACATATTTGATTTGTGGGTGATTGAGAACAACTATTTTGCTTAATTTAATATTTTTAATCGAATTAATAGCTTCCTTAGAGTAAAACTCACAATAATGTACAGTTTTTGATAGATTTGTATGGGTTTATTTATGATAACTTAGCATATTTTCCTCCTCATTACGAATTCTTTTATTGAATTGATTTTTATTTGGATATTTTTTTCCTCTTTTATTTCCTCAATTGATGTTGAAATATTTTCATCCCGTTTTACCCCCCGCAATTAACCAGGTGAATATTCCTCTTCCTTTTACATGGTGACTTCTTCACTATATAAAGGACCCACCTCATTATAAGAAAAATCAGAACTTTTTCACTGGCGATCACGGAAAAAAGGTTTTTAACTACTTCGGCTTTACGAAAAACAAAAATAAATTCTTTTTTATTCTTTCGGCTGATACTGCTAAAAGAAATTTGGAGTTGGTGTCTCACTACGATTGCTACGTGTGTGCTGATTCTCGGACTTTTGTTTACTTGGTTGTCGTCACTAAAATGGTTAGTTTCATAAACAACATATTGAATTATTACACGTTAGATTAAATGATCCGATGTTTGTCTTGATTGCCTTCTAATTTATATTAAGTTGTTTGACATGACATGTTGGTGAATTCATCATTGTCTCCGTATGTTCTTTCAATTAGAATGCTATATGTTTGTTTGTTGTGCATTTGGGATATGTTGTCTGTACTACAGATGCTATCTAGCCCTTCGACGTAAATGAAGAGTCGTCGAAAATTGGGGGATGTTGTTAACCCTCATTCCTTATGTTTTTTCTGTTTCCTTTTCACTTTCCATTTTTTTTGGACATGTAATAGTTTATTGTACAAACCATGTATTGTAGTAATAAAATGAGAACTGCTTGAGGGGGCGGGGACTATGTGATTTTGTTCTCACTTAGGCAAATCATTAATTTTGGATTAACAATAAATTGGTTTTATCACCTAGAAATTTCATTCTAGAGGTTTTAATTAACCTTTGGCCTATTAAATTAATTTCGAACTTTTCATTTGATTTATGGAACGTTTTTATAACTTTGATATATTTTCAAACCTTAATTTATTTTTACAGCATGCTTATGTAGTTTCCCCACATGTTTTATTAACTTTTTGTCGAGTCAATTCCCTCAACTTAGGAGAGTATCTCACTAAAATCATTTTTTATCTTTTTTCTGTTTAAATAATGTCATTAAATTTTGTATATTTTTCTACAAATTAATAATTGTTAAAGTAGTCCTTATTCTTTAAACGAAAATAACCAAAATAGTCTCTTAAGTTAATTTTTGAATTGAAATGATCAATGTTCTTTAACAATATGAAATATTAATAACTTTTTAACTATAAAAAATAGTGTGTATAATTTTAATTCAACTTCTAGTTGTAATATTAAAGTATGTAGTCCACCAGAAAATGTGATTGGTACTTAGTAGTTCAGAGCTAAAATAATATTTTATATTTATTTATTTTATGATTAATTTTTATAATAGGTCAAATTTAATTGTTAGTTTCTTCTAAAAATAAATGTCAGTAAAATCATAATTCATATAGAAGACGGTGAATCTCTTTAACCTTACGACTCTCTAGCTAGCAGAAAAACAATCATATATAAATATTTTAAAGAATTTCTATAACAAATTAAAATATTGTCGTAGGACATCATGATAATATCATATATCAATCAACATCAAATAAAATTAGAAAAATTCATATAACCATTGTGTGATTAAAAATGTTAAAATTTTTAAATATTATTTTTGTCAATCTTGTAATATTATTTGGAAAAAAAATTATATTACCTCTTCAAATGGAGTTTAAAAACTAAATACATCTCTCAATTTTATTTTATCTTTTGCTTTATAATATTGTGATATGTCTTTTTAAATTTCATTACTGCCTCCGTCTCATTTTAGTTGGTCGTCATACTAAAAATAAATGACTCATGTTTGTTGAGCACTTACTAGATCAAAATAGAATCAATTATTTTTTTTCATGATACCCCTACAATTCATAGTATACATTAAAATGTGAACAATTTCAATTTCAATATTCATTGCCCATGTCATTAATATTGTTAAAGGGTAAAATAATAAAATTTCATTCAATTTTTTATTTCTTAATCACCGTGTAAAATGGAGTGCCGGGATAGAGGGAGTATGTAATGAATTAAAAATGTGTAATATAGTTGGAGGCATATTAATATTGAAGTAAAAGAATAAAGACTATTTAAATTCATGGTTTAACTTAAAGGGACTATTTTGCTCATTTTTCCCATAAAGAACAAGGACTATTTTAGCAATTTTTTGTTTGAGAGGAAAAATGTATAAAGTTGAATGACATTATTGAAATAAAAAAAAAGATAAGTGACTTTAGTAAGACATTTTTCTAAGTTAAGTGATGCATGAGGAATTAACTCACTTTTTGTCCTTAAGTTAATTTTTCAGCACTATTTATTAATTTCCAGCAATTAACTTTAACTTTGAGCAGATTTCATAATATTTCAGCAATAAAATTTTAATCTTCAACATCAAATGACATTTTCACCACTTTAAATAATATTTTTAGTATTAAAATTAATTTCCAGCAATATTCTTTTGATTCTCAGAAATAATTTCTTACATGTTAATTATTTTCGGCAAATGCATATGCTCCCTAAGCTCTAAAATTAACTCTTTTAACACTTTTACTGATTTATAATATGTTTTGCATAACGAAATTAATGGATATGACTCCCTAACGTATTTTACCTTATTTCGACATGCTTTTTAATAAATCTATAATATTGTTTTGAAATGGTTTGACAATTACTTTTCATCAATAAATAATTACTTTTCACTTAGACATCATGCCTATAGGTTAGTGACACCAAAATGAGTAATTATTTGTCTTAGCTTATAGATCACTTTAACTAATCCTTAATTATAATAAGAGGCTTCTTTGAGACTTTTATATGCTAAATGTTGTCCTATGTGTTTATGCACTTAGAATCTAACTAGAAAACCTAGTTTTATTTGTCTAGACCCCAAATTCAAAATAGAAAATTTTAATTCCTCTTGGATGATAGGTTGGGACGACAGGTATTTTAGAGGTGTTAGTTTTATCCTTTTCTTTTAGAACGCTTTTAGGTTTGACAACCAGCCTAGGTGGGGGTGGGTAGACAATCAAAGGTGATGATAACCCAAGTATAATTAGACAATGCGACATACGATACTGTTATTCATTTATAATTCGGTTTCTGGTTAATGGGTCGGGTGATGATTAACAAGTTGGGTACTGATCTGAATAAAATAAATTAACTCCTTTGTTTAATCCTCTGTACTTGTTTTCTTTCTCTTTTATTTTATATGTTTATTTGCTTGGGGAAGTTTAGGATCTTTAATTTAATATAAGTATTTTGTCATAAATTGTGCTCATTCTCTCTCCTCGCTTGTCTTATTTATATGCTAATTGATTTTATCACTTATGTAATTGTAGTTAAAATAATCAAATTACATGTTTGTTTATTCATTACCTTATCACTTAGCTATATTAAGTTTACAAAATAAGAGACCTTTATTTATCATAGAGAATCCCCATGTAAAGTATGAATTCGGTCGGTAACCATCTTTATGGACCTCGAAAGGTGCCTAACACCTTCCTTTCGAAGTAATTTGAACCCTTACCCGAATTTCTTGTGAAATAGACTAAATAACAAGATAGGTTCATAATTAGCCTAGAATGATTCCCTAACGCACCTTAATTCGTTAGGTGGCGACTCTTCTCACTCTGTTAACAATTCCAAAAAAGAGTTGTCACGTCAAATCTCCCTTTTTGCGAGAAAAATAAGGCGTGGCAGAATGACGATTCTACTGGGGATACTTAGGTTCTAAACATTACGAATTTATATTTTACGTGAGATTTTTTATTTTTCTGAATTTGTATTTATGATGTTTGTGTAATGTTATTTTTTTTTTACTATCATAATTTATTTTGCTACATGTTAACCCTTTCCCCTGTTCCTTTTTATTTTTTTTTATATGCCCCTTCATGTTTATCCCATTTTCCCTTTTTCCTTAATATTTGACTATATGTTGTGTTATTTTGTTGAATATGTCATTGTATTTTTGCTATGTGCTATGTGTTACCGCTTTCGATAAACTGTCATTTCGGTCATACTTTCCTCTACTTGGAACCTCCTTTATTTTCGTTTTACGAACGGTAGCGTGGTTGTACAGACGTTCTTTCCTAAAACACCCTTTGTGAAATGTCTTGTGGATCGGTCGATTAGCGGTGCGTCGACAGTCACAAGCTTTTTCACTCTCAAGTTGTCTGCTTGAGGGAACCTTGTCAAAAATCACTCTTATTATCTAGAGTTTAATCGTATATTTCTTTACTGAGGAATATAAATCCTGATAAATCTAGCATGTCTTCATGACTTATATGCATATGTCAAATTTGTTATTTTCTTAATTTGTTCTTATATTTATATTTGACAACATTCCTTGATTATTTCATCTATAATTCATCTCGACCTGCTTTTTGTAACTGGTTATAAGTCTCAAATTTTGAACTACGTCTGATCTGATTCTTGTTCTAACAAGATACATAGGCAATCCTTTATAAGGGTGCGGTCTTTATTTTCCCTTTCTTTTACAAAATATCCCTATATTTAAAATTGTGAAACAATCTTTATCATTCAAATAGTTTTTCTACCAAATCATATTCCCCTTTCTTTCACCTTTTCATAATGTTATAAGGGTGAAAACTAGAACCTTTCTTTGGATTACTCGAATAATTTTTTGCATAATCTTTCAAATTCTCAAGTGTTTCAAGCTAAATACCTCAGTTAACTCTTCAAAATTTTCAAACTTTTGAAATCTTCAAATCCTTCCATTTCTTCAAGACAAAACTTCTTTAAACATTTTATGTGCATCTTTTAAACATCTTATCATTATTTACTTATTCACTCCATCAGCTTCAAATACAAACTTAGTACCTAGATCTTGTTTATAGTCTATCTTTTATCTTTTGACATCAATTTCCTTCTCAAGCTTAAGTTCTAACTCATCCATTCGTCCTAAAGTTCTCTTTGATTAGATGACTCATAATGTCATAATATATCTTCTTTTATTCTGTATACTGGCTCTTATTTTGTTCAAAGTACTTTTTTTAAGTTATCATTTTCCCAATCGACTCTTTTGAAAATTCGTGATATGTTAAATATTCTCAATATTCAGAAAAATTTCATCATTTTTCTTCTCGCCCAAGGAAAAACACTATTTGGATTGTATCTCCTTATTCTCTCCTTACCCCTTCCAACAATAAATATTCATGCGATGCGTCTTGTGATCATGATAAAGTAATCCAAAACAAAGATTGAGCCAATGAGCTTAGGATATTCTAATTCCAAACTTTTATTGCGTTAAACATAGATTATAATATCACAAGTCACATATATGTGTCATTCTAGGCCTACCTCAGACCTAATAAGGCTCCATACACTATAGAATGTTTTATTCTTGCAAATTAACGTGTTTATTCTTTCACTATACATCACCTTCACTTTACTAACTTGACTCTTTTTTTATTTTTATTTTATTTTTATGGTTAATTTTATTTTTTTCCCCACACCAAAGGATCGATTCGCACATTTTCTCGCCTATTGCATTAATTGAAAAGGCTCAAACTCCTTCTCTTAAAGCTTAGTCACCAAGACAGAAAAATGGGTGATAAAAACGATACTAGTAATGAGCATTATGAGATGATCTTACGAATGCAACAAAGAATTTTCAATTACAAGCGGAATTGTCACAAGCCTGTAACTTGTCTAATCTACCCCTACTTTAAATACTCCTCTCGAGACGTAAGCTGAGGGTAATGCCGCTATCAAATATCATGTCACATTTACAAGTCATCCCTTATCATCACTTCCTATTTCATACCTCCAAACAATTCAAGTCACATATACACACTTCTAAAAAATTACCCATATCCATATTCATGTCTACCAGAATGCCATACATATCCAGCTCTACTAAATTCTTAAACAACATCATATGTTCATAATATGCCGTCAATATTTACCACAAATATGCTCATTTTCATGATCCAAGCAGCCATATTTTAGATCCAAGTTATGTCAAAACGACCCCATTCACCCACCACTAATATGAATCCAAACACACAAAAAAAGTCACCCTTATACAATTTTTGATTGAAAAGGTTGGAACATCTTAAATGTAGTAAGGGGTTGAAAGGGCTAAGTTATGAGGACTTACGCATGTACCCAGATGTTGAATTTTCTTTAATGTCATCAGGAAAAATGGCTTAATTTTATCTAAAATTAAGTATAGTCATTTTCGGATTGATATTGGAGTTCTCGGTCACAATATCTATTAGGAAAATATTACCCTGATTCAACGGTCCATTCAATTTACTAATAAATTTTCTGACCATATTCTTGATAAAACTCAACTCCAAAGGTTTTTAGGTTGTGTCAATTATATAGAAGATTTTATCCTCAGACTTAACAATTTATTAAAACCACTCCATGACAGATTGAAAATGCCTCTTCCTCTGTGGATTAACATCTATATCAATATAGTCAAAGAAATCAAATTGAAGGCAAAAATCTCCCTTGTCTGTCCCTCCTTGATCCTTCTGCATTCAAAATAGTTGAGACAGATGCATCAGATATAGGTTATGGTGGCTTTTTAAAATAAAAGAAAAATAATAAAGAACATACAATTGCATTTGCATCCAAGCATTGAAATAAATCCCAACAAAGCTATCCAACTGTCAAAAAAGAAATTTTAGTGATTGTGTTATGTATTTCTAAATTTCAAGTTGATTTATTAAATCAAAATTTTTTGTTTAGGATAGATTGTAAAGCTGCAAAAGTTGTTTTACAAAAGGATGTACAAAATCTAGCCTTTAAGCATATATTTTTTAGTTGGCAAGCTATTTTATTTATTTTTTATTTTGATATTGAATATATAAAAGGGAGCTCCAACTCTGTACCAGAATTTCTTACTAGAAAATTCTTGCAGGGAAGATAAAATGTCCAGAAAAAAGAACGAAGAAACTATTCCACAAATTTCGTCTTTTCCATCCCCAAAAGAGACCACCCAAAAAGTTATTACCCCATAGCAAAAAATTACGGTTGCGTCCAAGCAACTTTCAACAAAAACAACTAAAAAAGATCAGCCAAGATATCAAATCCCATCTGATTATGCCATGCAGGGAATACCTCAATATTTTATGATGCAAACAAGTTCAAATCCAATATCAATTTCCAATCTCAAGAAATGGAATGATTTAATTGAAGAAGAAGAAGGAAAAAAGGTTCAGTTAGCCCAAACAGTGTTTGTCCCATGGATAGAAGATGATTTTAAACAATTGTGCTCACTCATGGGTCTTAAAGATCCAACGATCATGATAGGCGCTAACAGAAAGGATTATCTAAGAGATTTACAGATCTTTCAGAAAATATTTTCTTCAAAAGCGGAGGCCTCAAGCCACACATCATCTTCTCATTCTGTGATTGCTAAAAGCACTATGAAAAATACAATGAAGGTAGAAAACTCTATCAATTTTTTCTTTAACTTTTCACAAAATAATTTAAATATTTGTCCTATACCAAGAAAAATAATTTCCTCACATATAACACAATCAATTTTCTCCAATAAAGGATCTTTAACTGATTTCAAAAATGATAGTATTTTGCTGCTAATATAAATTGAAGCTGAATATTACCACTCCAACCCCCAAGAGATAGCTAAGCAAATACTTATCTCTTCAGTAAATTTTATTTAAAATACTTCTGCCTATAACCAGGAGTTTTATGAATTTATCCTCACAGATACCAAGTCCTGTTTATTCAAATCCCACAAAGATAAACAAACCCAATCTTATGTTACTCATACCACGATTTGAATTAACAAAATAATCTCACCCAAAAAATAGGGTATGCATCCAACCAAATATCAGAAACTTACTAAAGCTGTTAATCCCCAATATTATAACTATTTTGACTACTAAAGAGTATGGATGAATGCATTCATCTTTCAAAATAAAACTGACAAACATTTTTGATTTTTTCTCTAGGGAAAGCAACTGGCTTCGGAATTTCTCCAACGGCTCTTGCACCAATGATGGAAGATTTATGATCATGAGTTTGAGATTCTTCCTCCTCCAGTTCGAGAAGGATATGAATAATTGACACAGAGATTTCACGATGATCTTCAAATTTCTCTGCTTTTATAATTTTTCCACAGGTTTTATATTCCATGGATATTTTCTCAAAAATTTATCTTTCATAAATCGGAGGGGCAAAAGGAATTTCCATGGTTAGCTCTCCAAGGTCATTGCAACTGGTACAAAATTGAAATTCAACAGAGACCTACGTATCGGACATAGAAAAATAATTCCGACAGATGCTGCCCAAATTTTATTTTTACAACAGAAATCAATTGCAGCTACACAATTAGCAAAGTCAAAAAATCGAGGAGATTTTATTCAATAAATAAAAAAAATTTCAACAAATCAAAGATGAAATTTCCAGTAATCAACGTTTATCAAAAAAATCTGACACAGATAATGAAGAAGAAATTCAATCAATTTTGACATCAGCAATTAGTCATCAACATTGATGTCACGCATGACATCAATAACCAACTGCTGAAAAATTATTGTGGATGTTACTTAGCTCACTGTAGCAACACTGTAGCAATAACTAAAGGTGTTACTGTAACTCCACTGTAACACTTTTACTGCAATTTATTTTTGGCTATAAATAACCTGCTTCTCTTCTTGAGAAGGACACATTATTTTCTTTGGAAGAAACTATATATATATATATATATATATCAAACAAAACACAATAGTCAAACAAACACTACCACCACAATGAGATTTGACTGTATTACAGTATTAGTAACCTTTCTCTTTTTCATAAATTAGAAAAAGAAAGATCTACTTTGGTTAATCAAGTCTGATAATAATTAATATCTCACATATCATGCACCAAACATTAATCTTTTCCAATACTTATCTTGTTGGATAATATTACATTTTAATGTTGAGATAATAATATTAATTATATTATTTATCATGGTTATTAATTAAACCGGAAAAATTAGCCATAACTAGTTCTAAATGTACCATTTCATGATCTAGAAAATAGTTACATTGTCCTTTGTAACCTCTTATCTCATATTCTACCATTATACTTAATACTAAATCATCCATGAACTCAAATTCCTTCATGTTCTCATGACTTATTACCCATTATCTTTAGTGGCGCATCTAGAATTTGCCTTTAGGGGATTTAAAAAATTAAAATATAAATGTGTGAATAAGTCAACAAAAGACAATTTCAAGTGAAAAAGGAAAAAGGGTTTTGAATTTTTTAATTTTGGATAAAGGAAAAAAAAATTTAAATTTTTGTTGATTCTGTGTATTAACTTATTTTGACTTTTTTTAAAAAAAAATAATAGTGGCAATTGTACAAGACAAAATACTGAATTAATTAAATAAAAGGATGGTAGCCTGTGCCCCAGCTGGGATCGAAGCCATGCCATGAGCCTTAACAAGCAACCCAAGAATTGCAGCCAATACCACTAAGCTATCTAACATTAGGTGATTCAAATTTAATATATATACACATAAATATAGATTTTCTACCTTATATGCAACGTAATTTTTTATCGAGGGAGTTTGAATGAACACCCTGACAACTATGTAAGTTCGCCCCTGATTATCTTGTCATGAAAATATTTCAGACCTATAAATAGTGGAACAAAGTGCTTGTTCTAATACATATTAAATGAATTATTGATATTTTTTTTATTGTTCAAAATAAACAAATTTTTGAAAGTTCAGTAAAATTGTTGAGACTTTTTTTGTCACATTTATCCTTCTTTTTAATGTCTCTAACTACTTTATATTTTCTAGAAAAATAGTTTGAAATAATCAAAAAGATAATAGTAAATAGTACCAACTGATTTATGTCCTTAAATATTTTTCTTAAGTAATGTGTTATAAATATCCAAATAATTCAATTAATATGAACTAGAGGGACTAGTAACTAATATCCGATTCGATAAAGTAACAAAATACTTCTGAATTAACATAATACTCATGACCAAAATACTCATGACTAAACTACTAGATGTCCATAAATGACTTTTACACGATTAAAAAAATTAAAAAGAGTAGAAGAATATAACAAGAACTCCTAGGACCTCTCTTCTTTAATTCTGAAAAAGAAAAAAAGAAAAATAAAAAGTTAGTAAACGATACATTTCAAACCCCTTCCTACTACGTAGAGGCTTAAATTGGAGAAATATTGACCATATATAAGTTCTACTCCATCACGAATTGCCTTTCAATCACGATAATAAAATTCATGAACCTAATAAAGTTGTAAAAGAAGACCACAATACAATGGGATTAATGTGTGTTGATCCCCTAGCCGCTGGCTTGCTATAACCAATCAACTGAATGCCTTCTTCCCAAAGTAGTTATCTCTTATCACATGTTAAATCCTTTGGCTACAGGGGGTTTATCCGTGATAACACTTCACTTTAATGTGTTCTTTTACGAAATCGACTAATTTAAATTCGGTTATGTAAGATTTAGTTAACAATAACATATTTTCTACTCTCTTCATTCTTTTATAAGTGTTTATTTTTGGGTTGTAATTCTATTCTAAATAAGTGTATGTTTAAACTTTTCAAGAGTACTTTAATCATAATTTTTCTAATATGTCCTTGAGCTTAAATATAATAATCAATGTCAACTTAGAAGCAAATAAAATTAAAAGTGAGTAAAGTTTATAATAGTATAAATGTAACCTGAAAAGAGATAAAATTAAACTAGAGATAAATTAATAAAGTTAGTTTAATTTTTTTAAAATAAGTAGTTTATGAAAGAATATGTCCAAGTAAAAAAGAACACTTAAGAATTGAGAAAGCAATAGAAGTTTTTTCATAACCAAAATTCAAACTCATAATTTTTAATTGAAAATAAAATAATAACATTTATTCCAACATAACTATAATCGGTAACTTCACTTTGTTCTACGCAAAGTTCAAACCCAATTATTCTGCCTAAATATTGTAATTCATATAACTCTAAATTGTTTTCAATGACAACACCGTGAGCACTAATTTAATAAAAGATTGCACTCTAAGGGTGTGTTTGGTCTGAAGGAAAATGTTTTTCCGGAAAATAAGTTGATTTCTTACTTGTTTTCTTATGTTTGGTTGGTGGATGGAAAATATTTTTCGGAAAATATTTTCTAGTATTTGGTTGGTGAATGAAAAAATATTTTTCAAAAAATACATTTTAGTGTTTAGCCAAAGCGTAAAAAATTACATTTTAAAATCTTTTTTTAAAAATAAATTAAAAAAATTAAAGCTTTTTCGGGGAAGGAGGTTGGTAGGCGGGTGGGTGGGGGTGTCAGAATAGGTAGTAGGGGTGGGGTAAGAAAAAGTTTTGAAATTTTTTTGTTAAAAACAAATTTAAAAATTGGGTGAGGAGGGAGGGGGAGTTAGTAGGAGCTAGGGTCAGGGTAGGGGAGTGAGGGGGTAGGGAGAAGAAAAAAATT
>NC_061116.1:148649048-148742242 GCF_002878395.1 Capsicum annuum
ATTTTTCAAAACATATAAGTCAACCAAACATAAGAAAACTGGAAAACAGAAAATGTTTTCCTTCATACCAAACACACCCTAAGTATAATTTAATTGGCTATAATAAACTATTACTCTATTTTCATGTTATCACATAGTAAAACTGTGACCAAGGTTTACTTGTAATTGAATTTCAACTTAAGCTCATATATAGTAATATATACTATCATTAGTGTCACTAAACTTATATTTTCCCCATTTTAATTTTTGTAAACCTATATTCTGTGTAATACGAATAACTCTTTACTAGATTTGAAAACAACTTGATTTGAATTTTCCATTAAAAAGAAAACATAATTTAAAGAGTCATTATACAAATATTATGACATATTAAGATTATAAGTTTCAAAATTTCTATGTATTTCAAATAAATGATATGAGATACTTAAGATCACAAACTTAAAAAAAAATTCTTAAACCCTGTAACCGGTTAAATAGGTTCACATGAAAGAAAATGGATGAAGTATTACTAGTTGTCAATTTAGACCGTTCAATTTCTTATATATCACATTATTAGATGCACTTTACATATTCAAAAACGAGTCCTCCTTATCCTCGCCTATATAAACAAACACCAATCTCCACCATTCAACAACACCCTCAAATCTCAAATTTCATCCTTTTGTAACCACTATACACACAAATAGATCAATAACAATGTTCTAACATATTTAACAAAATCATTTCCTTCACCTTCTTCAGACAAACTAGCCATCTCAACAGAATTCTTGTTTGTTTCCATTATCCCTATCATATTTTTGCAACAATGGGTAGTGGACATCACAAACACCACCATCATCATTTGAACCTCCATGTTCAAGTGCATTTACCTCACATTCATTTTCACCACCACCACCACCATCAACATGGTCATGGGATAAAAGAACTTATAGGCATCCCAAAAGGGTGTCTTCCAGTATTGGTAGGTCATGATGGAGAGGAGCAACACAAGTTCATAATCCCAGTGATATACATCAACCATCCACTCTTCACACAATTGTTGAAAGGAAATGAAGAAGAGTGTGAACTTCATCATGATGGTCCTATGAATATCCCTTGTCATGTTGAAGAATTTCGCTACGTTGAGGGTATGATTGACAAGGAAACTCATGCCACCAGCCACCACAACCACCATGCTTGGTGCTACAAGGCATGAGGTTTATGAGTTTAACTTCTATACAATAATTGCGTAAAAAGTAATTACCCATCCTACTAATGGATTTGAGATAAATTCGATGTTTAATCGTCATCTAGCTATATAGTTACTAGGATTTTTTTTTTGAGGGGGGGAGGGGGTATCTTGTAAATCTTGTCTTACGTTTTCATGGTTGTATTTGAGGAAATAATCTCGTGTCACTTAAAATTTGAAAAAAAAAAAAAAAAAAAGCTCCTGCTAACACTTATTTTGAATGGTTGTTACCCATCTTATTGTATCGCATTATTACTATCAATCTCATATTTATTTTGATTACTGCTTAAACCATACTGTATGATATGGATTGATTTCATAATTAGGTAATCATAGCCCATTTTATGTATCCACTAATTTGTTGGGATGGCGTCGTTACTTTATATTTTTTTTCCTCATTTTACTTTTATTTATTATTTAATGACTATATTTTATCCTTTATCCTACGTATTTTTATATAGGTTAAACACATTGAAATCCATCTAAAGTTGACACCAATTTTCACTTAAACACACACATTATTCATTTTACCCCAACTAGTTTTTTGTCGTATCAATTTGATACTTTCTGCAACATCTTTTAAAAACCTCAGGCGCATAGTAACAAACGTTTTCTACATGTATTAATTGACTAATTAAATCATATCAACTTATTTTAACTGTCCACCTCATTATATATATATATACACAAACAAATTAAAGAGAACAACAAAGGTTAAAACACATGACAAAGTGGCCAATAAATTGCTAAAACATAGCATTTTCTCAAATAATTATAAGACTACTTAAAAAATCTATTTTGTTGAACACTTCCCCCAAACCGTCTTCTCCAACACACTCACTCACCCCCACCCCATACAAATCGCCTTCTCCAACATATCCAACCCCCCACAAATCAACTTCTCCAACACACACACACCCCTCCCGATCCTGCATCGTCTTCTTTGTCAAATCACTAAGCTCTCTCCATCTCTTACTGAAAATTCATTTAAAAATTTACAATAACTCAAAAGAGAAGAAAATAATTGCTAAGATATTGGAGATTTGCAAATTCTAATCACTTTCATTCTTCAAATTACTTTCAATTCAAAACATATAAAAAGGCTTGAAAGCATAGCAGAGAGATTTTTTAAAAACAAAACATGGGTATAAAAAAAAAATAGAGGAATGTGCAGCTTTTGGATGAAATTTTTTTTTTTTTTTTGAAGAATTTTTTCTCACTCCATCTTTGACTTTAAAATTTATAAGGTTCAATTTTTGAATATATAACTCTTTTTTTATGCTGAAAATATGATTGTAGATTAATTCTAATCAAAAATAAAAAAATTAATAGTGCGTAGAGAGAGAGGCTACCGCTACTGAGAGATCATTGAAGAGCGGATTTGAGTTTAAGTTTGGTGCAATAGTGGGCGATAATGGTTGGAGAAATGGAAATGAAAAAGAATGAGAAGAATAAAATAAAAATTGACTAAATTAGTCTTTCACACGTTACTAGTGAGTGCAATTCACTCACTTTGCCATGTTAGCAAAAAGTATCAAAATGACACAGCAGGACACTAGTTGGGGTGTTTAAAATGAACAATGTATAGTTAAGACGCCTAAGTGAAAGTTGATAACTTTAAGGGGCTATTGATGTGTTTCGCCTTTTGTAGCGTAGTCCTACCCCATATTTTACTTTTCAAATAGGTTTATCCTTCACTTATTAATGTATAAGATTATGAAACGACGAAAAATGATATAATCTATCCAAATATTTTGTATTCATTAAACAATACAGTACGATATAATATAACACAATATATAATACCATACATTATAAAACAATACATAACAACCATCCAAAGTGTAAAAGATCTCATGTATTACTTTTTATTAATAATCAATGAAAACAGGTCATATAAATTTTTTTAGATCATATAATTAAATTAACCAATTTTGCCTTGGTATTTATACCCAAACTACCCAAAGTGACAACCTGACCATGATGAAACTAATTGACTATATACGCGTATTATCTACAGACTTTTTCTGTTCAATGTTCTGAACCGTTGAATGCTGAACAAAGCTTTACGTTTTTGGGACTTGAGAGGACCAGTTGGGAAATAGGATAAGGAAGACTCAAATTAAAAAGAAACCGTAAGTTCAAACTCTTTATTCATGTCTTTTGCTACAGAAAATACAAGGAATACTAACACATGCGTACAACTCCCGATCAATTTTGATGTATTTTTTGAAAAAAAAATATATACTCCATCATTAGCAATTTAAGTTCAAAAATTTGCGCATTCTATAGCTGCCATATCCAGATTTTACGCTAATTATTTTGGGCATTCTCCTCCTAATTTCACAAAAGAGATATATGTATAGAGAATTCGGGTTGAAGGAAGTTGGACTCGAATAAAGTGGATTGGACCCCTATACAAATAGGATCGGCCCAACCGGTAAAGGTCATCTCGAGTATCGTGACTTTGTAGTAAAGTATACGCCCGAGATGGAGAAAAGCCTCCCGAGGAAAGGAAGGGATAGTGACTGCCCGCTAACAAACAAGCAAAAGGACAGTGTGTCAGAAAAACTGAGAGGCACCTCCCACCCTCAGCAGAGCCGCGTCTGACACACGCTAGAAGGCTGATTACTCTCCAACGACATTTGAACAGGTGGTGATCCCTTATTAGTTGAACATCGTCCTTTGTACCCAATAAATAGCACCCCTTCCTTCACGGATCTGATTCCTGCTCATCCTTATCCCTTAAACAATAGAGTATCATAGATTTTTCCTTAAGCATTAGCATCTTGCCTTAGCTGTTCTAAGTCATCTCACGTTGTAATCACTCAGGATTTGATTCTCTCGACCCCCTATTAATAAGAATGAACGCTCGACTACGTACTAAGATTTGTTCCTAAACTCTTGTTGTTTAATTTATCTAGTCTTTTAATTGCTTTATTTATTTCTTGCAAACATTTATCACTAATCCAAATCTAATACCGTAACGCATGCTTTTGACTCAAGAACAAACTCAACTGTACCAAAAAGATAGTAAATAATTTAGCACCCACCATGGGACAAGAGCAAGTACAGGGATCCTCAGCTTCACCACCACTTGATAGTTTTCTTTCTGTGCTAGATTTGCAGGGAAATAGGTCATGGCCACTCAAGATATAACATTCAAAAGTAAAACAAGAACTGCTTTGATGAGATTTTCCCATTGAGTTTTGGCGTCAACAGAAAAAGGCAAGACCTAAGGGCTGACACGAAAAGCAATCGTCAATCTAGGAAGGGTCAAACCTATTGACTCAAATCATTGTTACATTGAATTAGGAGGAAAAATTTGTACCTAGTCCATCCTTAAGCAATTCTTGAGAAATTAAGAGCTAGTCTAGTGTTTGATGTATTTTGAGAATATACTAGCCTACGACAATCTGAAACTAATTTGAGTACTGATGGTGATTTTTCATTTAATTTTTAGATAGATATCGAGTTTAGAAAGTCATAGCAACTTTTGGTACTTAAAACAAAGTTACAAAACTCAGGTTATAGAGTTTACCATGGAGGGGTTAGTTCATTACTGCTACAACCGTACATCTGCAGCAGTAACACGTAGTATGTTGACAATTTTTAAACCCAGAAAAAAAATTTCATTCCCCATTTTCTAAAAAAAAAATATGAGATAGCTCAAGGGAAGACGATTTTCTATATAATTTAGAAGTTTTTGTCTTTAGAGGTAAGTTTATAGCATTCTAAACTTGAATTACTTCTTATAATCTCTTAAAATCATTAGGAATTTATTTATTGTACACTAATGACCATGCTCCTTTCAAAACCTCAAAGGGTTTCATGTACCTCGAACTCAACTTCCCCTTCTTTCTAAATTGCATTACACCTTTCATGGGTGATGATTTCAAGAGTGCCTTCTCCTCCTTTTAAAACTTTACATAGCTCACCTTATTATCTGTATATTCTTTCTGTAGGCTCTGTACTTCTATGAGATTTTCCTATATAAACCTCACCTTTTCCATCAAATCTTTGAGCATGTTAGTACCCCAAGGCCTCACTTCAAATACATCAAACCACCCAACTGGAGACCTGCATCCTCTACTATATAAGGCCTCAAAAGGGCCCTTATCAATACTATAGTGGTAGCTATTATTGTAAGAAAATTCACAAAATGATAAGTTTTGGTTACAATGAGCCTTGAAGTCCATAACACAAGCCCGAAGTATGTCCTCAAGAACTTGAATACTTCACTTTGACCGACTATTGGTCTATGGATGGAAAGTTGTACTTAAGTTTAATCTAAAACCCAATTCTTACTGGAATTTCTACCAAAATTTGGTGGTGAAGTAGGTACCCCTGTTAGATACAATCAAAACCTATAACCCATGTAGCCTCACAATGTCCTTTACATAAATTTTGGCCAGCTTAGTCAAATTGTAATCCACTCTTACTGGGATAAAGTGAGCCAACTTAGTAAGTCAATTAGCAATGACCCATATATTGTTGTACTTACTCAAGGTCTTAAGAAGACCAACCACAAAGTCCATTGTTATCCGTTACCACTTCTATTCCGGAATGAGCATTCTTTAAAAGGTACCACCATACTTTCGATGTTTATATTCGACGTGCTAGCACTTCTAACATTTGGTTACAAAATTCACAATGTCACGCTTCATTCTTCGCCACCAATAATATTGCTAAAAATATATATTCATCTTAGTAGCACAGGGATGTATAGAGTACTTAGAGTTGTGATGCTTTACAAGAATAGTTGAAGTTAGATTATTCACCCTCAAAACACACAAGCAATTATAAAATATCTAACACCCACTCATCATCAAGAATGGCCTCTCTTGCCTTACTCTGCAACACTTTTTCTCTGAGGTTACTCAGCTTCTTATCTTCAAACTACCTGCTTTTTATTTGGTCAAAGAATGTAGACTTAACTTCCACATGTGCTAATACTCTCCCTTCGCTATCTCCTATAATCTCTGAAAATCATTAGTCAAAGTTTGTACCTCTCTTGCCAATAGGCGTCTTGATATCTCTAATTCTCATACTCACTAATTTCCAACTCAGAGCGTCCGCCACCACATTGGCCTTATCCGAGTGATATAAAATTCTAATATCATAGTCTTAAATAAACTTCATCCACCTTCTCTATCTTAGATTCAGGTCTATCTGAGTAAACACATGTTGTAAGTTGTGGTGGTTTTTGGACATTTCATTCTTCACTCCATAGAGGTAGTATTTCCAAATCTTCAAAGAAAACACAACATCTGTCAATTCTAAATTATGTGTGGAATAGTTTTTCTCATAAGGATTTAGTTTCCCCAAAGCATAAACGATAACATTATGATCCTACATCAAAACATAAAAACCAACCATGAGGCATCACAATACATAATGAAATTCTTACCTTTAATAGGTAAGGTGAGAATTGGAGCTGCAGTTAACAAGGTCTTAATCTTTTAGAAGCTCTCCTCACATTTGCCATCCCATATAAATAGGACTTCTTTTTGAGTTAGGTGGGTCATATGGTAAGAAATGTTCGCAAATCCCTTAATGAATCGATGATAATAACTGACCAACACCACAAAGCTACAAGTTTCTATCACACTTATTAGTCTAGACCAATTCTTAACAGCTTCAACCTTTTGCAGGTCCACCGTAACTCCTTCATTAGAACCTATGTTCAACTAGAAGGAGTCATCTTGTTGCTATAGATCAAGAATAAGCTGAAAGGGAAAGAAAAGGAAAACTTGTGCCCTAGAGGTGATTTTGAGCAAGGAATCAAGGCAGGTTATGGTCTATTATAGTAATTAGAATTACTTGACGTTGTGCTTATGTGTGAATTAAGAATTTTTGATGACTTCAAGCACTACTTTTGGTTATTGACTACATTGCATATTCATACATATTGATGTTTTGAGATAATGATGATATACAACAATGATGTTTATGAGGTTTTTGATGATGTTATTGGAATCATGATATCCATAATAATAATGTTGATGTTGATGAGATTGATAAGAGAAGAGATGATATGCACATTTTCCATTCGTACACTTATTCGTGTGCATTAAATATTGGTTATAATCATGTGTTGTGATAAAACTTATGTTGAATATGGATATGTGTAAGCACATGTAATAAGAGCATGTTATTCTTTTTATCTGATGTGTTATTGTAATACCCCGCAAAATTTCTAAGCTTAATTCAGTCCTTTAAGCTTGTCAAGGGGGTCCCAGACTTAGAAAATTCTAGCTAAGTTTCCAGACTTACTTTATTTTTGGCCTTCGAAAGTTGGCAATCTCATTTTGCGACCTTAATGTCCTTTAATGGTCGGTATTCTTTCTAATTCATGATCAGGGAGGTCAATAGGTGTTCACGAACAAGTTTTGGATTTTTCGGACCTCATTTAGACCATGTTTAATGTCCCAAAATAAAGGACCAACGCAATATTAGCATGCCACATTGCCTATCGCGTTGGTTAACACTGTTATAGGTTGCCAGAGCCAAAAGTACTGAGTCTTTGCGCGATCATGGCGCGACGCATCTAGTATCACGTCGGTGCCATTGATGCGCCGCATCGCTCAACACATCGGTGCCCAATTTTAGTCATTAAATGACTGCGTCCTTAAGGGTAATTAGGTTATTTTCCTCAACCTTCAGCCCTCATAAACACTAAATTTAGCCCTTTTTGGCGAAATACACTCCTTATTTCACAATTGCTCAAGAACAAGAAACTCTAGGTGAGCAATTTCAAGCCAAGAATTCTCCATCAATCTTCAAGAAATCATCCACCTAGGTATGCAAAGTTTTCATCCAAGGAACCCTTTCATCCTTGGAGTTCAAGAAACCTTTTTTTAAAGAAAAACTTAAATAATGATGTTCATGTTATGGATTGAAATTGTATCCATGTTGTTGATTTGTATGGTTTCCATGATGGAATTTTTATGTATTCCTTGATATTATGTTAGCATGTGGATTGAATTTCATGAAATTGAGTTGATTAAACCAAGCCGAAGTATATGCATCCCATGTATTTGATAAAATGCCTAAGTGAGTAGAATTGTGTTTTATGACCCTTTGTTGATCTAAATGATGAACTTAGGCTACAACTAGATGTTCAAAATGACTCCCATGCTAAATCTATGTCTTATAGTTATTTGATGGAATGCTCATGAGACTAGAATTGTGAAATTATGATATATTTGAATGCATTCCTATCCATGTACAAGATTATGAATATCAAGTGCTTCATGAAATCCCCCAATGATTGTATTATGAGTTGTGGCCTATGGTTATGTATTCAAAGAGGTGTCATGTCTTGTTAGTTTTATGTTATCGTATCCTGGGGGTACTTGTACCTGACAATTTAGTTGTGTACCTAGAGCCATCATCAGTTTTCAATATACTCTCAGTCAAGCCATGATCCTTAGAATTCAGTCAGTCATATGACTCGGGAAAACTCAGTAAATTCAGTATCAGTCCAGTCCTTCACAGTACTCAGTAATCTCAGTCAGTTATCAAATCCCAGTAGTATTCTGTCAGTCAACGAAACTTAGTAAAATCAGAATAGTTTAGTCAGTAACACGATCAGTGATAGCTCAGGCAAGCTTAGTATGAACTAGGAAATCAGTTCAGTGTCTGTTCAGTTAGGAGTAGGATTCAGCACCGAGTGAACCCAGGGATGAGGGCTCACCTGTCAGCCAGTAGAGGGTATGCTCCTTAGAAGCAATCTTTGTGTTCCAGAACTACGTAGCTAGCGTAGGTTGAGATATACCCCTACGAGTCTAGGGATTATACATCTCATTTGAGTTTTCCTACTAGGAGGGGTTGACGAAAGAGCTTCCTGTCAGAGAGGGATAACTCACAGCTTGTCTTTACCCATGGCATGGTACTGATACCCTTCCAGCTAGGGTTATAGGTTGGACCCCCACCAGTTCAGATTCGGGGCATGTCAGTTAAATGATTACTTTCCACAGTCTCAGTCTTAGTCTTAATAAAAGAACTCAGATAGTTCTTCAGATTCAGGACTGTCAGATACAATCACTCAGTTCAGTACGAAACTCAGCCAGTTCTATTAGAATCAGAACTGTCAGACATAGTCAATCAGCTAACAGTATATCAGTTATATGAAACTCATGTTATCAGTATTCAGACTCAGTAGTAAGTATTATCATGATCTCATTTACAGTTACGTATTCATGTATGTATTCTCACGTTCATGTTATTCAGTCAGTTAGTATTGTTCATGCATATGAACCTCATGCACTCAGCCTACCTCACTTTGCATACCATTATATTCAGATGTATTGATGCATACTTTTCTTCTGCACTATGGTGTTTTATACCAATGGTTCGGACGCTCAAGTTCCCAATCGCACTTAGTTTTAAATTCAGCCAGCAACACTAGATTTACAGTGAGTTCTCATCATTTGAGGATAGCATGATTATTTCATTACTTCATTATTTCAGTTTTAGTAGACGGAGTTAGTTGGGGATATGTCCCATTAACTCCACAGTTTTCAAACAGTTTAGAGGCTTTCAGACTAGCATGTTCAAGCAGTTTACTTCAGTTTCGGTATTGGTATACCGTATTTTCAGATGTTATGTTTTATCAGATATTTGAACCTTATGGCCTTTCAGACCTTTTATTCCGCATTTATACAGTATATTATGCAGTTCTTAGGTACAAATATTAGTCATGGATTAACTTATGGTCCTTCGCGATTGCTAGCACTGTGTAGCATTCCGGGTACCAAATTCAGGGTGTTGCAGTTATAAATGTGTTGATGTCTCTATTATGGGTTCTACGATGATAGTTGGTGTTATTATTTAATTTGATTATTTGCGTATTATTGAGTTTAGTCAACCTTTGATGCATACTAGTACTTGTTGATGTACTAATGCTACTTATACTATTATTTTTATTGAGTACAAAGCGTGTTTCAACGTTTGAGACTAGACCTCGACTTCAGCCAGTAGTATCAGATTCCTATTTGAGGTTAAGCACCATGATAGGGCAGCATTTGGATCTTCTTATAATTGTTCATAACCCTTGTTTTAGGAGTAAGACGTTCCTTTATTAATTTCCTTATTTTGGATAATCATTTAGTTTTGAAACTCTAATCTTGTTAGATATTTGTGTACGATGAATTCAAGTCCTAGAGATGTAATAAGTAGAGGATTCTACACTCTATTAGTTATTTGATGATTATGTTGATTTGACATTATTTTTAATTATTTAATTATGGGATTTTAGAACTATTTAATGATAACAAAATTAGAGAGTGAATGCTAATTATTGGACTGGAGTTATCAAAATTGAGTTTAGTAAGGTTCTCCTTCCATAGGTTAGGGTGAGTGCTAATCATGATTGATTGGGTCATGACAAAACCTTTCTATTCAAGGGAAAGAAGTTGTGATGATGTAATAGTTTCATAATGACCTTTAGGGTTTAGAACTATCGGGGGTTATCCATAAAGACTCGGTGGGGATATCTCTTAGTATAGATGGTTGTGGCGTGAGAAGGGTGTTGGTTAATCCTGAAAGCTCAGGAAATATCATGCATAAAAGGGTTTTCAATCAAATGAAATCAGGTTCTGCCATAAAACCCGTAGCCAATACATTGGTTAGGGTTTAACTTGACGAGTTAGGTGACCCAAGGAGAGGTCTATGGTGTAGTAAAGTTGATTGTTTTCAATATACTTGATAGGGATATGGGTTATAATATGATATTTAAAAGGTTGTGGCTCCATGCCACTAAGACCATCCTATCAATGTATTATTAATTGATTAAATTCCCCACGTCACACAACGTTTAGCAGATAAGTGGAGAGCTGGCGACCCTCAAAAAATATTCACAATCTCAATTGGAAAGCCTAAATTGACCCTTCAAACCAAAGGTATGGATGGACTCATAAAACCACTGTCTAGGAGGATGAGATGATATGGGACTCCAAGGGTTATTTATGTCTCCAACGAAAAGGATGCACAAAGACCAAGGCGAAAGAGCTCAATTAGATTTCCCTTTTTTTATCATCCCGAAAAAAAGGAATTCCTCCCGAGGTGGCAATGCACAAACTCAAGATAGACCTAGAAGTTGAGCTAGTGCAATAAAATAAATAACTCATCTCGATTATGAAGGACATGTTTCTTAAGAAGGAGGTGGCTCGATTACTCGAGATAGATCAATCCATAAAGTCAGGTATCCCACATGGTTGGATAATATCATGGTGTTACCCAAGAAACTTGATAAGTCAAGGATGAGTATAGACTTTAAAAACCTGAAAGGCATGTCCTATAAACTCCTTTCCAGTCTAGAACATTGATCACATTATTGATGTTGCGGTCATGCACGAGATAATGAGTGTCCTTGATGCATACTCCTGATATAACCAAATTCGTATGGATCAAGAGGATCGGGAGAAGACATTTTTTTTTAAATTAACCATGAAACCTTTTGTTTCAATGTGATGCAATTTGGGCTCAAAATGCAGGTATTATACGCTCAGTAAACTACATATTTGAGAGTAAAATAGGAAAGATAGCTCAGTTCCATATCAATGACATGCTCATAAAGTCACTAGAGGACAATAACTATCTGGAACATCTCGAAGAGGCTTTTACAATATTATAACATGAAGCTAAATCCTGAAAAGTGTGCCTTTGGAGTGGATTCGAGGAAATTCCTAGTTTCCATGTTTCAAACTGAGGGATAAAGGAAAACCCCTGCAAAACATAAAATATTAAAGACATAAATGATGTGCTGGATGGCATCAAGGCAGTGTAGAAACTCATCTGGTGGGTCACTTCCCTGAACTATTTTATATCAAGGTTCTCAAAATACTTCTATTGATGTATCTCATTGCTAAATAAAAATACAAATTTTGAATAGACTCCGAAGTGTCAACAGGTATTGAGAGAATTAAAGACATACCTTTCAAGTCCACCGATATTGTCTAAGCCTAAGAAGGTAAATTGCTACTCATATACCTGACCATATCAGAGGTATTTGTCAATGTTGTGTTGGTGTGAGAAGAAGAAAGTACACAACATTTTATTTATTATGTTAGTAAAATTTTAATTAGAAAGGAAACTCGATACTAATATTTGGAAAAGCTCACTCTGCTCTTGTGGAGGTCGGCTACAAATTGTCGATGTATTTTAATGTCACTGTATAACAGTAGTCATGACATATCCACTCTAAAATGTGTTCCACAAACTGGAACTATCAGAAAGAATAGCAAGTGGATAGTCGAGTTAAGTAAGTTCGACATCGAGTATAAGTATCAAGTCCTAAGAATTATTTTGTGGTTGATTGCAACCCAGATATGACCCTTTAGGTCAAAAAATAGGCAATCTTAAATATAAGGCACCTACCCAAGACGTAGACCCTGTATATTTGTGATGCATCTAATGAAAAGATCACGGGCCTGGCATTATCTTAGTAACCCCTAAGGGGGAGGAGTAGAGGAAGACAATTAGCTGTTTTTTGCTTACTAACAATGAGGTCGAGTATAAGGCCCTTCTTACTGGTTTAGGCTTGGCACAAATCTTAGGAGCAAAGGCATTATACATTCTCTGGGATTCTTAATAAGTCATGGATCAGATAAAGGTAGATTTTGACACAAAGGATTAGTGGGTAATGAGGTCCACTGCTAAGGTGCATAGTCATCTATCTCTTTTTAAGAAATGAAGATTGGAGCATATCCTATGAGGAGAATAGAAATATAGATGTGATGGCTATATAGGGTCGGTAACCAAAGAGGATGATTTTGCAAAGGTGTTCGTAGTACAGTTAATGTACTCAACACTAAAGTCCCCAGAGCAAGGTGAAGTAAATCATATTAGGCTCATGTAGGACTAGAGAAGCAACCTCAAAAAATATCTAAAGAATGGTATAGTGTCCATTGACGCTAAAGTGTCTCAGGTGCTTAGGTCCAAGGAAGCGAGATATTATCTGTTGGAGTGAGACCTTTATCGAAGATCCTATAGAGGACTGATCGAAAAATGTCTAGGTCCTGGGGAAGGTCCATGAAGGGACATGCAAAAAATCACCCTGGTAGAAATTTGCTCATGGAGAAGATAGTACAGGTGCAGCATACTATTAGCCCACTATGGATAATGACACCAAGGAATTCGTCAAAAATTATGATAAATGCTAGCGGTTTGCCCACTAGCTCCACCAGCTGAGGGAAACAATGTATGTCATCACAGCCCTTGGCCTTTCATGAAGTAAGGCATGGACATCATAGGGCCTCTGCCGATGCGCTCGAAGAGTCAATATTTTACTGGTGATGACAGACTACTTCACCAAATGGGTTGAGGCCAACGAATTTAAGCAAATTGGGAGCTTTAGGTCATAAGCTTTATTTGGGATCACATAATTTATAGATTCGGGATACCTAAAGAATCGCATGTGATAATGGGACTCAGTTCGTGGGAGAACAGGCGATTGAGTTCCTATTAGGAACAAAGCTAATACACATAAATTTGGCGACCTATCACCATGATGTGAATGACTAAGCAGAGTCAACAAACAAAATCGTCATACTCAGTTCAAAGAAGAAGTTGGGAAGCACCTGATGTGCATTGGTTTCGTGACACTTTCGATGCTTAAAATCTATAAAAATGAAAGTACTTTGGTCTACTTTGGTGGATATCATGTGTTTTTGTACCTATTTTGTAGAAAATTAGGTTTTGAGATCTAAACAGAAGAAAAGAAGTTGAAAGATGAAATTTGGGCAACCTACGTTGGCACCTACCTTGTGTAGGTCCCACCTACTTGGCGGAGGTGACAGGGCATAGGTGTCGGAAGACCAAAGTTTAGAGAAACTAAAGTTTTAGAAATTTTCTGCTACCTACGATGGGTCACTTACTTGAAGTAAGTTCCACCTACGATGATCACTTACCTGAGGTAAGTGATAGTCGACCCAAAGTTTCTTGGATTATTTTGGTTTAGATTTTGAGGATTTTATGTAACCTTTAAATACTTCTTTAAGGGTTTTTAGTTAGTTTATGCCTTTTTACACATTTTATACTCTTACAAATATATATTGATTTCAAGATTGACTTTTGATCTTGGAATCATTTTTTCTTGGTTTTTGGTTGACTAATAAATTTGAGACTTTGGGTTTCTTTGTTAATTATTGTGAGATTAATCCTATACTTTCTTTATTGAATTTCTAGGATTATTTTGCAACTATGAGTGGCTAATTCTCTTAGCTAGGGTTGTGAGGAACCTGGCAGAATAATAAAGTAGGGGAAGGGTGGGATTCTTCTAGATCATTATTTACCCTTGCATTGTGATATTTTTTTAATTTAATTGCTTTCTTAGTGGCGTCCAACTCTAAGAACATGCATGTATTCAAGATCCTCTTTACAAGAGAGATTGAGATTGGAAAAAGGGAATTACAATTATGATTTGAGGCAATCAACCCTCATCTAATAACTTGATACCCATAAGGTAATAATAAACTAGGATCAGAGATAATGGCCAGTAAGGAAATACCTTAAGACTTATAAGGTGAAAGGTAGATTTACCTACACATTCATGAGATAGTTGGTAATACCTAGCTTATCAGATTCTGCATATGTAGTGGTGAGATAGTTGGATTGACCATGAGAAACCTGTTAACTTAGAATGCCAGGGGAACATGGTCCCAGTGTTCATCTCAGATTGTTTACAATTAAAAGCATTCACAATTTGTTACTTTTACTGTTTACTACAAATTTTCCCCATTTACTTTTCTGCACTTCCCGTTACTAAGTTCAAAAAATAGATTCAAATTATTCCTCGTGAGATTGACCCCAACCTAGTTAGGTTACTATAATTTGACAATGACCGCATTATACCTTCTTGGTGGGTATAATTTGGGCGATATCAAACTTTGGCATAATTGTCGGGGATTACGATGACGGATTGGTTGATTGGAGTTGTTGAGGTTTTCTGTTTTTACTTTTCTATTTTTCTCGGGACGTACACTAGTGTATGCCTAATACTAGAAGTCAAGGCAACCCTTGATCCCATTTGATCTAGAACTAGAAAGAATCCTACAATAGAATCATAGGATGCCACAGCACGATCGTGAAGCTCATCATGAGATACCTTAAGATAATCCACAAGACTTGCCTCTCCCATCTCCTAAAAAAATAGTAAAGAAAACCACTTCATGGTTACTAATAGAGAAATAACAGAGAAGGGATAATGAGGCTGCCCAACATGTAGCTTAAGAGGCAGAGAGAACAATATAGAGACTAGTTGTTGATGGTCGAGTAGAATTCGATAAAGGTAGAAGAGATAAAGCTCCAGTACCCCTATCTTTCCAGTATTTGTAAGCATATGAAGATCCAGATGAAGACTTGGGTTATGTAGAGCCTATTAAGATAGGAGCTATCATTCCTCTTACATTACCTAAGGAGAAGAAGTTTGATATTACTAGTTCTGTGATTCATTTGTTGAATTTGAAAAGTTGTGTTTATTAGCTTATTGACTAATGATGAAAACATGCACCTCATAGTTTTTGTCGAGATTTAAAATTCATACACTGTAGCTAGGGTGGATCAGGAAGCTCTCAAACTTATATTGCCATTCTTTCTAACTGGTGAAGCTACATAGTGGTTAGGAGAACTACCTCGTGGGTCCATTACTACTTGTATCAAGTGGTGGAAGCAATTTTAGACTGATTCTTCCCTCTGTCTAGAATACTACAGTTAAAGAATAAGATCTATAATTTCAAGAAATTGCATTCTGAATCAATGTATGATGCCTGGTTTCAGTTTAAGAAGAAATTAATAATGGTGCCTAATCACAAAATTTTAGAGAGAATTTTTTTGGAGATTTTCTATCATTCCCTGAATACTATTTCCAGAGTTATTTCAAATACTATTACTGGTGGAGAATTCATAAACCTTTGTGGGGAAGCAGTAGCAAATATATTAGATGGGATCTCTCTTAACAACTGTGGGTGGCATACTAGGAAGGCAGAAATAGGTCTCGATACTTATGCCATATATGCTTTCTATGATCCTACAATGGTAGATAATTCAATGGCTTAAGAGGTTGCACAACTGAGGATGGAGTTTGGGTTACTCACGAAGTGATTTGCAATGATAAATTTTGAGAAAATAAATTCCATGGACGCACAGGGTAAGGTTTCTAGGTCATATGATTTTCATATTGATGAATAATCAAAATATCTAGGTAGAGAGTTAGTGGGTTTTCGAGCCAAGGGACAATCATCTACTCAAGAATACCTAAGATCAAGGCAAGGGAACAAAGGTTGGAACTACTATAGGGATAGATACAGGGATTAGAGCAGAAAAAGAGATGGTGACTAGAGGTGTAAGGATGACTATAAGGAGAAGAGTGGTGTTTATGTGAGATATTGATTCTAGAATAGAGGCTATGTCGTCAATAATGGTAAAGGGTCGGGAAAGTCAAGAAAGTTACCTTAAGGACATTAAGACAGATATTTTAGGTTTGACCCAGAAAGTAGAATTCATATGTGACTACAATCAAGCAACTCTAAGAGTAATTTGGCCAAATTTCAGCCACGTTGAATTAATGCCAACCGGGCACTCTTCCACGCGACACTGTGTAAAATCTAAAGAATGATGCTACTATCTAGACATCACCACTCGAAGTGGTAAGTCTACTATTGATCCCCTTATTCCTATAGTTGATGAGCCAATAAAAGATGTGGTTGATATTAATGAGGTGCCTAAATTGGAATCTAAAAAGTTGGTGACTAGTGGTGGGTCATCATAAAAATCAACAGGTTTTGACAAGCGTGTTGAGAAGGATAGAGGAAAGGAGAATGCAGATGAGCCAGTAGTAAAGACAATTCCACTACCTCCCTATCTTTTTCCTCAGAGGTTGAACCAAAATAAAGAATAAAAGATTTATAAAAAGTTCATTACTATGTTGAAAGAGTTGAGTTTTAGTATCTCTCTTCTTAAAGCTCTTAAGCAGATGCCTAGGTACGCGAAATTTATGAAAGATTTAGTGACAAAGAAGAGAGTTATTAGTTATGAGGACATTGGTTGGTTGTATCATTGTAGTGCAATTACATCTGGATCTCTGGTATAAAATAAAGGTGATCCCGAAGCTTTTAAGATTTCTTGCTCCATTGGGACATCTAGATTTTCCAGAGTTCTATGTGATGTGGGTGCCAGCATTAACTTGATATCACTGGCAGTGTTCAAATATTTAGGATTAAGACCTTTAGAACCAATGACTATACATTTATTGATGGCATATTGGATGGTGAAAAATCCTATGGGCATATCGTATGATGTTTTACTTAAGGTGGATAACTTCATCTTTCTAGATGACTTTGTTGTCGTGGATTGTGAAGTTGACTTTGAGATGCCTATAATCTTGGGGAAACCCCTTTTTTTAAAGGGGGCATTGATGGATATGGAGAAGGGTGAGCTTAAGTTCAGACTGGATGATAATAAAGTCATTTTCAGTGTTTGTAGGACCATGAATTAGCCGACTGACATGAGGGTGGTCTTGCTGATAAATTATGATGATGACCTTGTAGGCCAAGCTTTTATCTACCTTAAGAAATTTTGAGTAATCAAGCTACTCTCATCATGCCGCGACATTAAATTAGGCATTACTTTAGAGGCAACCTAAGGTATTGTGTAAAACATCCTAGATTTTGACCCTTAGAAAATTTCCTGGAAATTTGTTCTCCGGACCCAATACGACTCACGGGTATGAGCCGTATGCTAGGGTACGAGTGGTATGGTCTTATCGTATGCTAACCAGTGCTAGTTGGTGGGATGGCTTAAGTCACTGGAATGGGTACAACTTAGGGGTATAACTCGTAAGGGCTTGGTATGAGTCGTATCAAGTACTCATCTATTGGGCAGTGTTTGATCTTTTTGGTATTTTATTTTGTCAGGAATACGGGTTTTGGGTACAGATCGTATGTTATGGTTACGACTTGGTTGGATGAGTTGTATACTGGATAGTGTTTGATCTTAGGGTTGAGGCTTGGATACGAGTAGTGGATACCAATCGTATAGAAGGGTACGACTTATATGGGTCATTCATACCCCTGTGATGGGTTTTTAAGAAATTTAAGTGGGGGTATTCTGGACATTTACTTACTTACCCTAACTAGGACCCAAGACTTCTAATACACTTAAGAGGTTATTTACCCAATTATTCATTTCATTAACACTTAGAAACTATTCCAAAATATCTCATAATTAACTTAAAAGCTTTTGGGGCAAGAAGGCTAAGGTATTATCTTGTCAATTACTTTGGGGCTTGTCTTGGTGATTTTTTTCCATTAATTCTTCAGTATAAGGCATGATTCTCTCCCCTTATTATAATTTCAACCAAATGCATGGTTTATATGATTGATTTCATGGTTTTACTATTTTATGATTATAGTTTTCAACTATTATTTGGGGGTTTTGATATTGAATGCTTGTTTTTGGTTTCCTATGGTTTTAATTATGCTTTTATATGCATTAATGGTGGATTTGGACAATTGTATTGTATGGTAATGGTTTAATGGTCTTTGGAATTGGTTTTGGTTATATCATGCCCCTAAGGAGTTTGATAAAATGCTTATAAAGATATATTCATTGTATTGACTTATTTTAATGGAACTCTTGCATGTTTTAAGCTGGATAAAGGATTTATGCCTGGTTTAAATGGCTTGAAAAGGCTAAAGGTTAAATGTTTATACTTGTGGAGAACATGGAAGTCTCGCAGGTGGATTTAATATGGTAATTGGAAGGGCACCTTAGGCCCCCTTAACCTAAATAGTTTGTCTATGGATATTACTTGCAAGTAAAGGGTGGTATGATAATACCACTAATATTGGCCTTGGTTAATAAATTGTTTGGTGATTTGGAAACTAATTTTAATTAGGCATTAATGGTGGGGTGTATATCTAAGCTGTAAAAAGTGGCGGTCCCAGAAGGAGCCAAACCAGAAACTTATATTTATTAATATGAGGGGTCTTGATGACCATGTGCGTGTGTCATATTTTATATTACGGAATGTACTAGTCATCCCATGGGATATTCCCTGATAGTGTGGCTACACACACTAGGACCCTTTCAGGAGGAGGAGCTGAACCCATATGGCCCATGGGTGGTTAGGATGACAAAGCTACACAACCCAGGTAATAGTTTTAAATGCATGCTAAACCCAATTCCCATTCCTGATACTTATATATGTATGGTTGTATGCATTATGGATGGTTTTACTTTGTTTTATAACTGGTATTATTTTATCCTTATCTTGAGATTTATGCTAACGGTCACTCGCTAACCCTGTCTTCTGGTAGTTGTATATCGATATTGTATAGGAACCAGCCATTCTACTCTTTCTGTTTAGCACGCAGATTTGATATCGGCATTCGTACTGAAGTGGTGAGCTTCCATCCTTTTGTAAGGCATTATTTCATGTTATGAATTTCTTTAGACACTTTTCTTTTACTTTGGATATCGGGTTTGGCCATAGTAGGGGGCATGCCCCAACCGAATTTGTTTAATCTATTAGATAAAGGCTTTGTGGTACTTCTAGGGGTTGGTATGGCAAGATCAGAATGGGTGCCGCCCTTAGTATTGGAATAAGCTGATAGCCTAACATCATTGGACAATATTATTGGTTGTTCCATCCTATTACATTTTGGGATAAATTATCATATTATGTTTTTTTATTCCCTTTGGTTTATGGTCTATGGTATGGTTGGGCGATTGGTGTGGTACGGTTGGACTCAGTTGGGTCGATCACGGTTGTAACCCTATCCCAGAGTCTTGGTGAGAAGAATAACGCCATCTTATTTTATGCTTGAAATTTAGCATATTTCAGGCTGGATATATGTGGTTGGGTTAGGTAATAGAGGGCAGTCCCAGATCCTGGTTGGACTTGAGATACCCATTATGACAAGGCCCGGGGTCGGTTTATCTCAAGTTGGTATTAGAAAAAGTCGATAAAGTCCTGTCGAGTAGATTCTCTTATAGGGGTGTGAAGCGTGCCACACTCAAAAAAGAAAGGCTGCAAGATATTTAAGAATATTTCCCTTTCTTGTTATTCTATCTAGAAGCTTGAGTCCTTAAGCTTGAAATGTCCTCTAATCCTTGTTTGTTCGTCTTTCATATCATGCCTCCAATATTTAGAACACAAGGAAATTCTTTCATCCCATCTAGGGATAATATTGAAGGGGTACGTCCTATAACTGGAGTAAATCTTCGATCTTATTGTCCTATCCTTGATGGTGCTGGAGTTCCTTCTATTCTAGATAGTTCCCTCAGGTCCCTCAGGACAACATGATGAATGCAGAATTTTATCAATCTATCCATGTTATTGCCTAATTGATTGCTGCTCAGGCTGAGCAAGGTGCGACTGGTGCTTTGTCGGCTGAGGCCACAAG
The DNA here is from genome assembly GCF_002878395.1 of Capsicum annuum. Lineage (NCBI taxonomy): Eukaryota > Viridiplantae > Streptophyta > Magnoliopsida > Solanales > Solanaceae > Capsicum > Capsicum annuum. Next base: position 148,669,686 of record NC_061116.1, read on the forward strand.
GGTTGGTCAATTTATGAAGATGGGTCCTCTAAATTTTAATGGGGTAAAGGTGGAGGAGGATCCACAGGGCTTTTTGGATTATATAAAAATAATCTTTCGGGTGATGCAGGCTACTAATGTAGAGGGGGTTAACTTTATAGCTTATCAACTCAAAGATATTGCTTATAAGTGGTATGAGGAGTGGGACAGGGATAGAGGTGATATGAAAGAGGAAGGATTATGGGAGGCCTTTTCTAATGCCTTCTTTGATCGATTCTTTCCTTAAGAGCTGAGAGAAGCTAAGATGGAGGAGTTTATGAACCTCAGGAAGGAGAGGATGCCTGTAAAGGAATATGCTTTGAAGGTCCATTAGTTATCAAGGTATACTCTAAATTTGGTGGCTAATATGACGTCGAGAATTAGAAAGTTTGCTTCTGGGTTAAATAGGGATTTGATTTTGAAGAGCAGGACTTCTTTGCTGATTAAAGATATGGACATCTCAAGGTTGACTATTCATATGCAGTGGGTTGAGAATGGGAAGAGAAAACAGGTAGAGTTTGGGGATAGGCAGGGAAAAAGGAGCAGGTTTTCTAATTAGGGAGGTGCTCAGTCTCAAGGTGGTAGAGATGGTGGCAAGTAGTATAAAAAGAAGTTAGGGAGTTCTGGCTCCTTTTCTGCTATTTTTTCTTATCAGTCGAGAGACAGGCGTCATCAAGGTGGTGACAATTCTCAAGCACAGGTTGCCCAATCTCAGGCGAGTAAAAGTTAGTCAGTTTCTTTGTGTCCTCCTTGTCGATTCTGTGGTCGTCCTCATCAAGGCTATTGTGAGGAAGAAAGGGACAAATTCTTCACGTGTGGCCAGGTAGGCTATTGACTCAGGGAATTTTTGGTCAATAAGGTTGCTATAGGGGTGAATAAGATTCTTATGGCTTCATCTTCTGCTCATACACCTGGTGGTGTGGCATCTGGTTTTGTTACTACTCCTAGTTCTAGTATTGGTCAGAACAGGTTGTATGTTTTATCGTCCTAACAAGAATTCGAGGCATCACTTGATGTCGTTACTGGTATGTTACAACTTTTTTCTTATAACATATATTGTTTGCTTGATATGGGGTCCACTCTTTCTTATGTGACTCCATATATGGCAGTGTTTTTTGGTTTTGATCCAGAAGTTATCTCGGAGTTTTTTTTTGTTTCTACCCTGGTAGGTGACTCAGTTATTGCTAAGAGAGTCTATAGGGGTGGTGTGGTATTTATTGGAAGCAAGCAAACCTTAGCAGATCTATTTGAGTTGAATATGGTAGATTTTAATATAATTCTAGGTATGATTGGTTGAATTCTTGTTATGCGCGTATGGATTGTCGGACCCATAGGGTTATCTTTAAGTTTCCTGGTGAAACGGTTAAGGAATGGGAAGTTAGTTCCTTAGCTCCTAGGGGGAGGTTTATTTCTTATTTTAAAGCTCGGGAGTTAATCTCTAAGGGTTGTCTTTATCACTTGGTCCAATTTAAATATTCTAACTCAGAAGGTCCTTCTTTGTCTTCGATCCCTGTGATTAATGAGTTTTTCGAAGTCTTTTTGAAAGATCTTCCCGGTTTTCCTCCAGATAGGGAAATAGAATTTGGTATTGATTTGCTTTCGGACACTCATCTAATTTTTATTCCTCCATATAAAATGGCTCCGGCTGAGTTAAGGAAACTCAAGGAGCAACTTAAAGATCTTCTGGATAAGGGAAACATTCATCCTAAAGTTTCCCCATGGGGTGCACCGGTATTGTTTGTGCACAACAAGGATGGTTCCCTTTAGATGTGCGTTAAGTACAGGTAGTTGAACAAGGTGATGATCAAGAACAAGTATCCTCTTCCCCAGATAGATGATTTGTTTGACCAGTTACAGGGAGCTAAGTTTTTCTCTAAGATAGATCTTCGGTTCGGGTACCATCAACTTAAGATTAGGGAGGTGGATATCCCTAAGATAACTTTTCATACTCGGTACGGGCATTTTGAGCTCTTGGTAATGTCATTTGGGTTGACTAATGCTCTGACAACATTCATGGACTTGATGAACAGGGTGTTCAGGCAGTATTTGGATTACTTTATCATTGTATTTATTGATGACATTATGGTTTATTCGAAGAGTGTGGTGGATTATGCTAATCACCTCTGTGTGGTGTTATAGACAGACCTTAAAGGAACAACAGTTGTATGCCAAGTTCTCTAAGTGTGAGTTTTGTTTGAACTCAGTGACTTTCTTGGGCTATATTATTTCTAATGAAGGGATCATGGTGGTTTCGCAAAAGGTTGTTGTGGTGTAGAGGTGGCCTAGGCCCACAACTCCATCCAATATTTGGAGCTTCTTAGGTTTAGTCGGGCATTATAGGAGGTTTATGAAAAGTTTTTCTTTGATACCTGCTTCTTTTACTAAGTTGACTCAAAAAAAGGTTAAGTTTTCTTGGTTGGATACTTGTGAAGGGAGTTTTGAGAAGTTAAAGGATAATTTGACTTCGGCTCCATTCCTGACTTTTCTGGAAGGCAATAATGGGTTTTTGGTTTATTGTGATGCATCTTGGGTAGGGCTAGGTTGTGTTTTGATGCAGCATGGGAAGGTGATTGCCTATGCTTCCAGGAAGTTGAAGGTACAAGAGAGGAATTATCCTACTCATGATTTGGAGTTGTTGATGCTCTTAGCAGGTTATCCATGGGGAGTTTGGCTCATGTAGAGGAAGGCAAGCGGGAATTGGCGAAGGATATTCACCGTTTGGCTAATCTTAGAGTTCGTCTCTTAGACTCTAAGAATGGTGGTGTGATGGTGCATGTGGTTCGATCATCTCTTGGTGCAGATATTAAAGAGAAGCAAGTTATTGATCCTATCTTGATGAAAATCAAGGGTAATGTTGGTGGGAAAAAGGTACTGGAGTTTGAGATCAGTGGTAATAGTACTTTATGCTACCAAGAGAGGTTGTGTGTTCCAGATGTTGACGGGTTACAGCAAAGGGTTTTAGCTGAGGCGCATGAGTCACCCTATGTTGTTTAACCCGACTCGACTAAGATATATCATGATCTCAAGGAGATCTACTGGTGGAATGGCATGAAGAGAGATATGGCTGACTTCGTGGCCAAGTGTATGGTGTGTCAACTAGTTAAGGTTGAGCACATGAGGCCAGGAGGGTTGTATTAAGAAATTAAAATACCATAATAGAACTGGGAAGTGATCAATATGGACTTCGTTACCGTTCTTCCTCGATCTCAAAATCAGTATTATTCAATTTGGGTCATCATGGATAGGATGACCAAGTCTGCACATTTATTGCCAGTGCAGACTATTTTTTTGATGGAGGATTATGCGCTGTTGTATATTCAAGAGATTTCAAAGCTACATGGGGTACCCTTCTCGATTATCTCTGATCATGGTACACAATTTACGTCTTATTTTTGGTGGTCTTTTCAGAAAGGATTAGGGACTAAGGTTAGTCTGAGTACTATTTTTTATCCACGGTCGAATGGGCAAGTGGAGAGAACTATTCAGACATTGAAAGATATGCTTCAGGCCTGATTGACTATGGTGGCAATTAGGTTGAATATTTACCTTTGGTGGATTTTGCTTACAATAATAGTTATCATTCGAGTATTAGTATGGCTCCTTTCGAGGTATTGTATGGTAGGAGGTGTATATCTTATATTGATTGGTTTAAGCTTGGGAAAGCAGGCATGTTTGGTCAGGATTTGGTTTATCAGGCGATGGAGAAGGTCAAGGTCATTCGGGATAGTCTTAAAGCTGCACAAAGTCACCAAAATTCCTATGTAGATGTTAGGTATAGAGATTTAGAGTTTGAGGTCGGGGATAGGGTGTTCCTTAAGGTGTCTCCCATAAAGGGAATGGTGCGGTTTGGCAAAAAGAGGAAACTCAGTCCTCGGTTCATTGGTCCTTATGTGATTTTGCAAGAGTTGGCAATGTTACTTATGAGTTATACATGCCATCTAACTTAAGTTTGGTTTATCTAGTCTTTCATGTTTCTATATTGAGAAAGTGTCTTAGTGAACCTTCTTCGGTTATTTCTTTGGAAGGATTGGGTATTTCGGATTCTCTATCATGTGAAGAGGTCCTGGTTGAGATATTAGATAGGAAATTTTGCCAGTTGCAGACCAAGGATATGGCTTCGGTTAAGGTTCTAGGGCAGAACCATAAGGTGAAAGAAGCTACTTTGGAAGTAGAAGAGGATATGAAGTCCAAGTTTCCGCATTTGTTTTCTACTCCTGCGATTCGTACGGAAGGTATATATCTTGAACACATCTTTATTTTCTAAGTTTGAAGTGAGGTTACGTTGGTTTGGGCATGTGATGAGGAGGGACTCTGATGCTCCAGTGCAGAGGTGTGAGATACCGGCTATAGATGGTTTTAGGCAGAGTAGAGATACATCGAAGAAATATTGAAGGGAGGTGATTAGGCATGATATATAGTAGTTACAGCTTATGAAGGATATAACCCTTGATAGGAAGGTGTGGAGGATGCGGATTAGGGAAAAGGGTTAGGGGGTGGGAGTGTACCGGTAATAGTAGGGGAGAGCTCCTCTGTGTTTGGAGTTTCTTGTTCGTGGCTAGCGGTGTTAGTTTATTTTGCATACCATACTAATTTATATGAATTTATCTTTTGTGTTTGTTATACAGTTAGTTTATCTTGCGTACCGTACTAGTTTATATACACTTATCTTTTGTGTTTGTTATACTATTATCGGTCCTAAGCCGGAGGTCTATTGGAAATAGCCTCTCTTCTTCTCCTGAGGTAGTGATATGGTCTTTGTATACTCTACCTTCCCCAGGCCCCACTAGGTGGGAATACACTAGGTATGTTGTTACTGTTAAAGGAAAGATTAACCTCTTTGCCTCTTTGTTTTCAAACTTTGTTGAAGGGATGTTTGATAATGAAAATGACTCTATGTGTGGTTACCCCAACCTTGTCTATTATTCGGGGATGAATGTTCCTAGTGGGGGAGGCTGAAATATCTTGGGTTTTGACCCTTAGAAATTTTCTTGGAAATCCCTTCTCCAGACCCAATACAACTCATAGGTATGATCTGTATGCTGGCGTACGAGTGGTATGGTCCTGTCGTATGCTGACCATTGTTAATTGGTGGGATGATTTTGGTCACTAGAATGGGTATGACTTAGGAATATGAGTCTTGAAGGCTTAGTAAGAGTCGTATCAAGGACTCGTATGGTGAGCAGTGCTTGATCCTCGTGGTATATTATTCTGCCAGGGATACGGGTTATAGGTATGGATCATATGCTGTGGTTATGACTTGGTTAGATAAGTCATATACTGGACAGTGTTTGATCCAAGAGTTGAGGCTTAGATACGAGTGGTGGATACCAAGCGTATAGAAGGGTACGACTCATATGGGTTAGTCGTATCCCTATGATAAGTTTTTAAGGGATTTAAGTGGGGGTATTCTGGATATTTTCCTACTTACCCTAACTAGGACCCACAACTTCTAATATACTTAGGAGGTTATTTACCCTTTTATTCTATTCATAAACACTTAGAAACTATTCCTAAACATCTCATAATTCTCTCATGAGCTTTTGGAACAAGAAGGTTAGGGTTTTATCTTATGGATTGCTTTGGGGCTTGTCTTGGTGATTTATTTCCATTAATTATTTGGTATAAGGCATGATTCTCTTCCGTTATTGTAATTTCAACAAAAAGCATGGTTTATATTATTGATTTCACGGTTTTATTATTTCATGATTATGGTTTTCAACTATTATTTGGGGGTTTTGATATTGAATGCTTGGTTATGGTTTTCTATGGTTTTAATTATGCTTTTATATGCATTAATTATGGATTTGGACAATTTTATTGCATGGTAATGGTTTAATGGTCTTTGCAATTGGTTTTGGTTATATTATGCCCCCAAGGTGTTTGATAAAATGCTTATAAAGAAATGTTCATTGCATTGACTTTTTTTAATTGAACTCTTACATGTTTTAAACTGGATAAAGGATTTATGCATTGTTGAAATGGTTTGAAAATGCTAAAGGCTAAATGGTTATGCTTGTGGAGAACATGGAAGTCTAGCAGGTGGATTTAATATGGTAATTGGAAGGGCACCTAAGGTCTCCTTAACCTAAATAGTTTGGCTATGGATATTACTTGCAAGTAAGGGGTGGTATGACGATACCACTAAAATTTTCTTTGGTTAATAAATTATTTGGTTATTTGAAAACTTATTTTAATTGGGCATTAATGGTGGAGTGTATAGCTAAGCCATGAAAGTTGGAAATCCCGGGGGGGCCCAAACCAAAAAACCATATTTACCAATATGAGGGGTTTTGATGACCATATGCATGTGTCACATTTTATATTAGGAGATGTACTAGTCATCCCATGGGATATTCCCTAGTTGTGTTGCTACACACACTAGGGGCCCTTCAGCAGGGGGAGCTGAACCCATATGGCCCGTGGGTGGTTAGGACAGGAAAGCTACACAGCCCAGGTAAAGATTTTAAATGCATGCTAAACTCGGTTTCCTTTCTAGGCACTTATATGTGTATGGTTGTATGCATTATGGATGGTTTTACTTGGTTTTATAATTGGCATTATTTTATCCTTATCCTGAGATTCATGCTAGCGGTCACTTGCTAACCCTGTTTACTGGTAGTTATATACCCACACTATGCAGGAACCGACCATTGTACTCCTCCTATTTAGCACGCGAATTTGGTATCAGCATTTGGACAGAAGTGGTGAGCTTTCATCCTTTCAGAAGGCATGATTTCATGTTATGGATTTCTTTAAACACTTTTGTTTACTTTGGATATTAGTTTTGGCCATGGTTGGGGGCATGGCCCAACCAAATTTATTTACTCTTTTAGATAGAGGATTTGTGGTACTTTTGGCGGTTGGTATGGGCAGGATTGGTATGGGTGTCGTCCTTGGCATTGGAATAATCCAGTGGGCTGACATCACTGGATGATATTGGTAGTTGTTCCATCTTATTACATTATGGGATTGATTATCATATTATGTTTTGGTATTCCGTATCCTAGAGTCTTAGTACAAACAATAACACTCTCTTGTTATATGTTCAAAATTCAGCCCATCTGAGGCTGGATATAGGTGGTTTGGTTAGGTAACATGGGGAGGTCCCCGTTCTTGGTTGGACTTGGGATGCCCATTATGACAAGGCTCGGGGTTGGATTGTATCATTATGTTATTGATGTATTTGCGTTAATTTGTGTTAGTGTGATTGATGTTAGATCTACGCACCTAACGTGTTGTAGGTATGTTCCTAACTCTCTCGTTTTGTAGCGGTTTAATGCATTGGGGACAATGCATGAATATTTGATGGGGGTGGAGCTACTTGTGGGTCTATATGTCCTTTTGGGGTTTTTATTAATGTATCTCTTTTCCTCGAAGTTTATTCTTAGTAGATCTGGCATATTTAGGACGTATTGTGTCGTATTTCATATTGTTTTAAGTTGTTTTTGTTTGACTAGGAGTAAAATAAGGACCTAGGAGTAAAATAAGGACCTAAGGGCAGTTGATGTATTTTGTTTCGATTGTGCTAAAATGTGTTTGAGAAAGTGATACCCACTCCAAATTTTTTTTTATTTATGTGACCACTATGAATATGATTATGGCATTAGGATTTGGGAAATAATAATCATAGTTAGCATTTGCATGAACCGGATAGGTAGTAGTTTATGATGAAACCCTGTGCCATGTATGTGTGAGATGCCTATTTTGTTCCCATTGTGTGTTGCATCTAGAACTTTTCCGGTTAGTCTTGCCTTGGTTTTAGGATAGTCGATTAGGAAAGGAGCATAGGTCGTTCTTGAATTAGTCTACTTTTAGCCTAAAGAATAATTATCCCTTGATCTCTATTGTGAGCCTATATAGTCTCTTTTTCTTGTTTTATGTTTCACCTACCTATTTGAATCACAATAAACCTATTTTGGCCCTGGTCCTCCTTGGACATTGTGCACCTCAACTCAGGCAAATTGCCTAAGTTGAAGGTGGCTATCATAGGGGTATGTGATTAAAAGTTAGCATGAAGAAGGGTGTAAATAAGAGAAAAAAAAAGTAAGGCTGGGTGTGGTAAAAGAGTAACAAAAATAGAAAAGGAAAATAAAAAAGAAATGGGGAAAAGAAGGAATATGAGAAACCGCACCCAACGTGAATGAACAATAAAAGAATAAAAAAGAAGAAATAAGGGCGAAATAAAAGAAAAGTTGGTTGATAAGTAGACCCCTTACGTAAATTGTAGTGCCACAGAGGCTTAGTCACAAAATTTCCAAATGTACCATATAAACCCCGAAGCCTACATTACAAGCCAAGTAAAGTCCTATAGTGATCCTAACCCAATTGTATGAAAACTAACATAGAGAAAATAAGGAAAAGCCTATGGCATTCTATGCACATTGTTGGAACTTCTTTAAGAGTGTGAGTGTCTCATGATCGTCCCCATATTAGCATGAATTATGATATTGAGTGAGTGGGACATCTTTGTTGTCAGGGTGCATGGGTTGTGTTGCTAGCTGCTTATCAATTTTGGTAGTGTAACTTATACATATGCATGATTATGTATTGCTATCATAATGCCATAGCTTGATTTCCTTGTGTCACATTATTGGGCTGCATTAGTCACACAATTGGTTTTGAAAAGTCAAAATAGGAGAGGGTGGATATTCTTAAGCTTAAATTGAAATTGATTGTCGTAGGTATCTTAGATTTCTCTTGGTTAAGCATCGTTGTTGTGTTTTGATTGTATTTTGTTGCCTGAGGACATGCAAACATTCTAAGTTGAGGGTATTGATGTGTCATAATTTAGTGGCACTTTTGATTCTTAAAATCAAGAAATATACAAGTGCTTCGGTCTACTTTGGTGGATATGATGTTTTTGTGTCTATTTTTCAGAAAATTAGGTTTTGAGACATAAACAGGAGAAAAGAAGTTGAAAGCTAAAATTTGGGCTACCTACATTGGCACGTACCTGGGATAGGTGACAGAGGGTAGGTGTCAGAAGACCAAAGTTCAGAGAAACTGAAGTTTTAGAAATTTTCTGCTACCAACTATGGGTCACTTACCTGAAGTAAGTGCCACCTACGAAGGTCACTTACCTGAGGTAAGTGACAGCCGACCCAAAGTTTCCCAAATCATTTTGGTTTATATTTGTAGGGTTTTTATGTAATCTATAAATACTCCTTTGAGTTTTTTTAGTTAGTTTATGCCTTTTTACTCACTTTATACTCTTATAAACATATATTGATTTCAAGATTGACTTTTGATTTTGGAATCCACTTATTCTTGGTTTTTTGTTGAGTAATAAATTTGGGACTTTAGATTTTCTTCGTTAATTGTTGTGGGATTGATTTGATGCTTTATTTATTCAATTCCATGGTTTGTTTTGCAACTATGAGTAACTAATTCCCTTAGCTAGGGTAGTGGAAACCCTGGCTGAATAAAGAAGTAGGGGAAAGGTGAGATTCTTCTAGATCATTGTTTACACTTGCATTGTGATCTTCTTTAGTTCAATTGATTTCTTCATGGTGGCTAACTCTAAGAACTTGCCTATATTCGAGATCGTCTTTACAAGAGAGATCGAGATTGGGAAAAAGAGATCACAACAGTGATTTGAGGTTATCAACCCTCGTCCAATAACTTGACACCCACAAGGTTATAGTTAAACAGGGACCAAAGACAAGGGTCGGTAAGGCGACATCCGAAAACTCACAAGGTGAAGGGTGAGATTTACCTACGGGTTCACAAGACGGTTCGTAATACCTAGCTTGAGATTCTGCATAGGAAGTGGTAAGATAGTTGGATTGATCACGAGAAACCTACTGAGTTAGGACGCTAAGGGGAACACAGTCCTAGTGGTCATCTCAGATTGTTTACAACTAAAAGCATTCACAATTTGTTACTTTTACTGTTTACTACAAACTCCCTCCCCCCTTTACTTTCCTTCACTTCTGGCTACTTTAGCAAGTTTGAGAAACAGATTTGACCTATTCCACGTGAGATTGACCCCAGCCTAGCTAGGTTACTATATTTGACAGTGACCGTATTGTATCTTCTTGGAGGGTATAGTTTGAGCGATATCAGTACCAAAGGTTGCTAGGATGAGAGTTGATGGAAGTATTATGGGCACAGCACATTACCGTATGTCTAGCATAGAAGAGACCTTTTTTCACTGGTATATAAGGCGGAGGTACTAATATCATTGGAGGTAGGCGAGCTGAACCATCGATAAAGTCATTGAGGAATCCAATAATAAAGATCTCAAATAAAATTTTGACCTCTGGGAGGGACGACGAAAGGTCAACCACATACGAATGATGGCGCAAATATAGAGGATGGAAAGGTACTACAATCGCAAAACCAAGATTTGACACTTTAACATTGGGTACTTGGTATTAACAAAGGTCGCCTTGACCACGTGTAACCCAAACGAAGAAAATCTAGGCATTGAATGGAAAAAGTCGTACTTTATAATTGGCATCACTGGAAAGGGGTCCTATCAACTATTTGACAAGGTAATTGGTTATACAACAATTAGAATGTGTGCCTTGTGAAAAGGTGTTATTTCTTATCATGATGCTCTCACCAATGACCTACATTTTTTCCCTTTGACTAATCTCTTTTTTTCCTCGAAAGGGTTTTTTAGTCTGTAAGGTTTACTATGAGGTAGAAGTCGAAGGGCCCTAGAGGCATATTTCTCAAATCAAATATACAACAGAGAGTGTCTCACGTGGTTGGGAACGCCATTGCAAGCGGCGGAAGGCTTTGGGTTTACTTTATTTTTTGTAAAGAAAAATTCTAAGCGTGATTGAGTAAAAACTTATTTCCTTTTTCACTCGTATCACGAATAAACCACAAGAAGAAAATTTGATATTCAAAGTAACCGAAAGACGTCGTCACTTGTAGAAATGGCAAGAAACTAAAGACTGCACCAAAAAAGGTGTCGACTACTACAAGCCCATATGAATAATGCTTAAATGAATAATGTACCTATAAATTAATCTAATATGGATAGTGAGGCATCCAAAGCTTAGCCGTTCGGTGCTACGGCACATTATGCTCTTCTAGCATAGAGCCCAACCTCCCAAAAAGATTATGGATTTGGTGGGATCACTATAACAAAGACCGTTAACATCCACAGCCAACCATCAAATATGAGACTTAAAAAAGTAAGAGAATCCAACAAGCTATCAAAATGAACAAGCATGTCATACAACAACAATGTTCATTATTATCATGCATATATAAAAAAAAAATATAGCTGGAATAAAAACACATATATCCATCACAAAGAAGTCTCAAAATAAAGTAAATAAGAGTACAACGTAAGAAGGGTCAAATTCAAGGAAAAACAAGGAAAATATTAGAAGAAGCTGCAGGGGTTCAGCGGAGCCTGACTTCAGAGTTAGGAGCATCTTTGGAATTGCTACTTGATGATGAGTCATCTTGGGAAAAGCAACCTCGGTGGTGTCATAAAATGGGCGTGGATTCTCTTGAACGGCTGCTCTAGTCGCTCTAAATTCTTAATCAATTGAGAGGGGCTTAGCTAAAACTTTCTCAAGAACACTCAACTTCTCTACACAAATTTTACCTCAGCTAGCTCTCAAAACATAATCCCTCACGGACAAGCGTGGAGCTTGACTCTTCCTTAGCTACCACTTGAGATACATATACTTTATTTATTTCTAATAAAAGTCATCACTGAACCAACCAAGAGAGCTGACCTCCCCTGTCAGGAATTCTGCTTTAGCTCGAGCGATCGTGGCTTCGGCAGCTTTCTCCTTCAAAAAGATTGTAGTTGTATAAAATCTTGAAGGGACTGATCAACCCTTGATTTTACACCCTTAACATTATTGGCAAGATTTTTTACCTTAAGGTTTACGTGTGTCTGAGCCTCCTTGTCTGTAAAAGAAAGGTCCGCCAAGCTACGTACTTTTCTTTTAGGGCTGCAACGATCTCCACTTTTCATACCTTCGGTTCCTTTTCTTCTTGTAAGATTGTTCACAAAAAATAAGATAACCACGTCATGCTCAAAATAAAAAAGAGAGAAGGTCGGAAAGGGAAACAAATTCATAAGGAGGATTTCTTAGACGACTTACTCGCGAGATAGTCTTGAAAGAGACTTTAAAAAGAGCTCAATTCCTAATGGGTGACAGGATCCCTAGCACCTCTACAGGAAAAAGATCAACCAAATGAGGATATGGATCTCGTAGATGGTCCCTTTTTATAGGAGAACCAGGGACTATATGTATAGTTAAATTATCGCAGACCAATTTGTCAATCTTGTTTTCATGTGATAGATTACCTCCGAACATATATAGGTGAGATGCTAAAGGTTGGACCTCTGTTATAGTAGCATCAAATATATATGTCTAGGGCTTATTCCTTTTAGGTAAAGGAGCTACCTCGCACAGTCTCTACTTCTTGCCTGATAGTGTGGACCTCGAATCCTTTTTTTGGTTGGTTGAGGGGTGGTCTTGGGAGTCACTCGGCTACCACGAGCTGATGCACAAGGAAATGAGAAAACCTCTTAAGAGTTAACAGGAAGTTGTACAAATGTAACTCAACAATGCCAACCTTAATCCCTAAAGAAAAGGGAAATTATTAACACAAGAAAGGTGTCTGCAAGGTGCAAGGTTAGGAAAAGCAAATACCATGGTCTTTGCAGATCCACTCCTTTTTGTGGAGATGTGTTCCCAAGTGTGCATTTTTTACCAGACCAACTCAATAATTTTCAGCGCCCAATGGTGAATGTCCATTAGAGGAGGGGCCCACCTCTAGGCTGTAACAAGATAAGGGCATGAGAAAAAGGCAAGGTGTTGCTATAAAAAATTCAAAAGAGAGACTTACTATAATAGTTCCATTTCTCTCAAAGAATGGGAGTTCCTGCAAAGAATTTGAAGCGGACGAAGCCATTGGCAGGCCATTTAATACAAGCTCAAAAGTACACCATTATATCACCGACATTTGACTGAAAAGAGCTTCTCACATGTTACGTGAAGGGTGTAAAAGATGATAAAAAAATTCTCTGAGGCAAAATCCAAGCCCAAAGAATGCGTAACATAGAGGCAAGAAACTGCCCCCCAAATAGTGCGGCTACCTAACCCAGGGAGATCATTATATCTTGTTTTGATGATGAGTAGATGACTACAATGGACCAGGTCCCTGGATGTTCAAGGCTACAGTACAGTTGGCATGCATCTGCACAGTTTTGTCCTCTTGTGTAACAAACTGCACAGATGTTGCTTGTACTATTTAGGACACCTGGTCCAATTTCATTTCAACCCTTATCATCACTCAACTATAAAAGAAAAATGATGCTCCTCTATTAAGAAGTTTTTGTAAATCAAAAAGCTGAAGAGAGAAAAAGGCAAAAACTTCATATTCATATTGCTCAAGATATCATTTCTTGTATATGCTAAAATAGAACTATTCTTGAGTCCAACTTCAGTCTGTAACTAAATTACTCAGTCTATACGAGTAATGCACTTTTCTTTTTTCTTTGAGAGTGCTTAGGTAGAGTTGTCTAAGCTTGATAGATGTTAGAGTTAATCAGTTTTGAGGGAGGCTTGGCAGAGTTGTCAAGGTGAGCTTGTAGTAAAGTTATTACAAGCAAGAGGAGCCTAGAGTTAGGTTCAATTTCAAGTCTATAATGAAGAGGTTAATTATAGTGAACTTTTGAGTGATTATGAGGGCAAGTCATGGTTTTTCCTCCCTTGAGCAAGGAGGTTTCCACATTAAATCCTGTGCTCTTTACATTTCCTGCATTGTGTTGTGTTCCTAGTTGATTTACTGTGTTTTTGCCTATGAGTGATTTTAAGGGACCTGGTCCTTCACTATGTGGTGCAACCCTCAAGATTTCTACAATTAGTATCAGAGCTAGAATACTCTAAAAGGTTCACAATTAGAGTAATTTATTTAGCATGGTTGCTCCACCTAACCTGGAAAAAGAGCAATCTACCACTAAGCCACTTAGATTTAATGGGAAATACTATAGGTAGTAGAAAATAAGGATGTTTGACTTCACTATCGCTGAGGATGGTGAGATGGTGGACATAATTCTTGATGGTCCTCATGTTCCTATTAGAGAAGTCAAAGAAGGAGAAGCTACAAGAATGGTTGTCAAAAGTAGAAGGAGTTCAATGATGAAGATAGAAAGAAAGTTGATAAAAAACTAAAAGGCCAAGAAACTATTAGTTTGTGGCATAGGATCTGATAAATACAACGAGATTTTTGCCTGTGAAAATGACAAGGAGATCTAGGATTGCTTGAGGACTACTCATAAAGGTGATATTGATGTAAAGGATTCTAAAGTAGACATGATGACTACTCAATATGAAACCTTCACCAAGTAAAAGGGAGAAATAGTCCAAGAAATGCATACAAGATTCACTTCTATCATAAATGAGCTTCACTGCCTGGGAGAAGTCATTCCATTATATAAGAAAGTGAGAAAGATTCGTAGTGTTCTTCCTAAGTCCTGGAAAAGCAAAGTGGATGCTATAACTGAGGCAAGAAACCTGAAGACCCTCTCTATGGATGATCTAATTAGAAATCTAAAAATCCATGAGCTCAAGAAGCTACAAGGGATGGAGAAGAATGAAGTAAAAGGGGGAAAATACCTGGCATTGAAGGCTTCAAAACATAATTCAGTAGAAGAAGGCACTGATTTTTCCTATTTGGCAAAAAAGATTGTCAAAACCATAAGGAAGAGAGGTCAATTCCAAAGAAGATAAAGTAGCAGCAAAAGGAGAAGTAATGTTGAAATGTGTCACAAATATGGAAATCCTGAGTATTTCATTAAGGACTATCCAATGCACAAACTAGATTATTAGGAGTATCTCAAAACTGGAGGTGACAATGGAAAGAATAGGGATTAGTCCCTGAAAATTCAAGAAAGAAGGTTCCAGCTGATTATGTATTAAAGCAAGCTCTGTCACTATGGGGAGATTCTTCAATGAACCTGATGAAGATGAGAATTTTGGAGATGTGTTTATGCTAACAGTGGAAGATAGTATAGTTATCTATGATTCCTTGGTTGCATTCATGGCAAACACAGAAGATGAAGAATAAAAAGAGGTAACTCTTTCTAAAATTAAGGAAAACCTAGATAACTACTCTGCTAGGAAGATAAAAAGGCCTTGTGTGAACTAACTACTGAGAAAAATGCTTTAAAGGAGAAAGTAGAGAATCAAGAACATAAATTTACTACTCTAACTCTCTAAATATCTAAAACTGAAGAAATAGTCACTAAAGTAAAATCTAAAAATCTGAGTTGCATGAGTTATCTGGAGAAGGTAAATGTTGTAGATAGTAAAGAGAAGAAAGAAGCTTCAAGGCTTAAAATTGAACTTTAAGAGAAACCGAAGGATTCTCAAAAGCATATTATGTCTGAACTCTATAAGAATGAAGAGTTAGAAAGGGGACCTGGTCTTTTTAAGAGAAGAGAGTAATAAATCTCTTAGATGGACTACATCTTCACAAATCCTTTCTAACTTAACTAGTCAAGGTGATAATAATGGAAAGGGTCTTGGTTATCAAGGAAAAACTCAACCTATTGGGTCTCATGGAAAGGCTACTCCTGATGCTAGAAACAAGGTTCACAAACCTCTATGTACTCATTATGGAAGAGATGGACATTTGAAGGTAAGGTGTCAGCTTGGGCTTACGGCTAAAATGAGCAATACTAAATATATTTAGTAAAAAAATTCACATCCTAAGGATTTCAAGTCTCTGGAAAAGGTAAAGAAGAATTTTCTACCTAGATGGGTCAAAAGGGATTTGATCACACCACTATCTTCCTATTGGGAACTCAAACTCAAGTGGGTTTCCAAATCTAACAAGCGATCATGGTACCAGGTATGAGAAAAGGTATTACAGTTAGGAATGGGTTATTGATAGTATGTTCTTAAAGCTTAAATATTGGAAAGTCTGACTGTGTTCTCTTTGTCAAGACACTTCAAGATGGAAGTGTATCATTTTAAAATAGATGATTTCAAAGTACCTGGTCCCTGAAAGAACAAAGCTAAAATTTCCAAGACAAGAACAACTTTTTGGAATAAGAATAAAGGGTTGGTGATACTGAAGATGATGGGCAAAAGGCTGAAAGATACAAATGAGAATGGTGATGATTTAGAACTTCAGTAACTGATCCCAGCTCAAGTAGAAGATCAATAAGAAGGGGTCATGTCAAAATTTTCAGGGACCTGGTCCCTAGAAAACTCATCTCAAAAGAAAAAGCTTCAGTAGCATGAATAAAGTCAAGACTAGGAACTGGTCCCTAGACCTGCTTTGAGAACAAGTTCTGAAATAAAGAAGATATGCAAAGACTAAAGCATGGACTAATTAACCTGAACTGTACTAATTTGTGAATCAGTGTCTCTTCTTAAAATTGGTTATGATAAGGAGACAGGTATCCTTAATAAGTTAGGTGCATATTAGCCTAACTCAGTACCATACCCTTGCAGGTATACACCAAAGGGAACAGATTTGAAAGAAAATAGTTAAAGCAAACGCAAGTTGAGAATTCACTCAAGAAAGAAATGAACCTGGTCCATCTCTCAGATTAGTACCAAAATAATGTGCCTTAAAAATTCATAAAATTTATTTTAAAAGGTCGTATATCTTCTCCTATATGAACAAAATTTGTCAATTCAATTCAAATGTGATGAGTCGTACCTTTATAATCAGTCGGATCAATTCAAAAAGGTATCTCTAAAATGTCAAATGGTCACATCCTTAATTATAAAATCAAATCCTTTTAGTTCATTCTCTTCTCAATTAACTCAGAGCAACCTACTAAACTAGTCATTTCCTTTTCTTCTCATAAAAGTTCAAAATGGTAGAAATCCCATCTTCTTTAACCCCCATGAAAGAATTACCTTCTTATCATCCTCAATAATAACAAAGTTCTTTACCCACCACACCTTCTCAAGAAACTCCTAAAACCCTAAGTGAAATCGTTCTTGTTGAAACTCTGGTATTCATTGAAAATCTTACTGAGTTGACCATAGGAGTTGATTTAAATCAAGAAATTTCTCAAATATAAATTCCCTCTTTCTCAGATTCCTCAAATGTTTCACAAATCCCTATTCCCTCTGAAGAATTGAAAGGTACTAAAAATTAAGAAAACTTACAAGTACCTATTTCTCCTACTCCCTCTGATTTAAACCGCATATTTTGACCAACTGGTTGACGAAGAGATTCTTATAAAGAATTCTGATCCATTCAGTGGCGTAAATTGGGTAGCAAAAATTTGCTTTTGCTCGTACGTGATCCCAATGAAAGGTCTAGTAATGTAGAAAATAAAATAAAAGGAGAACAGGATAAAGTAAAAAGAACTAAAGAGGTTGTATTACCTACTAATGAAGAGGGTAAAGAGAATGATAATGAACTATTTCTGAGATGGTCCATGAGGAAACAAAGGGACAGTAAGAGAAAGGAAAAAATAGTTGACTCTAGTGTACAGGTTACAATATCTTATTCTACTAGGAGGACTGAAAAGAAATTGCTAACAGATGCTATAAAGGAGAGTAAGTCTTCTACCACTAGAAAAAGATGACTCAAGAAATTTGTTGTATAGAAGAAGGGGAATGTTGAAATAATAGAGATTAGAGAGGATGATAACATTGATTCTAATATTGTTGCTGCAACTGGGAAGATAAGACAGGAAGTTCATGATGCTGAAAGGATCAGGTCCTCTAAAATAAAGTCTAGCAGCCCTGCTAAGATGAGGCATAAATACATAGCTATTAAGAAAAGAGAAGACACTAAGGAATTTGGTTCCAAGAAGAGAAAAGTCAATGAAAAGAAAAAGTCAAGTAATGAGCCCAAAAGAATGAAGAATGAGGAATAAATGAAAGACATGTCTAGAGAAAAAATAATTGAGAGCTTGAAAACACAGAAGGTTTTGTCAGGAAGAGTCCTTGATCCCAAAATATATGAGAAGCCTAGGATGGTAGAGTTGGTTGAGTATGTCAAACAACAAGGTTAGTTGCACCTATTCAAGGAGTCAGCACCCACGGTCTTTGAAAATGATGTTAGAGAATTCAATTACTCAATAGATTTCTTAGAAGATGGACTAAGTCTAACAACCTAGGTTCTAGGAAAACCTTTCAAATTAGATGAAGAATCACTAGGAAAGATATTAGATGTACCTGATATAGGTGTGAGGAGAGTTGTAACGTAACAACCCTCAACTGAGTTTATGATCAATGCCTCAAAGGTGGGAGGGACATCTATAGTTGTAGTGAAAAAAAATTCCTAATAAGTGAGTATCAGCTGTTATATGACTTCATTAACAAAGTTTTGTTACCAAGATCTGAAAAAAAAAAAAACTATAGCATCTGTTGTTGACCTCTTTTTGATTGAATGCTTGAGCAAATTTGAGCTGACATGTCTGTCTACTCTAATGATAGAGCATATGCATAAGGTAATTCATGAAAAAGAAGAAAAACATGAGATTCCATACGGATACTTCTTGAACAAAGTGTTTAAGCATTATGGTGTGGTTGGAACCAAGGGAACACTAGGAACAGTGAAACAGATTCTAAGTTTGACAACCTTAGTGGTAAATGAATGCATAGAGGGAAAGGCTGGAACAATGCTTGAGTTATTAGATGCTCAAAAAAATTAAGCAGGGAAATGGAGGAATTGAGAATTAAGTTGGCTGCTAAGGATATTGAGATAGTGCACCTAAAGATGAAGAATCAAAAGTTAGCTTTTGAGGGACCAGGTGCCACTGAGAAACTTCCAGCATAAAATGCAAAACTCCAGGCCAAAGTTGTAAACTGACTGTTTTGCCCTTTTTTTGATTCGAAGGATTTGAAAATATTATTTTTTGTCTTTTTAAACTATTTTGAAAACTTAAAGAAAAGTTCAAAATAGCTTAAGAAATTACAGAGTTGCCACTTGATTTTAAAAAAAATATCAAGAAAAACTAAATATGTTACTTAAAATATTTAAAACAGAAAAAAATTTTAAGTTTAGAAATTTCGAGTAAGTGGTTCTTATTAATACTCTTGGAAGGTTGTTAAGGCACCAAGAGTATCCGCTAACTTGCGGTTATCCGGACTATTTGAAAATAATTTTTTTAACGAACATTAAAAAGTAAAATTGCTTTTTTGAAAAGAAATCGATTAAGAAAAAAATTGTCTTCAAGATTTGTGCAAAACAAATTTTGATGACTTAGCGGAGATTTTAACTAAGTCTAAGAAAACTAAAAATAATTAGCATATAAAGGGAAAAGGGGGAGACTAAAAGACTTAGGTCATTAGGCCTAAATCCATAAACCGTGTCCTAAGTTAATTTGGGCTTTTGGCCCATCTTCACCTGTCCTAATCTAAATACTTGGGCTTTTGGCCCATAACCTGTCCTAAGCTATTTTTCGGACCTTTGAGGCCCAAAATCTGCTTCACCTGTATCAAATTATAACTTTGACTTTGAGGCCCAAATGAATGAATAAATAGATAAATAAATAAAAAATAAGACAATAATAAAAATCAAGACTTTTCAAGTTTTTTAGAGACCTCATCAATGGGTTTTGACCCATTTCCTTCTTCTTCCATCTTCTTGCAACCGCACGCCATATAATCAACTTTAGGTTAAGACTTTGGACTTGAATTGAAGAGGCGGTCCTCATTAGCTCATTACGAAATGCAAGAGGAAAGGAGTCCATTGGGACTCCAAAACAGAGTCATGCAAAGAAAAAGATAAAAGAAAAAAATTAATATGCGTTCGAAAATTCTACACTTAATAGATAAATGATGAGATGAAAAAATAGTATTCTCAAGCATAAGAAAATAGTGTACTTATGATATCAAAAATAAATCAAATTATCCAACGAAAAGAAAATTAACCTATTTCTCAAACAATCTTACAAAAATCGAGCCTAGAATAATATAATAACTAATACTTGGAAAGAAGACATTGATCCACAGTATAGTTGCTTAAAATTTAGAAAAATATTTCCTATAGATTAACATATATTTGTACCAAATACTATGATATGATATAGTGTAAGACATGTTTTCATTAAAGAAAGAAAAGGGGAATGAGCATAAGATGAGAAAATCTTTATGTGACATCTCAAATATGAAATAAAAGACATACCGATGCAACAACATTTTTTGTTAATACTGAATGGAGTCAATCAATAGATTTGAGAAAAATTCATAGTAGTATGTGAATTATAATGTGGCGTCTAAATGCACAAAAATATTTCAAGAAATAAATCAATAAGCGAGATGAAGCAAAAAGCATATATTTAACATGTTTGAGAAATAATATTCAAAGACAAGATAGAAAAAATAGTAAAAGATTAATTCTAAGAAAAATTGTCCAATTATGCCAACTCTTATTTTAGTTCTACACCATTTCAACAAAATCTATAACCCTAACAACTTTTCAATCTAAACGAGAGAAAATCAAAGACAACTTTGACCACGAAAATGAGTAAATCATGACTGCAAACATATATCAAAAGAACTTAGCATTTCATCGTGGCATATAATCATGGAAAAAATAACTCTTTATTCAAAAGAATCAAGGATCGATAAAGGTCAAAACTTTATCGATCTAATCATGATAATCAAAGAATAAAATCAAAGAAACATGTTAGCTAATTTTACACCATGAACACAAAAATAACTTTAATATTGATATCACAACATCCTATGACCTTCAAGGCCGTCTACAACAAACAATCCCAGCAAACAAAATTACAACTACGAAACTACGAAGAATGAGATGAAGAAGAAAATAATAACAAAACTAAAATGGAAAGGTGTGTTTACCTTTTTTCAGAGCAGGAAAATGGGACTTCAAGCTTTCTTCGAAGTCTTGATCACCATCGGAAAGCAATCTTTTGAGAACCACGATTAGCCTACTGCTTAAATAATTTTACTGAAAAAAATTAAGTCTTTGCTCAAAAATTTTTTCCACTCTTTGAGACTTGATTTTCTACCAAGATAGTGGTAGTATTTATAGAAAAAGGGTGAGGAATCAATTCTTTTCATCCACCAATGTGGGAGAAATAATTTAAGGGTGTTTTTAGAATTTTAAAATTGAGTAAAAGGTTTGTTGGAGGATAAGGTGAGGTAGAATTGTACAATCAAGTACAAATTTTGAATTTCAAAAATGAAAAAAGGATGAGGTTGAGTGAGAATTGTACAATTTTGAAATTCAAATTTGAAATGGGACAAGGTTGAGGGAGAATCGTTCAATCTAGTACAAATTTTGAATTTCAAATTTGAAATTTGGGATTTGAATTGATTTTTGTGTGGTTAGGATTAGGAGGATTTTGGGGTTATTTTAAAAATAACCCCAATTAATTTAGGATTTAGTCAATTCATTAAATATTTGGCCAAATTAAAAATTAATTGGCCAATTACCTCGCAATTATGGTCAATTTACATTCAATTATGGCCAAATTTAATAGATCGGCTAAATTAAATTAAAATTCAATACGAATTAATACCTTGTTTAATTCCGAGCTTCTTGATTTAATAAAATCAAAAAAATATTTCTCCAAATTATTTAATTTTGTGAAAAAATTATATTTAAATCAAGACTTGAATTAATTTTCAAGCTTAATCTCAGTAAAAATCCAATTTAAGTAACAAAATTTATAAAATCTCGCATATGTAAATACAAAAATGTATAATCATTACTTAAATGACAAAATTAACTCAAATAAATATTTTAGACCGTATTTATCCAGATAAATAAATATTTTAATTTTATTAAAAAAATTAAAGAAATCCAGAATTAAATTTAGTCATGGAAGGCAAAATTGGGTGTCAACAACTACCCCCTCCATTTGGGTAGGGTAAATGCAAGTAACGTTAGGAAAAGGGAGTTTGACGTTCCTAAGTTTTGTCCGACCATAAATTCATTTCTCGAAAGAGATTGATTTTCGCACGAATTTTATGGAGTTATGGCCAAACTCCGGTATCAAGTTTCCTACATATCTCAGGTTATATGAGAATTTGGGCCACTTGTAATTCATAACATTTGATTTTAAAGCACGAATTTCAAAGAAATCACAATCTATTTCTGTTTTTAAATTTTGGTAAAATCGAAAAGCTGAGGAATAAAAGGATTTGGGGGAGGTTGGAATGTAGTCGAGTTTTCAACACAGAGCCCAGCCTATATATCTTCAGATTCAGGGAATCAGACTGCTTGTAGTTCGACTCGATCGGTAGAAAAGATAATCTTTTATTTTAGACGATCTTTGGCTCGGGATAAGTGACAAGTCATTTGAGTTATGAAAAAATAACTTGTAACCTCTTAACCATGAATATGGAGCTCTTCACATCCATAGGTAAGAATCTACCCGGACATAATTTCCAAAACTTTAAGTACGTTATTACACGAATTTGAAGAAAAGAGAAGGTTATCCTCGATATGAGTTTAGAAATATTTTGAAGGTGAAGCTAAAACCAGAATATCCCAAAGTACCCACATGCCTTCTAATATGGGTGTGGTTTGATGGTGGTGGCAATCATCCTTTAGTTCACGTCCAAATAGTTTGACGTCCATCTCTAGACTACATCCCATTTTGCAGCTAAGAAAAAGTTCCATTTTATGTTGCGTCTTTTTTGGAGTCGTCCCCACCTGCGTTTGATTTGAGAGTTTCATCCTTTTAGATGCTCTCAACAACAACTCAAACAAATGATTAGTTGTAAATGTAGCGTTACACAAATATAAATTAGCACAAACCTGTTTGAACATGCTATGCTGAGATAGTTGATGAACATTACGCCACTTTGAACAGGGTGACAACCCAAGATATACCGGTAAAAGGCAAATGACTTATTTTGAATATAACATGCCACTTTGAATAGAGTGACGGTCCAATGTGTCTTATTGAAAGGCGGAAGACCCATTTTGAATATAACATGCCACTTTAAACAGAGTGACTGTAATGACCTAAAAATTTGATGAAATATGTAAAATTTGTGATTTTGTGTGATTTGACTATTTTATACCTCTCCGTAGTTGCATTATGGTATTTCTGGGCTGTGAGAGTGATTGAAATATTTTCTGATGCATTTTGGTATCATCTATGCGATATTACAATTTTGATGGCTTCGAGAGCCTTATTTAAGACTTACGGGGATATCTTTGATTCGTGTGACGAATGGCCGAACGAACTGTGTCAATAGCTCTCGAATATTGATTTTAGTCTAGATAGAACTTTGGTTCGGGTATCAATGCATCCGAGCTCATTTCGACCTATTGATCGTAAAAGTTGAAAAAGTGAAAATATGGGTGTGGGACCCACCTTTTATCGAAACAACTTCAGATGCAAAATCTGACTTTGCCAGCAGATCTGAAATGTGGTTTTAGGGTGTTAACATGTTTGGTATGATTTTGTAGCTTTTAAATCTCATTTCGATCCTCGATTTGAAAAATTATGACTTCGAATTTCGGGGGTCAACCTTGTGAAAATGATATTTAAAAAAAAATTGATATTGTCATCGCGTTCGGAATGTCAAATTTAGTGTGATTACATAGTTCGTTTGCATATATCGGACTCTGAACGAATTTCGAATACCCATCGATGTCCGAATTGGATAAAAAAATAGCTTTTTTGGCAAAAGTTGTGCAGAAAAATCGGCATTATTTATACCAATTTGTTGGCCTATTTTATTCATTTTTCATCTTGTCTCTTGGGAGTTAAACCCTAAAATAGTGTGGGAACTTGAAAGTAAAGTTTGTGAGAGCTTGGAAAACTAGATTAATATCTATTTCTTGGTTTTATTATGAATTTAAGGCAAAATTCACCACTTTTTTAGTAAATTTTTTATGAAGTTCTCAAAACACCAAAAATCTTAGGGCTTGACTTTAAACCCCAATTTCGCTCCTTTTCACTTGAATAATGTTTTTATCTTATAATTACTAGTTTTTCATCAATTTAACCCTTTAAACAACTTTGATTCCTGATTTTAACCCGGATTTCAAAGATTTTACCCGCTAAAGCTTAAAAATAGTTTTTCTTCGATTTGAACCTCATTTTTTACTCTATTTCATTTGAGTTTTTAGTTGTAGGTTCCTAAATATATGGGAAACATATTTTTGAAGTAAAGTTCTAATTTGCTCTTCTTTTTTGAAAACCCGTTTCGAGGGTATGTTTTGACCCCGAACCAAAAGTAGTCAATATAGGTGTCTCTAGTTTTGTTCGCGTAGATTTCATATTTGATATTTTTTAGTGGAGTTCAAGATTGTTCGTGAAAAGTAAGGTTGTGGGTTCGAAGTGTAGCAGATCGATTTCCGCTTTTGAGGTAGGTTTTGGCTTAACTATTTCAGACTGGCTGGGTAGTAAATGATGATACAAAATGCATGTTAAGGGTGGAAACTAATCATGAAAAATGGTTATTTATGTGTTGTGCCCGTGTGGGAGCCTATATGTGATATAATTTGCAAAATTAAGTTATTATGTGATATGTGTGACCGTGTGGGGTCTTACGTGATATTAATAGCCTTGAATACATGTGAATAATTGTATTGTGTTTTTAAGATTCTTAATATGGCACCATTGGTGTATTGTGATTCTATACATACTTTAGCATATGAGACATATGGAAATTTGTGGATGAAACTGAAATAATGAGTAGATATTGGCTCACATGGTTGTGGAAATATATCATTGTGGTTGGTTGTGAAAATACTAATTGTGATTGGTTATGAGCATTACATCGTCATATCATACTCATTCATGAAACATTGGTACCACCGTGGCAACATCTGAGAAACACTGACAACACCTTTTTAAAACCCTCCTCGGGGAATGTGTCGGAAGAGATACTGCAACACCTTATAAAACCCTTTTTGAGAGATGTTCCATAAAAGAAATATGAGATATGTGGATTGTATACGGGCTGACGAATCCCCCATGGGTCCTGCATTGGGAGGCTTGCCTCTGTAGGTGTATACAGGGATTGTGGAGCCTTCTCTTAGAGGGTGAACCTCGAGTCATGGATAGACTTGAGGGAGTGGATGGGCCCGTGGATTAGCCCCATCTAGGATTAATTCTAGGGGAATCTCCCTTGAGCCTAGAATGGAGCCTATTGGAGGTAAGAGTTCTGCCCTAGTTTATCAGAGTTTGTCTACCTTAATGTTGGATGGGTTATTGGTGCGGTTGTGACCCGTTAAGAGGGTTCTCCTTTGGTTATGTCAGGTGTTCCTCCATACACTAGTGTGGATCCTCCTGTATCACCATCTTCTGTGTTAGGTACTCCTCAAACCCCGAGTACTATTCCACCTTCAGTGTCGATATCTGACTATGGGGTTCTAAGATTAGGAGTTCAGCCGTTATCGGTGTTACCTCCTCAGGTGGGATCTCAGCCAGCTGGACTTGCCATGCCTCATGCTCTTCAGCGAGCCACGTCTCAGATGGTTGTGTTGTGACTTCTTTTCAGAGTATTATGGATCTTGTTAAGGTGACAGAGGATATTCCTCGGGTATCTCAGGGAGGCGCCAAGAGGGTGCACCATTTTGGTAAGTTCAGAGATCAGACTCCACGAGGCAGAGATTTTAGAGGTTCTCGTGGGTCTTCTAGTTCAGCAGTGCAGGGTGGCCGTCAGGGCAAGTTTAGAGTTTGCTATGTATGTGATGAGACTGGCTATATGGCCAAGGACTGTCCAGTGAGACACACCTCTCGTACTCTTTTATGAGTTACCTCAAAACACCTGCATTAGCATTCTCTAAAGCAACCCCTCCCCTTCAATGACAGCGAAGAAAGATACTTATATTTAGTGTCTCACTGGCAATGGCCTCTTCTCCACTAGTAGTGTATATGATATTCTTAGAAATACTCATTCCAATCACAACCATGAAGAAGAGACTGATTACCACCACATCTGGAAAACCCCAAGCCCTTATGTACCATGATAGACTATCCACCAATAGCTAGCTGCATAGAACAGGGCTAAACATCCGCAGTGAGTGTCATTTATGTAACTTTTAGCAAGAAAACATCATGCATATATTCTTTCAATGTTCTAATGCTATCCAATTATAGAATAACATAAATGCCACCTCTAGTAAACCTAGCAGAGTTGATCTGAACACTTTGAACTCTTCCGATTTGTTAGAGCTTTGGAGCAGAGTGAAAAAAAGACCTTGCAATAGTTAGCTTACCTGGGGTACCCTCATTCCCCAGTGTCTTTGGCAAATTAGGCTAGTTAGAAAGAATAACTTTTTCAATAACTAAAGGGATAAAGTTCCTGTAGAAGCCACTATCCATTTAGCTTTGGAATATTATTTTCTCATAGCTGAAGGCAGCAAAAGGACTAATCCTAGAAGTTCTATTCAAGTAACATAGGAACCCCTAGGGGAATCTATAAGATCAACATATATAGTTCAACTGGACTAAAACCTGGACCTAGTGAACTTGGGGAATCTTTAGAAATCACCATGGTACATAAAAGCTTGGTTTTCATGAGCATATACCATACACTACACATTTAATGGCTGAACTGTTTGCCCTTAGAAGAGGCCTTATGCCAGCAGTAACTTACAACTTGATGTCTTTAGAAATAAATATGGATTACTAAGCTATTATAGACATGATTAAAACTGACCATCCCCTCTACTATAATGTTCTATCTGAATGTAGGTCCTTATTGAGGGAATTGGAAGCAATAGTGTCGGTGCATATATTTAGGGAACAAAATAAAGTTGCAGATTTGCAAGCAAGGGAAAACGTTAGATCCCAACTTTTTGAAAGCACAACTATCTACGTGTTTCTCTTGTGTTTCCAGAGGAGTTGTTTGTGGCAGACATATTAGGAACTTTGTTTAGTGGAACAATTAGACACTCAAACATTTGCCTAGCATACCGGGAAATGACTGAAACTTTGAATATTTTAACCATACACCTATTACGGGAACACTGTAAAACGTTATGCTTTAAGCTATCTATAAATCATCCTTATTACCAAAAAACAGTAAGTTTTTTACTTTGGATGTTGTCATAGTTGTTCCGTTCTTGGATGCGTCGTTTTCATACCCAAACCATTGTTGTCGTCTGTGTCGAACTCGTCCCAGCTAGAGAGAACTGCTACTAGATAAAATTGAGAGATTTCTTTGTATTTTGTGTTCATGGCAACATTAATGAAGCTGAAGGTTTTTTGATTAATTTGAAACCTCATCCTCATATCTGGTTTGAAAATTTTCAGCATTAGAAACCTTTTTTTAGATCTGGATGTATTTTTATATTTTGCATTGTTTCCATATTTTGAGGAAGGAGGAATTTTTGGTATCTCTCTGTATTTCTGTATTTTATCTTGCCATGTATGAATTATGGTTTTTCAGGTATAAAATGTATTTTTGTTGTTTGTATATTTATTTACTAAACTCTTATGGTTGACTCTCTGTTTGACGTACCTTTCTTATTATGTACAATGTTCTATATACCCCTGTATTTTTATTGTTTGTATCCTTGTAGATACTCCTATATTTTCTGAATTTTACTTTGATTATATTCACTGGGCTGACAAATACAATTGATAAATGTAGTCGTTGAGCGATTGAATATAGTTGACACAAGTTGTATTCGTTGCGCGAACGAATACATTAAATACAATCGCCTACATATGATAAATATCTGAAGTATAGCTACGCTTTGTTAATTGCAATCAAACTATAGTTATTCTAAAAAATAATGAGAAAAGCCATCAAAACTTTTCTGAACTTGTCCGTTCAACTTACTTTAGCGTTTTAACTTCAGTGACAATTATTTAACTCCTTAACAATTTTATAATGAATTAAATACAACCCTAAAGATATAATACCACTCTCATAACGGAGAATGTATTACACGCGCTCACACATTAGCGCCACATCACTGCCTCGTCAGAGCCACACAAACAAAATATTACATATATATATATATATATATATATATATATATATATACGAGTCAAATGTACGTGTGTTGCATGTGTGCTTCATGTCGAGCCATTGATATAAAATCTATAAAAGAAAATAATTTATTGAAAAACAATAACTGACTTTAAAGACTGACGATAGTCACGTAAATATAAGTTTATTTTTCAACGTCACATAACAAATAATAATAACAAAAACAACAGATAGTAATAGATTATAAACTACAACAAAACAATATGATTAGACCTAATTTTTACATAAAAATTGCTCAAAGCTTGAACATTCAATCTACCACCTATAAAATAGGATAAAATTTTACGATGATTGAGATATCAGGACAATAAGATTAATCCTAACTTTTACACAAAAATTTCTCGAAGCATGACTGAACGTTCATCTACCACCAGTATTAGGTAGAAAAGGCAACAGATACTAATAGAACATAAACTACAATAATCGAGATGTTAAAACAATATAATTAAACCAAACCTTAGCTTTTACATAAAAAATTCCTCAAAGTCGAATGAACATTCTTTCGCAATATATTAAAACGACAAATTAAACCTACAATGCGATCGAACACTCATTCATCTATAATATAGACTTGAAATTGATAAGTACGATATAGCACACCTTCAAAGCTCATTTACTTAAATAAAACTATAAAAAAAATTATATATGGTAAAATTTTAATTAATTTAGAAGTATTAAATACTATGATTTTTTGTTTGAATTAAATAAGGACTATTTTTAATATTTATATATAATTAGAATTTTTTATTGGAAAAATATAAAATTATTATGATAGATATAAAAAATAAAGGGGAATCCATATCAAAAAAAAAAAAATCATTTGTCTTCTTTTATAATTTTATTGACCTTAAATTTGATCTTTATTATATATTCATTAATGGACTTCAACTTAAACGAAAAGGAAAGAAATATTAATTAACGGATGTATCCTCTTAAAAGAAATAATATATTTAGATTATAGGTTTGCTAGCCATAGTATTTTTCTTTTTTCTTTTGATGAATTCTTTTAAAATAGGGATATCCTACTTATAATAACCTACTAGCGTCATTAAACTTTTTCTTATTTTTTTTTCTTTTTTTGTTGTGTGTAATTTTATTTTATTAAAAATAATTAAATAATAATAAATGACAGTTTTATCTATTACGAAGATTTTTAATGAAAGGCCAAAATTTTAAATAATTTTAAATGATCTTTGTACTTTTAATATATTGTAGATGTAGATGTAGATGTAGATGTAGATTTACTATCAATAAACTTGTATACAATAAAATAAAATTATTAGAAATTGCCAATTAAATTATTAGAAATTGACAATTAACTTTAAAATAAATGATATCTCTAGATGACTTTGACTTTGACTTATATATTATATCCCAATTTGGAACTACTACTTTAAGGGTGTGTTTGGTATGATGGAAAATGTTTTCATGAAAAATGTTTTCATGGAAAATAAGTTGATTTTCTACTTATTTTCTCATGTTTGGTTGATGGGTGAAAAATATTTTCCAGAAAATATTTTTTGATGTTTGGTTGGTGAATAAAAAATATTTTTAGTTGTTTGATTGGTGAGAAGAAAAAATATTTTTTTAAAAATACTACTGAACAATTAACTAGTATATCAAACAACTCAACATTCTGTCGGAACTAATTTAAGCAAAGCAAATAATACCAATATCGCGTATCAAAATATTACAAGATGCTAAAATTTAAGCAACTATTACTTACATAATTCAAGCTTCCTAATCAATTCTCACAAATGCACAAAATAGAGAAGTGTGGAAGCAAATACACGATACATTATCAAAAACAAAAGAAAAGAGAGAAGTTTGGAAGCAAATACATAATACATTATCAAAAACAAAAGCGTGCGAATAATAATTGCTTCCAAATCCTATGAAGCTAAACCAACTAATAGGTGTCACTATTGTTGTTGCTTGAATTGTTCCAACTACACCTTACGAAGATTTTGATTTTTGACCATGAATGCCTTAGCTAAAGTGTCGCTTTGCACCAAATAATCAAAAGCATCACCGAGGAACTCTTCACTATAACCTTCCATTGCCATAACGTCTTCATACAACTTTATCACATCTAGACGACTATCAACCATTCTACCGATTGTTGTTGTCACTTATCCAAACTTTATTGATATATCACCTACGACATCTGCACCTCAAAAGAACGTTTTCTTTTGCAACTTGCTTTGATTTGAGAAGCTTCTATTACTTGCACATCCTTTTTCGATGGATGGTCCTTCAACATCATTATCATTATCTTTCTCAGAAAAACTATCAAAATCTATATCTTCAAATGATTTAGCACAATCTTCCCTAGCCCGATTATTTCTACACACAAGAGACATTTCGTCAAATATTTTAATTTTTTTGTTGATGAACTTGTCATGATTTGAATGTGCCTACAACACAAAGATTATAGAAATTTAGTGTCAAATTTATTTGGTTCTAATAGATTAATGTAACATAAACATTCCGTTACAAGTACAATAAATAATTGTTAGTAACATACCAGTGTAAACAAAGTAATATACAAACATATTCCTTATCAGATAATGTCCAATCTAGGACCTTAACTAAGAACTAAAAACCACAATAGAACATAGCTACATAAAATGGACTTTTCGCTTGTAATTCATTAAGCACAAACAGAACTATTTTTTTAGACTATCAACGAGGACGTTGCTATAGCAAAAGCTTAGTGCACCAAACAACCCTTTCAAAATATCACATTATAGAATCACTTGCCATTACCACAAAAAAAATGCATCAAATCCTAAATGCTTAGCAAAATAGTTAACTAGTTCTAGTTGGAAAAGGGTTGAAGCCACTTTGGACCATATCTTCTAAAGGACTAAAGAGTGGTTTAGGGAGATTGTTTAATTCATACCAATCCCAATCAGTACATTTCTCAGGTTCAATTGTTTCAGGCTTCTGGTTAACATCAGCAAGGACTGCTATTATGAATATGCAAATGACATGCACTTTCTCTGAGATGACATTGTTAGTCACTGTTAGATACTCTGCTTTATCGATTTCTAATTCTGTTAGAACTGGGTTAAAAAGTGTCTATTTTTTTAAAAAAATTCCAAATTATCTTAATACAGCCAAATGCAGGTCCCTATATTCTCAATCCTCGCACAGTCTCTTGTATTTATCAAGGTGAAACAACCGAAAGTAATCAGGTCCGATAGACCTCCGGCTCAGGATAAAGAATAGTAACAAGGGGATGAATGACACAACCAAAAAATCAGGGATAAGGAATAATAAAAAATAGAAAACAGAGAAAATATGACCTACGATAAATAAGGGCAACACGAAAAAGGGGAAGAAAGGAGTAAGAAATAATAACTATGACACCCACCTAGTTGTAACATACCCGCACATACCAAAGACACTTATGCACACATTGTTCGCTCGACCAAAAAATCTCTCGATCAAAAACCTTATTCGCTCTAAGAAAAGTTATAACATCTAATTTCTAGTACCGTTCAGTGAGCGATAATGTCATTAGAAGACTCATATGTAGACCCACGAACGTAAAAGCAACAAATATATGTGCTTGGACTGAGTTTCTTTTGGATCTCCCTATTCTATCCTTACCATTATCTCTGTGCTTACCTCACTAAATATGGCATTATTATAATTCCTCTTTTTCCCCAAAGCTCATTATCCCTTCTCTTCTCCTGAAAGGAGCAGTCTGACACACATGAATATAAACCTCATTGAAAATCACAAAGTTAGTAAATGGTCTTAAAGGGCAACTCTATGAACTAAAGCTCCCGCTATGCGCGGGGCCCGAGGAAGGACTTGCACACACAAAATTGCAAGAATAAACATGCATCAACTTACTTATCATTTGGCTATTCCAAATGATAAGCTAGAAAATCCGGAGTAAGTGAACATACTGATAAGACATTTTTATTTGGTAAGGTAAAATATCTCTCAGGTGGTATATCCTACACCAAGGGAAGATAACACAACCACACATGACATTATCAAGAAATATTGGCTTACAGAATTCAATTTGAATCCAGCAAATGGCAACCATCAGAAGAGTCCATCAGAAATAAAAAATCACTTAGAACGACGCATCTCAGTGACATCATATTATATCACCCAGAAGAAATTGGGATTTATCATCTATGAAGCTATCTGTACTACCCCACAAAATAAATTATGCTCGTGTTTCAAGAATCAACAACTCTTCTGACATCCAAAAGATACTAGCAACTTTTTTCAATTTTATGGCTCTTTCCATTTTGTGAGGTCCAAATATATTTGATAATATTCAGTTTATATTCAACTATCATGAATTCAAATTGATTAAACCATTAGAACTCTAGTGTGATGTTTTCTCGATTAAATTAACTTTTCAACTATTCGACTATCTTTTCTGCTATAGCTAATATTATATCATATTAGCCAAAATAATATCTTAAATTCCATGTCCAATCAAACACTAAACACATAAAATGGGGCAATAGAGGAAATAATTTACCATGCGGTACTTTATTTTCAATTTCAGACTTCGCAAATATAAGTTTAGATACAACAACAAATCCACAGCAGATAACTAGCATGAGAATGTCCAAACTATAGTATGTTGCTCTAAAACTTTGTTTTCATCCAAAATATACATATGTGAAACAAAACAGAAACCATCACTTCACTAACCATATTCTCAATCCATCCTAACATCTCATATTCAGATAATTTTACTTCTTAAAATAATGTTATCAATATCAATCGAAAAAAATGAACAAACAAATAAGAAATTCTGACTCTATTCACACTTAAGAAAATAATCGCTAGCTCGCCACGTGGAAATGTAAACACAATTTCATTCAAAAAATAAAGTAATAGAACTACCAATCATCACAAAAGAAATCAGTAACAGGTAAAGCAAATAAGCACATTTTACCTGAATATGGACAGCATAGACTTCGGGACTATCCGTAATTATCTTCAAGTTGTCATCCCATCCAAGACCACTTTTGTTTAGTAGAATTTGAATTGTAATCCAAGTGTTTCTTATTGTTTTAAGATGATTCTCCACATGCTTAGATGAACAATCCATTCCTAGTTGTTCATTAATGGCATTCAAAACACGATTAAACGAGCTGGTCTTAAACTGATTCGTCGATTTATTTTCTTGTTTTACTCCATCAGCTAGAATCTCCAACATCAAATATTCCATTGGTTTTGACCACCTAAACTGCTTCTCTCCTTTTTTCCTCATTATTTACTGTTACAAATCAAGAAACTACGTCACACTCAACAGAACACAAATACAAATTAGCAGAAACCTGTGAACTATACTTATACCAAAGAAAAAGAGCAGTAAAAAGAACACTCAAAACTAATAGAAAAATAATAATGAGTCATAGAAGTATTTTTTTCATACAGGATCTTCCCAATTAATACAACAAGACGAAGAAATAAGAAAATATCAAAATAAAAAATAAGCAGCATTATCTATTTAGCTATCAAAGTTTCTTAATACACTAATGGCCCTCATTCCTCCACCTATCATAATTTATAAATATGGCATGCACAATTGCATCTTTTTTTTATGACCATTGTCTAGCTTCTTCATGCCTTTCTCTTTGTGTTTGATAGCTTTGACTTCCTTGAGAATTTTGAATAATTTGAATATTTTGAGGTTGAATTACTGCTTCAGCATCTACTTCTTGTATTATCATGTCATTTGGATCCAAATCAACTATGTGATTATGTAAAATGCATGACGCTAATACCACATTCACTTGTATCTTAAAGTCCCAAAAAGGTTCATTGTCAATCACACGAAATGGTCTCTTTAGAATAGCAAAGGCACGTTCAACCGAGGATCTCAATGATGCATGACGAAGATTGAATATTTTTTTTTTCATTTTGGGGAGGACAATTATTGTACTCTTGCAAGTGATAGCGTATTCCATGATAAGGAGAAATAAACCCTTTACGAAGTCCATATCCTGCATCTATAAGATAGTATTTATCTTCAAAGTCAAACTAAAGTTAATTAATATACATTGTTCAACTACTTTTCATATAAACTACTTTATATTGAATAAGATACCTTGCGGAATTTGAAGACCATATGGTATCTCTAAAATCATGTGCAGATCCTTCCCAACCAGCAAGAACATACAAGAACTTCAAATTAAAATTAATGGCAGTTAATACATTTTGTGTTGTTGTGCCTTTTCGACCACGAAATCTATTTTGTTGTTCAATAGGGACAAATGCAAGCACATGTGTTGCATCTATTGCGCCTGCACAATCCTATATACAACTTAAGTTAATAATATGTAGTATTTTTAACAAAATGTCTTAAAATATAAAATTTTAGTATGTCACTTACGGTAAATCAGGGATAATATCGATGATTTTTCATTATCGCCGGTTGAACGGTTCCATCCGATGATTTTATTAAGATTGAATAGAGCTTCAAAACTACTTGAACAACAGTGTAGAAGCATCGATGAACAGACTCGATTGACCTATAAAAGTATGCTTCAATCTTCCAAAATCGTTCATTAAAACCAACAATCTCTAAAAATATCAGCAATTGTTCTTGAACAAACATATTTTAGGTTGAACACAAGAAATTATTCCTTCTAAGAGCATTGCATAGTTCATAAAACGCATGCTTACTTATTCTTATCTGACCTACACAATGAACATCATTTCCATTTAAAATACTATTCATGTAAAATTCTCTTTCTTGATCTTTATTAACATATGGTTCTCTAGGAATGCTACTTTTATGTTCGTAGGCAATAATTATTGCAACTCCTGCAGCTAAAACAGATGTAGCTGCAACTCCAGCTATTGTATCATCTTCATCTTGGTTATTCGAACCCATCTATTGTAGTGATCAATGTAATTTTGTTACATTTCGTTTATTATATACAACAACAACATACCTAGTATATTCACACCAAGTGGGGTATGGGGAGGGTAAGTGTACGCAGTCCATACCACTACTTCAAATGTGAAATAGAAAGGATGTTTCCGATAGACCACCGGCTCAAAATAAAGCAGTTTAAGTTTAAAATTCAAATCATCAAAAAGCATACAACTAAATCATAGTAGTTGGTTTAAGAGGGAAATTTAGTATTATCTGAAAACTGGAGATCAGATACTTGGAAGCATTATACTTCTTTCAATAAACATTATACATCTCTCAAAAAGCATACAATTGAATCATAGCACTTGGTTTAAACTCTCAAAAAATCAACACAATTCATAGATTAGGAACCACAAGAAATCTAACACACATTCAGAAAAGTACTTAACTGGAGATAAGCAAAAGCAAAACTCCAATTAAGCACTTAGATCATCAAACAAGCAAAAAAATTTCTTTTTTTTTTCAAAAAATATAAAAAGTTGTAGAAAGAAGATCATAATGTTGTGAGTTGTAACTATCTTGTTCCTATTATAGAGCTACAGAGTACCAATTGCTGATCTGATAGAGTTAAGAGTTACTTCAAAGTTCCATAAAAGTCAAGAGTTGTCTGTTTTTTCCCTATTTTCTCCTCCTTTTTAACTAAACTTCAACCCAAATACCACCAAAACCCACTATTCCACAATTACATAATGCAGCTTTTTCTTCTAGTACTATTTAGGTTAATAGTAATAAAAATAAGAAAATTTATTCAACATAATAGAAAAATCCTGTAAGAAACGAAAAGGATACCTTTTAAATTCTTGCAATTCTTGCAGTGGGGAGAAGAGAGAGAGAGAGAGAGGGAAGAAAGCCCTAAATTTGAAGACAACGATGATCTGTATTTGTGTGTCGATTTTGTTGGAGGTGAAGAAAGAAGTATATACGTGTATAAGCTCTTTATCTGGAAAATGACTTCCTTTGACTTATTAGGGAAGTCATTTTCCCACAAAATAAGGAAAATAAGTGTCTTTGAAAAATATTTTCTAAATACTTTTTTACAACAAAATAAAAGAAAATGGAAAAATATTTTCTAGAGAACATTTTCCATCAAACCAAACACACCCTAAATGAAAAAATATGTTTCCAAGTTGCAAATAGAGAAAGATAGTTATTTAAATGGATAAAAGAAATTAAAATTACCTCTAAATACTGCTTGATCATATTTTCTATGTGCGATAGTCATTATATCCTGTAAAATAAAACAATAAATAAAGTCTACTAACAAACATAATGATGATATGTTAGATCTCATGATTTATTTACAATTAAAATAATTGTGTATAATTAAAAATTTAAAAGAGAATTCATATAATGAAGAAGGCTGGAAAACTCTAGTGATGAATGCAAGAAGAAAGCTCTAATTAATCACAATCATCAAATTCAAAATAAAATAAGAAGAAAATATAGAAGTAGAAGAATCACACATATTTTTTCAAGTAAAATTTGATCAAAATACTACTTAAGAATTATAGTCATTCTTTTTAATATAAGGTAAAATTCTATATGATTTAGAGGTTTTTATATAAGGTATAATTCTAATTAATTTCAAAGTTTTAGGCATTACGATTTCTCACCTGAATCAAATAATTTTTTCCCTTTCTATGCATAGATTATTTTAAAATATATATATATATTGATTAGTAAAAAAATTTCCGTTGCATGCGTGTTTCTTTTTTTCAATAATTATAAATTTGATTCTTATTTTGTTTACTTTTCCATTATTTTCTCATATCAAGTTGCGTAGGACCCCACCTTCCCCCCCCTCAAAAAAAATAAAAAATAAAAAAATTACATGTTACATTTTATTTCATTTAGTTGAGATTCTTTTTTTTTTCTTTTATGTATTCTAAGTATTTAAACAATTTAATGTTAATTACTTGAAAAAAATAGTAAATGACGATTTTGTCTATTACGAAGTATTTTAACGACGGACAAAAAGTTCAAATAACTTTTCTAAGGGTCTTCACACTTTTAATATATTATAGATTATAGATATATAATATATTAAAAGAATGAAAACCCTTATAAAAGTGATTTGAACTTTTTGCCCTTCATTAAAAGATTTTATAATAGACAAAATCATCTTTTTATTATTATTTTTTAAAAAATATATTATTAAATCCTTATTGGACTTGGCAAGAAATTCTAAAATCTAAGACTTCAAAATCAACTTTACATATATAAATTTTTCCTTAATTAGAACTATGTAATAGAAGTATACAACTATCGCTTTTTGCCTCTTTCTCTTCTTTTTCAACATTCCTTCACAATTTTCGTGTCTTTCTTTTGACGAAATTTGTCTATGATGGGTATATTTTTTTCATATTGTTTCTTCATTGGTGATCAATGTATTTTGAATTTCTCTGTTCTTGACATTTAATTTGCATATGATTATTCATAGAGATGATCTCTTGGATAATAGCTTTCAAGATTGGGTATTGGTTAATCAGAGGGATTTGTCATAATTTTTATAGTATTTTTTCATGATTTTTTCACTTTCATTGTTTCTTTATCTATTTGTTTTTATATGTTTTGCCTACAGCCAAGGGTCTATCGGAAATAACTTCTTTTACTCTTAAGATAGGAATAAAATAAATTCATCAAGTTAATAATATTGACGTGACATACACGTTCAACGCACGTATCTAAGTATATTGAATGATTAACAAAAACAGGTGCAAATAGAAGATACACAGTAATCCAAATTTGTTGCAAGATGCATCGAATCATACATTCTCAAGAATCTGCATTATAGTTGAACAAACTGTTATTCATCATGCTAATGAATTAACTCATCTCCAAAGAATATTAACATACTCCCTCCGTCCCATTTTACCCGTCCCAAATTTTCTAATTTTTTACTTGTTCTTTTTTACTTATCAAGATAAGATATTTTTTTTTTCATTATACTCGTAGTGTAATTGTTTACTCCTTGTTATTAGCATTCTTGAAAAATGTTGCAAAGAGAAGTATCATTAAGAGTACACCATTAAGAATATAAATGTTATTTTGGTATTGGTCATCCATCAATATTGAAACTAACAACAAGACACAATTAAAAGAGGCAAAATAGTAAAGTTATATTATCAATCATTGTTTTCTTAATAACTGTGCCATCCCAATTTGGGACGGATAAAATGGGATGAAGGGAGCACGTACTATTAAATAATTAATGAATTACTCTATCTATTTTATTTTACTTGCCCCGGATATTAAATTCAATTTATTTGTTCATTTTCGCAAATTAAGAGAGTTTTATGACTTCTTTCTCATAATACCCTTAGTACTCAATAACTAAATAAAGTACTAATTAATAGTCAAATTTTAAGTTACGAAGCATCATTAGTAAGGTTAGTTTAATAAAATACATATCTAATTAAAATTTTTTTGAGAGATGTGTCAAGTCAAAATGAGTCAAGCAATATATATTGAAACAAATATTTTATCCATAGAAGAAATATTTTACCTGTGGAAGAAATTTATGATAGAGAAAATGAAGAGACATTGATCATTCATATATCTAACGAGAACAAATTAGGAAGAACAGTTGATTGCTCAATAGTTTGTTGAATAGCATAGAATTGGTGTTTTCTTATTTCTTTATTCTTCCTATCAGATTAAAGAGTTAGGATTTTGTTTGAGATGCAACCTTTTTTAAAAACACTAAATTTACATAGCTTTTGTAGTTTTGGTTTGTATTATCTTATTTCACACGATATATATCATAGAATACTATTAC
Source organism: Capsicum annuum (assembly GCF_002878395.1). Lineage (NCBI taxonomy): Eukaryota > Viridiplantae > Streptophyta > Magnoliopsida > Solanales > Solanaceae > Capsicum > Capsicum annuum. The sequence goes on from NC_061116.1 coordinate 148,708,321, forward strand.
ATGCTTCGTAAAGACTATTTTAAAATACAGAGAGAATCTAGAGATCCAATAAGAGTGTTTCAAAAATTCAAAAAGAGTATTAAAATTCAATGTTGTTTTGGTTTTTGTTGGTTACGGATGTTAAAGTAAAGAAATAATGAGCAGTATCTATTTTGACTATGTAGAAATGATATATATTATCTAGACAAACTTTGAAATAAATTCAATGCGAGAGAACCAAGGACAAAGTTTGTATTTAAGTTCAACTTATTCTCTTATAATTATTTTTATCACATGAGATACACATTTTATTCACGCGCAAAGCGCGTACACTAATTTAGTACACTAATCGCGTACAATTCAATGATGGAGTATATATATATATATATATATATATATATATATATATATATATATATATATATAATAAGAAATACCTCACCCTCATTTTCTTTCTTCTTCACACCACCCCTTCTCCCCTTCTCCTCCATCAAACCCATTCGCCTCCCGCCCTCATACCCCTGCAAACACCGCCTCCCCCACCTCGTTCTTCCTTTCTCATCCTTCTTCAAACAAACCAATTACCCCTTCCCCCCAAACAACGCCCCCCCCCCCCCCCCCCCAACCTATACCACACCAGTCCATCCACTGCAACAACACTAAATTTTTTACTATTAACACAAAACATTCTCACCCTTCATCCACAAAAACAACGTAACAATCACACCAACATATTTATAAACTCATTTTGATTTTCTTTCTTTTAAACGATAATTAATATAAAAAGAAAATAATGGACCAATCATCTCTTCAAAAAACTAAATATGCTTATTTTTAACATAAAAAATGGAGTTGAAGATGGTGTCCATTCATATCTATACAGTTCATCACCTACCATTGAATTTTAAAATCAATAAAACTTGGGATTGATTCATGAAGAAAATAAATTTAGGAAATAATAGGAAGAAAAACTTGTAAATTATCAAATAAATTGAAATCAACACAAGATTCAATTTCTTTGATATCAAGAGAAAAGGGACGGGGATTTGGAGAAAATGGAACGGGCTGTGGGGGGAGGAGGGAAGGAGAGGGAGGGGGGAAGTTTTCTGTTTTTATATATACTTATACATTAGTGGGGCTTTTAAAAAAAAAAATTGAAAATCACGCATTTTTATACATATATTTTTTAATGTCACATCAATTTTAGAGATTGAAATTAATCCATTATAAAGTTGTTAAAAAAATAAATTTTGAATGCTAAAATAAATTGAATAGATAAGTGAAATAATGACTTTTCTCGAAAATAATTCATGAAAGTTTATATGGTAGTGTTAATGGGACTCGTCACAATGTTTAACTTCAATTTGAGGCCCTTATTTCATTTTCTAATATTTTATTATTATTACCTACTTACAAATTTAGGGTGTGTTTGGCATGATGAAAAATGTTTTCTGGAAAATGTTTTCATATTTTCCTTTGTTTGGTTGCAGTAAAATGTTTGAAAAATATTTTTCACAACAACTCATTTTCCTCAATTTGAGGGAAAATGACTTCCCTGATGGACCAAGGGAAGTCATTTTTCAGAAAATGACAAATGTGACTTATGATCCCACCCTCACCCCTCTTTCCCACCCCAACAACACTCATATTCACATGAATCAAAAAATTCATATTTTTCAAAAATTTACATTACTTGAAAATATTTTTCATTGTGTTTTACTTCAATTTTTCACTGCTTGAAATAAAAAATAGTGAAGCCCGAATTTTTTTCATTTCCAATGTTCGTTGAATGTATTGTTATTTTCATATGCATAAAGGAAGACTTACCTATGTTACTTTTGCTAATTGCTTATTTCATTTTGTCATCTATGTAACTTGTTTCATAATGTTGAATAAGCTTGTCGTTCCGTTATATTTCTATTGATTGTAGTATCTTGATATTGTACTGACAAAATATTGAAAAGTGTCTTATATATTTGCTAATTAATAGTTGCTTAAATTTAGTTATTGTAATATTTTAGTATTCGATATTGATATTATTTGTTATGCTTAAATTAGTTCTTACAAATTGTTGAGTTGTTAGAGGTACTGATATACTAGTTAACAGTTAGTAGTATTTTCTAAAAAAATATTTTTTTCATTCACCAATCAAAAAATAGAAAATATTTTTCTAAAAAATAGTCTCTACTCACCAATCAAACACCATAAAATATTTTTTGAAAAATATTTTTCAATCACCAACCAAACATGAGAAAATAAGTAAAAAACCAACTTATTTTCCAGAAAAATATTTTTCAAGAAAATATTTTCCACGAAAAATAAGTGAAAAATATTTTCCACGAAAAATAAGTGAAAAATATTTTCCATCATACCAAACACACCCTTATTCATTGGGGAGATGATAAAAACTATATATAATATGTTCTCATCCACTCTACAAACCTACGTATTACTTATTAATTTAGAGTTTGAAAGGGTAAATTTTTCCATCAAAATTTTTTAAGGAATAGCGACAAACTGAAAGATGCTAAATGGGTAACTGCATGCAAGGCCATTAGTTACCTATGTTAATGTGTAACAGTCATGATTCATCACACCTTGTTATGCATAAATTGTTTACACTACTTATATTGAGAGGCGGATCCAGAATTAAGATATTTAGAGACGGATTCAGGATTCAAACTTTTTGGGTATCAAGTAAAATTATCAATTAGTATATTTATGATGCTTGTTGCTCTGTTTTAATCAACAATGCTTAAACAAAAACAAAAAAAAAAAAATGAAATGTACTGACCAAGATAGAACCCACAATCTTTGATCCCCAAAAGTGGCACTTTACCACTTGCACTAGATAGTTTTTCAATATTATAAGTGACAGATTTAATATTTTACTATATCAGTATTAGTCTCTATATATAGAATAAAAAAAATTAAAAAATGATTTGCTGATCGAAATTAAACCCACGACCTATTACCCATAAAAGTGACACTTTCCTACTTGGACTAGATAACACTTTGGTATTGTGAGTTGCAGATTTAATATTTATTATATCAATCTTGATATATATATATATATATATAGAACATTGCTTAACATAAAAAAAACCTAAAAATTATCAGTCTCGATATATATAAAACATTGCTTAACAGAAAAAAACTTAAAAATTAATATGCTGCTGTCCGAGATCAAATCCATAACCTATTACACATAAAAATAGTATTTTTTTCACGTGCACTAAATAATACTTAAATATTATGAGTGACAAATTTAATATTTTAATATATCAATTTATATATATAGCTATATATATAAAATTTTGGTCGAAATTGGCATGTCACCCCGGCCTTAAAGATCCGCCCCTCCTTATGCTGCGTCAAATGTTTACATCGGTACTATATCTTCAATATATATAGTGATTATAGTCTTATCGCTTTCATTGGGAAATGGACCCCCAGTTTTAACATCGTTTTCTCATTTTATCTATTATCCGTGAATTGTAATTTAATCATGTTATTTGTCATTTTATCTAGTTACTAATTTTTGATTGGAAAACAAATTATTTGGAATTAGTTATTTTGTGATTAGTTGATAAAAATAATATTATAATTAAAAAAATAATTAATTTAAAAATGAATTATTTCATATATTTTATTTCAATCAAACATGAAATAAGTTCATTCCAAAAATTGAACATTACAGCATAAAATGGAGCAAAGAAGTAGTGCCCATTCACATGCATCATTTGGCCAATGAATAAATTACATCACAATAGTAATTTAGCTCACGTCAGAGTATAATCCCGAAGGAGTTGATTTGATGGAGGAACAAATTTTATGCATACGGCCCGTCAGTCAAACCCTTGCAAAAGTGTATCAACTGTTGCACCTTATCATAGGTAACTAACCACTCGTTAACTTTTTAACTAAGATGTGGGACAGTAAATATCTTTATGGGTTTAGAATCTTTCATGCCTCTGTGAAAATTTTGATTAAAAAAATTGTGCTGTAGGCTCCACACTCGATTGACGTATCTACTTATTAGTATTCCTTTTTTAAAAAAGAACTACCAATAATGTTTTTAGTATAAATAACATATATATCAACCTAAGTAATTATATATATTTTTTTATTTTTTTAATTACTTTATTCTCCTTCTATTAATATACATAATATAGCCAATATATACTTAATATTTTGTGTATATATTAAAATTTTTATAATATGTTTAGAAAGTTAAATTTTTTATAATATTAAAAACATAAATTATGTATTTGTATAATTTTTAGATATTTTTATGCAATTAGACTTTTGTATGAAAATACATCGGACTTGACAGATGGACAAGTCAAAAGGTAGCGTATGGTATAATTTAGAGAAGGTTTATGGCAAGAGTCTATCTAGCTTTGAAGACTGGATATCGGGTACAGGCGCAGATCCTATTTCTTCAAATCATCTTGCACTTCTCTTTAAGATTTATTAAATTGGCACGGTATGATAATTGTGTACAACCGTTGGCATAAAAGTATCCGTTCTTTGGCATATGACATCTGATATCCCAAATTCGATATTTATCTAAAAGAATTGTAACTCAATAATCAAAATTATTTTTCTTAAAAACAAAAGAAATTTAGTACCCTCTCTATCTCAGATCCTTCTCCTATGAGTGTGAACTAGAATTTCAATATTTTCTCCCAAACTCTTTACTTTCCTTTTTGGTTAAAATCTCTTAACTTTCAGCAAAAATCTTTCAATATTTTTTTAACAAATCTATGCTTCTTTTTTCGGATATAATTCTTTATTAGTTCTTCATTGATTTTGTGATGGCGTTGCAGTACATATTTTTCTATATTTTTTTTGTTCTTCATTGGTTTTACTTTTGGATTATACTAATCTCGCTTTTTTTGGGTACTCCATCAATTTTTTAAAGATAAAGATCTGAAACACCATTGAAGCTTGATTCGATTTTTCATTTGAGTATTTATGATTTGGGTTGATTAGGTGACATTAGATTTGTTAGGAGCATTTTAAGTAGTTTGAGGGTGTGTTCCGTATGAAGGAACCTAAAATGGTTTTTAAAACAATTTTCTCTATAAAAATAAGTTTCGAGAAAATGACTTCCTAATGAAAAAAGGAAAACAAGTTCTTAGTTCCACAAATGACATTCTATATTGGTTGTGTCTGACCGTCTTCTCCACCCTCTTACCTCAACTTCAACCCCGCAACTGTAGCGTCTATCCCATTACCCCACACCCTGCCCTTACCTCCACCTTACATAATATTTGTCTAAATTATGTATAAATATTTTTAGGGTAATATAGTTTGCTTATGTATCAAACACAAAAAAAAAAACTAAGAATACCTTTTTTTTTTTTTTTTTTGAAAAATATTGTTCATAGAAAAACATTTTTCTTCATAACGAATACACCATGAATCTCAATTTTAGAGGTGTCTTAAGATGATCTAAGGTGGATTTTACCTGAATTTCAAATTGAAACTCGAGGTTAAAGATGACTCCATATGTATATATCCCCCGCCATATGTCATGTATATCCTAATTATCTTTGCCTATATCACATTGTACATCTATTTATCTCATGTATATATGTGTATCTTCATGCAAATTTGATTGATATATATAAATATACAATTTGATCTACACATATAAAATCAGTGTCATAGAAATCTTTGTGTGATATATTCGATATGCCATGAAATATACATATGTTGCAGAAGCGTTGTCTAGTTATGATTTCTTAAGAAGGAGAAGAAAAGCAAGAAAGAAGAGAGGGGAAGAAGAAGAAAGTTGAAATTTGTTTTTTCTCTTCTTTTTTGATTTTTGGTATTGATCTTATTTGAGTTGAGATAAAATTGACTACGTTAATTTCGAAGGAAATATATATTGTTTAACATTTTTGCAATTAGATATACACATATATACTGGTGTCATAGAAATCCTTGTGATATATATATCGATATGCCATGAAATGTACATACGTTAGAAACGTTGTCTAGGTATGATTTCTTAAGGAGGAGAAGAAAACCAAGAAAGAAAAGAGGGGAAGAAGAAGAAAGTTGAATTTTTTTTTAAACTTCTCCTTTGATTTTTGGGTTTGTTTTTATTTGATTTGCTATACAATTGACTGCATTAATTTCGAAGAAATATATATCGGTTACCTTTTTTTTTGGTACAATTGAGTTTGTTCGTGAATCACGAGCACGCGTAATCGTCTTATCTTCAAATTAGCGTTAAACATTTTGAAGGAAATAAATAAAGCAAATGAAAGACTAAATAAATCAAACAAGCAAAGTTCAAAAACAAATCTTAGTGCATAACCGAGTTTCGTTCTTATTAATGAGGGGTCGAGAGTTTCCGAGCTCGACTGATTACATCGTGAAATGATTTAGAATAGCTAATAAAGATGCTAATTCTTAAGGAACAAGCTACGATATTAGTGCTTAAGAAATATGAACGAGCAGAAATCAAATATCTTACAATGTGGAGGGGTGGTAGTGGTGCCATTTATAGGGTATAGAGGTCGCTGATTGACTAATGATGGGTCGGTCTAAATTCCATTGGAGAGTAATCAGCTATCTAGCGTGTGTCAGACGCAGCTCTGTCAAGGGATGAAGGTGTCTCTCTGGATATCCTGACACATTGTCCTTTCACTTGTTTGTTAGCGGGTGGTCGCTATTCGTTCCTTTCCTCAGGGGACTTTTCCTCATCTTGGACATATCCTTTATTACAAATCATAACACTTGAGATGATCTTGTTGGGTTGGGCCAATCCACTTTATTAGAGCCTAAATTCCCCCATACAGATAGTCTCTCCAATTTTCAAGGCTTGTGACCTATCATAATCTCGAGAACTAAAAGATTTGGATCCCTAGTACTATGAAACCAAAATCTAATGCTCCAATTACACATGTAGCACACTATTACTCTTTTTATAGGGTTTCATGCTTTCAATTTTTCCTCTTGCCTAAATCCTCCTTTCGGTTCCCTTGGAAGCATCACAATAATTCATCCCTAGTCATTTCTTTCCCCTTTTCTTCTGGACGTCTCATGGTCTTTTTACCATGGAGAAAAATGCTGCCATCGCTTTCACCGAAGTAACAAGTGCTAATTTTGCTATCCCATCCTCCATCCCAGAAGTCGTAGGTGGCGAGACATCTCTCGCGATTGCTCTACTTCTCGTGTCATCTATGAAGCTACTGACTTCAGTCTTGTTCCTCCTTGTGTCAACCTCTTCTCTCCTCATATGATGCCTCTAGACGAGTTTGAGTCCTTAGTTGATCTAGTTATTCTAAAACACCCCAAATTTAAGAAAGAATGCAAGCGTTTATTGGCCCCTCTTCTTCCTCATGAAAGCATTCCATCGTTCATTTTGTATCTTCCTGGATGAGGATTCTCTTGAGACCATGAAAAGGAATTATGGATGGACAACTAATATTAATGTCCTTTTCTCGCATCCTATCGAGAATATTTCTACCCAAAAGCCTGGGTTCCTGAGAATTTATATATATTTTTTCTCCTTAGGCTTGAGTATAATTTATATTATCCAGTTTATCCTCCCCTTGCATGATATTTAAGGCATCTCTGTAGATTATTGAGGGTTGCACCACACAGTGAGGGACCAGGTCCCTCAAAATTAGTCACAGGTAAAAACACAGTAAATCAATCAGGAACACAATACAGTGTAGAAAATGTAAAGAAGACGGGATTTAACTTGAAAACCTTTTTGCTCAAAGGAGGAAAAACTACAACTTGCCTACACAAGCACCCAAAAGTTCATTATAATCAACCTCTTGATTACAGACTCAAACTTGAACCTAACTCTAGGATCCTTCTACTTGTAATAACTCTATTACAAGCTCACCTTGACAACTCTGCCAAGACTCTCTCAAAACTGATTAACTCTAATTAGTATCAAGCTTAGACAACTCTACCTAAGTAGTCTCAAAGGAAAAAGAAAAGAGCATTACTCTTATAGAATGAGTAATTCAGTTATAAACTCAAATTGGACTCAAGAACACTTGCTATTTTAGCACACACAAGAAATGAGATCTTAAGCAATGTTGAATATGAAGTTTTTGCCTTTTTCTCTCTTCAGTTTTTTTATTTGAAAAAATTGCTTGATAGAGAAACATTTTTTTCCTTTTATAGTTGAGTGATGATAAGGATTGAAATACGATTGGACCAGGCGTCCTAAATAGTACAAGAAACATCTACGTAGTTTGTTAAACAAGAGGGTAAAACTATGCAGATGCGTGCCAGCTGTATTGTAGCCTTGAACATCTAGGGACCTGGTCCCTTGTAGTCGTCTGCTCATCATCAAAATAAGATACAACCATTTTTCTCCTTTTTCATAATGACAAACCAGCCACAGAGTTTTGAGATTCAATAATCATTTATCATATTTAATCATTGTGATTACCACTACTAAAGATGAATGTTCACCCTATCATGCAACACTATGCTTCCATCATTATGCAACTTAGGGACCTGGTCCCTTTATGTTAATTGTCATTAAAAATTGAACTCATTTACTTCCTCCTATCATTGTGTTCCATCATTTCTTCTCCCTGTCAATATGCCATTATGCATTACTAATCACCGAATATGTGCACCACACATGTGCACTTAGTACCTGGTCCCTAACATGCAACACCCACTCCTGGTCCTTAACACATCAAGTCAATATTCCCCCTTTTGACATCATTGAAAAGTGAAAATAGTAAACCAAGAGTAAAGGTAAGTATTGATTCGTTAACTCATAGTCACTGAAGCAACACTAACATGAAAAACAACTTTAATATAAAGGGAGAACAAATGAAGCACACAAATGGAAATTTATTCATTGATAAGTAAGATCAGTACCATTACAATGAAAAAATAAAAATAAAACAACTATATGCAAAGACCACAATAGGACTCAAACGAACCAGAGACTAGAAACTGACACAATAGGACTCAGGTAGAAGGGGGATTAGGAGAGAGAGATTTTAGCAACAACTCGATTCTGGCAGCCTCAGCAGCATGGGCATCCAACAATTGTTTGGTGAGAACCTTCACTTCAGCATTCAATCCTTGAACTTCACCAGTCAGTGTTGACATCTAATTTTTACCCTCCGCGACTAAATTTAATCCTGGATTTCTTCAATGTTTTAATAAAATTGAAATATTTATTTCATCTGGATAAATGCGCTCTAAAGTATTTATTTGGGTTAATTTTTTTATTTAAGTGATGATTATACATTTTCGTATTTACATATACGAAATTGTATAAATTTTGTTACTTAAATAAATATTTTTATCAAAATTGGACTTTTACTGAAATTAATCTTGAAAATTAATCCAAACGGATAAAGTCTTGAATTAAATTTTATTTGTAAATATTATTTGTTCTCAAAATTAATTAATTTGGAGAAATATTTATTTAATTTTATTAAATCAAGAAGCTCGGGATTAAATAAGGTATTAATTCGTATAGAATTTTTAATTTAATTTAGTCGATCTATTAAATTTGGCCATAATTGAAATTAAATTGACCATAATTATGATACAATTGGCCAATTAATTTTTAATTTGGCCAAATATTTAATGAATTGATTAAATCCTAAATTGACTGGGATTATTTTTAAAATAACCCCAAAATCCTTCTAATCCTAACAACACCAAAATAAATTCAAATCCCAAAATTCAAATTTGAAATTCAAAATTTATACTAGATTGTACAATTCTTCCTCAACCTTGTCCTTTTTTAAATTTAAATTTCAAAATTTTACAATTCCCCCTTAACTTTGTCCTTTTTCCATTTTTGAAATTCAAAATTTGTACTAGATTGTACAATTCCACCTCAACTTATCCTCCAACAAACCTTTTACTCAATTTTGAAATTCTCAAAACACCCTTAAATTCTTTCTCCCACATTGGTTAATGAAAAGAATTGATTCCCCATCCTTTTCTATAAATACTATCACTATCTTGATGGAAAATCAAGTCTCAAAGAGTGGAAAAAACTTTTGAGAAAAGAGATAAATTTTTTTAGTAAAAATTTTCAAGCGATAGGCTAATCGGGGTTCTCCAAAGATTATTTTTCATTGGTGATCAAGACTCCGAACAAAGCTTAAAGTACCGTTTTGCTACTCCAAAAAAGGTTAACACGCCTTTCCCTTTTAGTTTTGTTATGTTTTCTTCTTCATCTCCTTCTTCGTAGTTGTAATTTTATTTGTTGAGATTGTTTGCTTTAGACGGCCTTGAAGGCCATAGGATGTTGTGATATCAATATTAAAGTTATTTTTGTGTTCATGATATAAAATGAGCTAATGTGTTTCTTTGGCTTTATTCTTTGATTATTATGATTAGATCGATAAAGTTTCAACCTTTGTTTGATTAAATACGTACTCATGCCTCGTTTAAGTTCTTTATTGACGGATATGTTTATTTTTAGCATGTAAAGTTCTTTTCTTTATATTGAAAAGTATATTTACTATTGTTTGTTACGCCCTAGTAAATTAGATGGATAAAGTTTCGACCTTTGCTTGATTAAAGACGTACTCATGCGTCGTTTAAATTCATTATAGTCGGATATGTTTGCTTTTAACATGTAAAGTTGTTTCCTTTATGTCAAAAAAATAGTTACTATTGTTAAATTTCTGTGAAATTATTTCTCAATTTGAAGTAGTGAGTTACCCGTATCTAGGAATGGTGTTATTTCTGAAAGGCGTATCATAGTGTGCTATGTTTGTAGCCTAGCGATTTGCGAAATCACCGCTTAAGGTTGAAGTTGACCACTTTGGCATACACATGATAGTTAGCTCATTCACATGTAGAAATTTTAATTCAAGTGCTACTTTTAAGATCAAACTCCTTTATCAATCCTTGATTCTTTTGAGTAAAGAGTTATTTTTTCCATGATTATATGCCATAATGTAATGTTAAGTTCTTTTGATATATGTTTGCTGTCATGATTTACTCATTTTCGTGGTCAAAACTGTCTTTGATTTTTTCTCGTTTAGATTGAAAATGTGTTAGGGTTATAGATTTTGTTGAAACGGTGTAGAGAAATAGGAGTTGGCATAATTGGACACTTTTTCTTAGAATTAATTTTTTACTATTTTTCCTATCTTGTCTTTGAATATCATTTCTCAAACATGTTTGATATATACTATTTTCGTCACCTCGCTTTTTTGATTTATTTCTTGAAGTATTTTTGTGCATTTAGACATCCCATTGTAATTTACATACTACCATGAATTTTTTCAAATTTGTCGATTGACTCCATTTAGTATTGAAAAAAATATTATTGCATTGGTATATCTTATATTTCATATTTGAGACGTCGCAAAAAGATTTCTTCATCTTATGCTCATTTCCCTTTTCTTTCTTTAATGAAAACATGTCTTAGACTATATCATATCATAGTATTTGGTGCAAATATGTGTTAATATATAGGTAATATTTGTCCAAATTTTAAGCAAGTATACTTGTGGGTTAATGTCTTTTTTTCAAGAATTAGTTGATTATATTGTGCTAGGCTTGATTTTTGTAAGATTGTTTGAGAAATAGGTTAATTTCCTTTTCGTTGGATAATTTGATTTATTTTTTATATCATAGTATACTATTTCTTTATGCTTGAGAATACTATTTTTTCATCTCATCATTTATCTATTAAGTATAGAATTTTCGAACACATTAATTCTTTTTCTTTTATCTTTTCTTTGCATGACTCTGTTTCGGAGTCCCAACGGACTCTTTTCCTCTTGCATTTCGTAATGGGCCAATGAGGTACGCCTCTTTGAGTCAAATCCAAAGTCTTAACCTAAAGTCGATTATATAGCGTGCGGGTGCAAAAAGATGGAAGAAGAAGGAAATGGGTCAAAATCCATTGATGAGGTCGATAAGAAACTTGAAAAGTCTCGATTTTTGTTATTGCCTTATTCTTTATTTATTTATTTATCTATTTATTCATTCATTTGGGCCTAAAGCCAAAATTATAATTTAATATAGGTAAAGCAGATTTCGGGCCTCAAAGGTCCAAAAACTAGCTTAGGATAGGTTATGGGCCAAAAGCCCAAGTATTTAGATTAGGACAGGTGAAGATGGGTCAAAAATCCAAATTAGCTTAGGACATGGTTTATGGATTTGGATCTAATGGCCTAAGTCTTTTAGTCTCCCCCGTTCCTCTTTATATGCTAATTGTTTTTAGTTTTCTTAGACTTAGTTAAAATCTCCGAAAAGTCATCAAAATTTGTTTTGTACAAATTTTGAAAACAAATTTTTCCTTAATCGATTTCTTTCAAAAACCAATTGTACTTTTTAAAGTTAGTTGAAAAAGTTATTTTCAAATAGTCTGGGTAACCGCAAGTTAGCGGATACTCTTGGTGCCTTAACAACCTTCCAAGAGTATTAATAGGAACCACTTACTCAAAATCTCTATACTTCAAAGATTTTTTCTGTTTTGAATCTTTTAAGTTATATTTTTAGTTTTTCTTGATATTTTCTCAAAAATCAAGTGACGACTCTATAATTTATTATATTGTTTCAAACTTTTTCTTAAAGTTTCAAAATAGTTCTAAAAGTCAAAAAATAAGATTTTCAAATCCTTTAAATCGAAAAAGGCCAAAACAAAAATGATGTCTCTGCTGGGGACTTTAGCTTGGTTCTAACCAAATATTTGAATTAGCTTCTTTGACTAACTATTATAGTGTTTCAACTGTTTATGTGCTTTTGTGTTTAAATTATTGCAATTATTAACTATTGCATTCATGGAATAATCCCGCATTTTAATTATTAAACTGTTTTGGGATTTCGTGGATGTCCAACTCCTATTGTTCAATTCAAAATAAAGTGTTGGAAATATAATGATTTATTGACATGTTAGGCATTCAATGTCTGTTTGTATTTCTAAACCCAAGTTGTCCATTTGAAAACCCGGTCGAAGCCCACTCTAGACATCTAGGATAGATTAAAACCAAAATCCTATTTAGACATGAGCCTTGGACGTCCCAATACCTGAGGAGGTATTGGGCCCATTAGAAAAATTGCCTTACATCTATTTGACCACGAGTCATAACTGACGATCATCCTTTATGTGTTAAATTAAAGGATATAATACCGAATTATACGGGCCATTATCTCTCGGATTTGAGGGTTTTATTTAGATAGTTTCTTTTAGTCAAACGACAATCTACATCGGAAGGATATTCAGATGTGTCATGAAGTTCAAAATTAAAGGACTCCCAAGGAGGTTTAGTTTAGATTTTCTCCCCTACGTAGGACTGATATCATTTTTTTCCCCTTTTCCTCATTTTATATCCCCATTTGCTTTATTCATGAAGTTTGTATAATATATTTGCAGGCAATGGAACGTCTTACAAACGACATGCATATCCTTTAAACATTAGGCTTACCTTTGGCTTGAAAGGTCCATGTATAATAGGGCGCATTATAAATTATTTATGCGCTAAAGTGCATCATTATTTTGCTTTATCTATATTTGCTTGATTGTCTCATGTATAACTTTGGTCAATTATTACAATTCATGAACTAACACTTTCACCTTTGGAGTATTTTTCTTTCTTTTTAAAAAGAGACTGATTTATGGTGGTAATCAAATTTGCTCGATTCACAAAGAGTAAAAACAAAGTAATCATTGATGCCATCAGTCGTGAAGAAGAATGAAGATTTCCCAAAGACGCACTTTCGGCGTCCTTTTGTCTTGTATTTTGAATATATTGTTTTATTTTCTTGTAGTCATACTTTCTTGTCGTTATTTTCTTATAATCACACTTTATGATTTGATTTTTGTATAAAATGAACTACGTTTGACCTGATTTTCCTATTGAAATATGTAGGCTGCTTGTATTGGCTTTGGTCACGTTATTATTTTATATAAACTATGTTTGACCTTAATTTTCAAGAATGGAATACGTAGGTGGGCTATGTCGATTTCAATAATCCCTTACAAAATTTATCTTTCCATCTTATGATGAAACTACGTTTGATATGATTCCTACCTCAATGGAATACGTGAGCACCACACTGACTCGATCATATTCCCCGTAGTATTGTCATATAAACTGGGACAAATTTTTGAGAGGATCTAAAAAATTCTGTAAGAGGATCTTCTTACAACTTACCTAGAGATGACGTTGAAGCATGTAACTGGTGCAGAAATTTTTGAGGTCTTCTCAAAAAATTCACAAAAACTTGGCATTTGTTGCAAAGTTAAACACCATATGTTGCTAAAGCTGAGATCGAGGCATAGTTTTTAAGAAGTTCTCAAATTTCAAGCTACATTACATCAGAATCAACTCAAGTATTTTGCATTCTAGATCAGAATAGAATTTTTGAGGAGATCTAAAAAATTTCATACTAACAATGTTATAAGTTATAAGGAAATTCGAGAGTTTCTATGTTATAAACTGGGGAAGAATTTTTTAGAAAGATCCTAAAAAATTCAACAAAAGGCTGCACTTCAAGATTACAAATCAATGGTAAACAAGGTGCATCAGGAGAGCAAGGCAATACCAATACAACCAGTCTCTCAAAAATAAGAATTTTTCTTTGGATACAGGACCAATGAAGTCAAAACGTTGATAATATTACGCAAGATAAAGGGCATTGCCAGATCCACTAGGGCCTTGCCATAATAATCCAGACAACTTATATTTTTTTTTTCTCTTGATTTGCATTTCTATTACTTCATTATGATCTCTAACACTTTCTCTAATTTTTTAGAGAAAGGACCAAGCAAAACAATTAAGATATGGGGATATCACTCAAAACACTTCTCCAAATCATCACGAGTCAAACAACTGTATCTTCTGTTGCACTCTTAACTTAGTTACAATAAATTATTATGTTATTAATGAGTATTGTTTGAGTCATGCAGGTGATTTATGCAAGATCGTCTCTAAGAACTGACACAAACCAATCCTCTCAAAGTTTGAGGATTCAATCCAGAAGCTCAGGACGTGCACAAGTCCTTTTAAGGATTTTTTATTCAAAGGATGAAGTTTGATAAATCTTCTATTTTTCTTATATTAGGGTTTTCTACCCTCTGAGAAACTTATTATATTGTCATCCCCATTCGACATGACATATCTTATTATTATACTTGGGTCATCCACCCTTTCAAAAGGACATATATTATTATATTTGGGTTTTTCATCCTTTAAGAGAATGCATTGGACCATCACTTTTTTTGAGACACCATATTATTATGTTATAGATCGCCATCTCTTTTAGATTGACATGTTATTAAGTTATGGACTGTCACCTCCTTCAGCGTGACATATTATTATGTTATGGATCGTCACCTTCTTTAGAGTGACATACTATTAAGTTATGGACCACCATCTTCTTCAGTGTGATATGTTATTATTTTATGGATCGTCACCTCCTTCAGACTGACAAGTTATTTAGTTATGGACCATCACCTCTTTTAGCGTGACATATTATTATGTTATGGATCGTCATATCCCTTAGAGTGACACATCATTATGTTATAGACCGCCACCTCCTTCAGAGTGACATATTGTGTTATGGACAGTCACCTCTTTCAGCGTGACATGTTATTATGTTATGGATCTTCACCTCTTTTAGAATGACACGTAATTAAGTTATGGACCGTCACCTACTTTAGAGTGACACATTATTATGTTATGGACCGTCACCTCCTTCAGAGTGACATATTGTGTTATGGACCGTCACCTCTTTCAGCGTGACATGTTATTATGCTATGGATCGTCACCTCCTTCAGAGTGACATGTTATTAAGTTATGGATCATCACCTCTTTTAGCGTGACATATTATTATGTGATGGATCCTCACCTCCTTCAGAGTAATATATTGTGTTATGAATTGTCTCCTCCTTTAGAGTGATATATTATTGTGTTATGGATTTTCACCTCCTTCAACGTAATATATTATGTAGTGTGACCTCCTTCAGGGTGGCATACTAAAACAAGGTATGCATGATTTCCCTTATATTGCATTTGATACTAACAAGTTTAGTACAGGTGATTAATAGATATGTTGGACCATCACTCCATTTAAAGTGACATGATACATTTAAATTGGGTCGTCCGCCCTTTAATGAGACACGTTGAATCGTCACTCCCTTCAAAGTGGCATGCTGTATTTAAATTGGATCATCCGTCCTTCAACGAGATATGTTGGACCGTCATTCCGTTCAAAGTGGCATGTTACATTTAAATTTGGTCGTCTTCCCTTCAATGAGAGACGTTGAACTATCACTCCATTTAAAGTGACATGTTACATTTAAATTGGATCATCCGCTCTTCAATAAAATACTCAATGAGACACGCTGGACCGTCACTCCGTTCAAAGTGGAATGTTACATTCAAATTGGGTCATCCGCCCTTCAATGAGACACGTTAGACCGTCATTCCGTTCAAAGTAGCATATTACATTTAAAATTGGGTCGTCTACCCTTCAATGATACATGTTGGACCGTCACTGTCACGATCTAAAAATGAAGGTCATGATGACACTTGTCTGCGGCATACCTTGACAAGTAAGCCTATCACCCAAACCGATACAAAAAAGAAAAAGACAGAAATATCCCAAGGTAAGGCTTTTAGAACAAAGCCGAACTATACAAGTAATCATAATAATGCAGAAAGAACTTATCCAAAATACCAATCATGCCCAAAATCAGGTGTCAATAGTGTAAGAACTACTAATACAATCCAAGAGTCAAATACATCAGAAAATAACCACGAAATAATAATATCTGTCTCCGAATACTAATAAAGACATAACTACTGTAGAAAGATAGAGGTGATCTTCGGACTCATGAATGTCCAACTGCTACCTTGGAAACTCCAACAATCACCCGAGTCAATCAAGCTGAGGCACACTTGAGTTAGGACATGCATTGAAAGGACGAAGTAGGTATGAGTACAGTCTAGTTGTACTCAGTAGGTATCATAGGCCGACCAAGAAAAGTAGTAAATAAAGCATACAAAATATACACTAAGGGCACATCACCTGCAATCAGAAAATGTCCCACAATGGTAGCCCACACCGCTTGCACTAATAATTCTAATATATCTCACATATATTGCAACATCACACCAAGATAGAACAAAAGTACGTATTATATAACATATAAGAAGAACAAGGGGGAACATGTATATACAAGATCATCAAATACAAGTAAAAGAAGATACAATTAATACATAGATGACAAGTCAATATGTCAATACAACACAACATATCACAATAAAGTAAGTGCAGTGTATATGATGATGATGATGATGATAATAATGATGATGATGCACGAGGTCGTTGCAAAACCTTTGGGATCATTACACAATCCCCGTATACACCTACAGAGGCAAGCCTTCCAAAGCAGGACCTATAGGGGTTTGTCAACCCATATACAATCCACTTATATCATATCTCCTTTCTAGCACATTCCTCAAAAAGGGTTTTATAAGGTATTATAATATCTCCTCCCCGGCACATCCCTCGAGGAGGATTTTAAAACGGTGTTGCCAGTGTTTCTCAGATGTTGCCATGGTGGTGCCAATGTATCATGAATGATTTTGATATGAATATGTACTGCTCACAATCAATCCCAATGATTATTTTCACAACCAACCACAATCATATATTTCCACAACCATGTGAGCCAATATCCACTCATTATTTCAGTTTCATCCACGAATTTTCACGTCTTATTTGGCAAATAAAGTCTGACTATAATGAAAATACACCAATGGTACCATATTAAGTATCTTAATAACACAATAAACTTATTCACATGTGTTCAAGGCTATTAATATCACATAGGACCCCCACACGATCACACATATCACATAATAACTCAATTTTGTCAATTACATCATATATAGGCCCCCACACGGGCACAATACATAAATAATCATTTTTCATGATTAGTTCCCACCCTTAACATGCATTTTGTATTATCATTTACTACCCAGTCCAGTCTGAAAGAGTTAAGCCATAACATACCTCAAAAGTCGAAACCAGTCCGCTACACTTCGAACCCACGACCTTACTTTTCACGAACAATCTCGAACTCCACTACAAACATCAAATATGAAATTTACGCATCAAAATAAAACCAACGACACTCATTTTGACTACTTTTGGTTTGAGATCAAAATGTACCCAACGAAATAGGTTTCCTAAAAAAAAGGAAAAAATCATAACTTTACTTTAAAAACATGTTCCCCATATTTTTAGAAACATACAACTAAAAACCCAAGTTAAATCGAGTAAAAATGAGGTTCAAATCAAAGAAAAACTATTTTTGAGCTTTACCGGGTAATATCTTTAAAATTCGGGTTAAAATAAGGAATCGAAGTTCTTTTAAGGGTTAAATTGATGAAAAATTAGTAATTATAAGATAAAAATATTATTCATGTGAAAGGGAGTGAAATTGGGATTTAAAGTCAAGCCTAAGATTTTTGGGGTTTTGAGAAATTTATCAAGAAATTACTAAGAAAATGTTGAATTCTTACCATAAATCTGTAATAAAACCAAGAAATATGTGTTAATCTAGCTTCCCAAGCTCTTACAAATTTTACTTTTAAGCTCCCACACTATTTTAGGGTTTAACTCTCAAGTGACGAGATGAAAAATGAGCAAAATAGGCCCAAAAATGGGTATAAATAGTGTAGATTTTTCTGCACAACTTTTGCAAAAATGCTGATTTTTTTTTGTCTAATCCGGACTTCAATGAGGTGTTTGAAATTCGTTCGGAGTCCAATATATGCAAATGAATTATGCAAACACACTAAATTCGACGTTACGGACGCGATGGAGATATCAGATTTTCAAAAAAATATCGCTTTTACAAAGTTGACCCCCAAAACTCGAAGTCATAATTTTCCAAATCGAGGGTCGAAATGAAATTTAAAAGCTTTAAAATCATACCAAACATGCTAACACCCTAAAGTCAACATTTCGAATCTACTGGCGAAGTCGTAATTTTAATTCGAGGTCGTTTCGATAAAATATGGGTCCCACGCCTATATTTTCAATTTTTCAACTTTTCGATTAATAGGTCGAAATGAGCTCAGGTGCATTGGGACCCGAGCCAAAGGTCTACCTAGTCTAAAATCAATATTTCGAAGCTATTGGCGCAATCCGTTCAGTCATCCATCACATGGACCAAAAGATATCCCCATAAGTCTAAAATAAGGCTCTCGAAGC
This sequence comes from Capsicum annuum, assembly GCF_002878395.1. Lineage (NCBI taxonomy): Eukaryota > Viridiplantae > Streptophyta > Magnoliopsida > Solanales > Solanaceae > Capsicum > Capsicum annuum. Next base: position 148,727,515 of record NC_061116.1, read on the forward strand.
TATCAAAAAACCACAATATCGCATAGATCATATCAATATGCATCTGAAAATATGACAATCACTCTCACATCCCAGGAATACCATAATGCAACTACAGAGAAGGGTAAAATAGTCAAATCACACAAAATCACAAATTTCATCAAATTTTTAGGTCGTTACATCATACACCACTAAAAGTCTAGTTCGTCCTCGAACTAAGGCAAAAGAAATACTTGAATCAACAAAGAGCTGGGGATAAGAACTATGCATATCCGACTCAACCTCCAAAGTAGCCTCATCTATAGGTCGATGTCGCCACTAGACCTTAACTACAGGAATCACTTTAGAGCACAATCGCCTAATATCTCTAGCCAAAATGTAAATTGACTCCTCAACAAAGGACAATCGCTCATCTGACTGAACTGACTCCTAATGAATGAAATGAGACTCATTAGGAATATAGCAATGAAGCATAGAAACACAAAAAACTAGATGAACAGCTTATAGAATAGAGGGCAAAGACAACTCATCATATCACCAACAGTCCAAAGAATCTCAAATGGATCAATGTACCTGGGGATAAGATTTTCTTTCTTCCCAAACCCCATCACACCCTCCATGGGTAAAACTCAAAGGAAAACATGATCACCCAAATCTCAAGGCATGAAGTCTACGATCAGCATATCACTTCTGTCTACTCTGAGCTGCTTGAATTTTATCCTGATTGATCCGGACTCTGACCAAAGACTCACGAAGCAAGTTTGTACCTCGAGGTCTTACCTCTGAAATATAAAACCAACCCACTGGGGAGAGATAATGCCTACCATATAATTCCTCAAAAGAATCCATATCAATATTGGAATGGTAGCTATTATTATATACAAACTCTGCTAAAGCCAAAAAGTGCTCCTACTGGCCACCAAAATCTATCACGCATGCGCGGAACATCCTTCAAGATCTGGATAGTTCATTTTGACTGGCCATCATTCTGGGGTGAAATGCTATGCTAAGATCAACCCGCATACCTAACTCATCTTGAAAAATCTTCCAAAATTGAGATGGGAACACAGAACCTTGATCTGAAATAATGGACACCGACATACTATGCAGACGTACAATCTCACAAATAAAGATAGGGGATAACCACTCAGTACTAAATGAGATTCAAAGTGAAATGAAATGAGCTGACTTGGTTAATTAATCCACGATGACCCAAGCACTGTCAGAATTATGAGATGTATGAGGCAGACCAGTCACAAAGTCCATGGTGATCTATTCCGACTTCTACTCAGGAATGGGCAACCACTGAAGTAATCCACCAGGTCTCATATGCTCTGACTCCACCTACTAACAACATAGGCAACGAGCTATAAAATATGCCATATATCTCCTCATACCACCCCACCAGTAGTGTTTTCTCAAATCATGATACATCTTAGTCACACCTAGATGGATAGAATATCTGAAATAATGGGCCTCCTCCAAGATCAACCTAATCCAGTCACCCACTCTCGAAACACAAACTCAGCCCCCAATTCTTAAAACTTTATCTAAATCAAGTGAGGCTTCCTTATTCTCTCCCCTTAACACTTTATATCGAATCAACCTCAATCCAACATCATCAAACTGATGAGCTTGAATCTGCTTTATCAAAGAAGATCTAGCCTCCACAAATAACAAAGCACGCCCAGGTATTGAAATATCAAGTCTAACAATCTGGTGAGCAAAAGACTGAACCTCTAAGGCCAAGGGCCTCTCTTGGGTCAAAAGATACACCAAGCTACCCATGCTAGTCGACTTTCAGCTCACTGAATTCGCAACTACATTAGCCTTGCCCGGATGGTAGAGAATAGTTAAGTCATAATCCATAAGTAACTCAAGCAAATGACGCTTCCCCATATAAAGATCTTGCTGGGTAAAGAAGTATTGAAGGCTACAATGATCTGAGAAGATCTCACAACGAACTCCATACAAGTAATGTCTCTACAACTTTAAAGCAAATACAACTGCACACAACTACAAATCATGGGTAGGATAATTTCTTTCATGAGTCTTTAATCTTGACGAGATGGATACACAATCACCTTGATTTCCTACATCAACACAACACCCAATCCAACACCGAAAGCATCACAAAACACGATAAAGCCCATGCCCTCCTTGGGAAAAGCCAATATAGTAGCTGAAGTCAATAAATCCTTGAGCTTTTGGGAGCTCTCCTTACAAGTATCAGACCACTAGATGAAAATCTTTTTCTGAGTCAACTTTGTCAAAGAAGCTGTGATTAAAAAGAAACCCTCAACAAAATGCTGATAATAACCTGCTAAGCTGACAAAACTCTAAATTGAAATAGGTCTAGTCCAATCACAAACCGCTGCAACCTTGACTGGATCAACTATAATACCTTCCTTTGTCACCATATGATCCAAGAAAGAAACACACTCTAACCAAAAATCACACTTAGAGAACTTCACGTATAACTTCTCATCCCTCAATTTTTAAAGCACAATCCATAAATGCTCCTCACACTCAACCTCACTCTTGGAATACACTAAGATATCATTTATAAATACGATAATAAATGAGTCAAGATACAGTCAAAACACCCATTTGATCAACTCCATGAATGTGGCAGGGGCATTGGTCAACCTGAAGGACATGACCAAGAACTCATAATGACCATATATAGTCTAAAAAGCTATCTTCAGAATATCCAAATCTCTAATCCTCAACTGGTGATACCCGGATCGCAAATCAATCTTCAAAAACACTGTATCACCCTGAAGATGATCAAACGAATTATCGATACGAGGAAGAGGATACTTATTCTTAACCATCACCTTATTCAACTATCGATAATAAATGCACATCTGCATAAATATATCCTTTTTTCTTCAAAAATAAGATAGGCGCACCCCAAGGTAAAATACTAGGTCGAATAAATCCCTTATCCAACAACTCCTGCAACTGATCCTTCAGTTTTTTCAACTCTGCTGGGGCCTTCCTATAAGAATGAATGGAAATGGGCTTGGTGCCCAACTCAACATCAATAATAAAATCAATATATCAATCCGAAGGCATACTATACAAGTCCATGGGAACACATCCATAAACTCACGGACATAATCCAAGGACGGAGGTGAAATAACACTGGTGTCATGAATATGGGATAAGTAAGATAAACATCCACTCTCAACCAATTTATAAGCTCGAATAGAAGATATAATCCTCTTAGGACCTGAATGAAATACACCCTTCCAAGCTATCTTTGCACCCTTCAATACACTGCTACGGATGCCCATGGCAGATCCCATGGCATGTGGGTTAGTCCGGTAGTCTAGAGCCCGCGACACGTGCCTCATCTCCCTTCCTTAATTTTTTCCAACTTTTGTTCTCATTTTTGCAAGAGAAATTGGGTTTTTTTCCTTCATCCAATTGGTCCATAACACGGGATTAAGGGTCCCAAAAATATAATTTATCATCTTATTCATAAAATTATCTCAAAATAAAGCATTCTGTCTCAAGAACAAAACCTAGCCTCTTCAAAAGAAACAAGGGATTCAAGCTTAATTTTCAAGAAAATCATCAAGAACCTTCACAAATTCATCAATTAAGGTATGTGTGATGTTCATCCATGTAACACCCCAATTTTTTGAATTGAAATGCTACACGGTGCTTATGACCCCGAAGGACCACAAGCTAACTCATGACTGATATCTATACCTGTACTCTGTATATTATAATATAAAAATACGGAAACATGTACTGAATTGCCATAAGGTTCAAATCTAAATAAAGATCTGATAAGATAATGTCTAAAAATGGTATAGAAATACCAAAAGAAATTTAAAATAACTATCTGACATGTTATAGTCTGGAAAGCCTCTAACTATCTGACTAATGAGTTGATAGGACATGTCCCCAACTAACTCCATCTAGCAACTGAAATAAAATAGTAAATAAAGCAATAGTCATATCATCCTCAAATGAGAAGGACTTACTCCAAACTCTGAACACTGGAATACTACTGCTGATCTGGAGCTCATACCTCTGAACTTATGGTGTAACATAAAAGAAAGCACCATATCACAAATGCATCAGTATGTCTGAATGTACTGAGTATACGAGTGAGGTAGGCTAAATACAAAGGGTTATATGCATGAACAATACTGACTGATATGAACGTGAGAATACATACATGCATACATAACTGTAACTAAACTCGTAGAGATACAGACTACTGAGTCTGAATACTGACAACATGAGTGTACTAATACTGAGATACTGAATAGATGAACGACCATTTCTGAAAGTTCAAATTATGAAAAACTGGTCTGATTTACTGTGTCTAATAGTTCTGAAATTGAATACTGAGTATGTAAATCACTAATAAGTGAGAAACTAATAATGTATTACTAAATATTGAGGGACTATTACAATTTTACTGATATATGAATAACTGTATATGACAATTTTGATTATGAAAAACTGGTCTGGTTGACTGTATTTGGCAGTCCTGAAGCTGAATACTGATATTATGAATTCTGATAACTGATGTGACTAATAACATAAGTACTAATAACATAAGTTTTGAGAACTGATATAATTGATAGCATAAGTGACTGTATCTAACAGTCCATAAATCTAAAAGAACTATTGAGTTTTATTCTATTTCTGAGTTGACTGTATCTGACGGTCCTGAAATTCGTAACTAAAACTGTGGGAGATAGTTGTTTAACAACCATGCCCCGTATGTTCCATTCTGGCTAAGATGGGGTCCAATATCTACATCGACTGGAAGGGTGTCAATACCGCACCACTAGTAAGGACAACGTGTGAGCAACCCTCATATAACAGGTAACTCTAGTAAGAATGGTGGGAACCCTCATATAACAGGTTAAGCCACCTCATCTACCCTCATCTAACAGGATGCGATGTCTCAACCTATGCTGGCTACATAGTTTTGGAACGCAAGGATGACTGCTAAAAATCATACCCTCATATAACAGGTGAGTTCACATCCTTGGGTTCACTCGGTGCTAACTCCTACTCCCATCTGAAGAGACTGAACATGATTAACTAAGCTGAACTGAATAAATGAACTAAACTTATTAGCTGAACTGATACTGATTAACTGGACTAATACTAGTGGTATTGTTTAGTGGAGATAAACTAAGTTTACTGAATTCCGATGACTGATGGAATGTACTGAATTTTGAGGACTGGTTGAGAGTACTGAAGTTACTGAGATTAACTGTGAATATTAAGGTTGTTGAGGTTACTTAGCACTGAGATTACTGAGATTACTGAACTACTGAGATTTCTGAGTTTTCTTGAGTCACATGACTGACTGAATTCTATAGATCCTATGTTGTCTGAGAGTATCATGATAACATGACATGACTCTAGGCACACAGCTACATTTTTCGGGTACAAGTACCCCCAGGACTCGATGGAAGGAAACTGACACAACTTGACTTTCTTGAGTACATGACCATCAATAACAATCCATAATACATGAGTGAGGGATTTCATGAAGTACATGATCATCATAATATCTAACATGAATAGGAATGCTTATAATCAAGTCATGAATCTCATATTCTAATATAATGGGCATTCCGATAACATATACTGTTCATAACGATAACATGGAAACCATTTAAGCATAAGGGAATGGCAAACATGTAACATTTAGTTCATATTGTAATAATTTGAGGATAACTCATGTGATACTTCAAAATCATGATCTTGTTCATAGCATGGAAGGCATATAGACACACAATGAATCCATTCTCCAATCATCATGTTCATTCCATTAACATATATATTGCACAACAATGACAAGTGAGCTCTTTGAACATAATAGACTACCATGAATTTATCATGTTGTTCACCCCTAAGTTATAATACATGATTTTTATCATTCTAGGCATTTTATCAAACACCTTACATGTACAATATTGAGCATAGATGTACTTAACAAATTTAGAAATCTTGAACCACCCAAATTCATGGATTTCCAACTAACATGCCCATACACTTCTTGGAAACACATTTAGATACCATCCTGAAACACAATTAACAACCATCAACATGAACATAATCACACAACAACATAAAGATTATAATTTATTATTTAAAACATGGTTCTTGAGCTCCACGGATGAAAGGGATCTGTGGACGAACACTACGCATACCTTAGTGATTGAATCTTGAAAGATATCTACTAATCTACTATTTCTGAACGTTCTTGAAGAAATCCTTAGGCTTGCTCTTGAGGAGATGATCTTGAGAGGAAACCCTAATCTTGTGGTTTAGAGTGTATGAGAGAGATTTTTGAGATATTTAATTAAAGAGAATGAAAAATAATATGTTTCTTAAGGGTTATAAGTCGTGAAAAGTAAAGGAAAAAGACCAAAATAGCCTTACTAAAACATCCCTCAATTGCTAAGAAAAATAGCTGACGACATTCGTGACAAGCTGTCATACTGGTGATAGGTCGTCATGAATTGTCGTCACAAAAAGGTGAAATCTTGGTTTTCTGGTTAAGGTTGAAGATATTGGTGATAGGCCATCACGGGCGTGATGTTTTTTCACAAAATATCGTCACTGGGGTGAAAATCTGCCCAGGGATGACGACATTGGTGATAGGCCGTCACTGGCGTGACGGCTTGTCACAAAATGTCATCACTAGGTTTCCCAGCCTGACATGCCAGAGTAAAATGGGTATAACTCCTTGCTTTGATATCGGATTTAGGAAAAATTAGTACCGTTGGAAAGATAATTCAAAGAGATTTTATTTGATATATATTAAGACGCACAGTTAGTCATATACAATGAGTTATAATCGATTAAAGTTGACCCAAGTTTTGATTCTCACTAAAACTTGAACGATAGGAAAGCTTTCAACTTGTACTTGAGTTAGGGGACCTCTATGATCTATATTCATGCTCAAATAGATTCCCACACTACATAATTGATTAACACACTAAATTTATATAGGATTTAAGGCTTTTGAAACATCAACGCATAGTAATGACGGATTTTTTATCTTAGTCCAAAATGTGGGGTATTACAATATCTCCTCCTTGGGAATATTCGTCCTCGAATGAGACTGACTAGGATGAGAGAAAAAACAACTGACATGGATATAAAGCATGAATGACTGATCATGATTTCATGGCTGACATAATTGATAAGCTGAACATATCATATTGAACATGCATATCTGATGCATGCATAACTGATTCATAAGTACATGAGCGAGAGTACTGATAAGATGATCACGCATATCTGATGCGTGAATATATGACTGTACTGGCTCATATCATGCAAATGAATATGCAATGGTAAAGATACCAAGTTTGAACTGGATACCAAGTTTGAACTGGGAACTGAGCATGAAGCGGAATACCAAGTTTGTACTATAATTTGAACATGAGAATGAGTAAGCTCAAAGAAGACTGCTACTATGTACTGAAAATACCGATGAGTCTGAGATTGATTACTCAATATGCATGAGTGGAGACATAAGAACATAACTGAGTCTGGAACATGATACATGAACTGAACTAAGTCTCTAATGCGTGACATGGACAGAGTATCATATCGTGGCTACACTGAGCCATTGAGTACATGGCTTACTGCTGAGTTTTGAAGCTAGAAGGTTGGCTCATAAGTAACACTTCCTCCAAGATAGATTCATCAAAGAAAACGACATGTCTAAATCAAGAAAGTTTGGGGGCTATAGTGTATCTCCCCCTTGGGACACTATATCCCTTGAAGGATGCTGGACTAACCTTACTGAGATATTGAGGAAGTTGAGGCGATGCAAAAGGTGCATAGGTGCAAAATCATGACTGATTATCTGAGATTTGAAACTGAAACGTGATGTACGAATGCATAGACATACTGACTTGTCTGATTAACTGAGTAACTGGTAATTGAATATTGGGTATGCAAGACTGAATTGTACTTAATCTGAGTAGCTGGGCTGAGTCCATAAATTATTATGCGTATGAGAAAGGACTAACTGAGTAACAGAGGTAATTGATCATGGATTTCATGAAAGCTATATTATCTGAAAATACAAGACCAAGTGTATTACATAATTTGGAAACATTCCATAGACTGAGGTATTGGAGTACCTATAACTGAGTAGCTGATAATTGTATGCTATGGTCAAGCAAGTCTAAAACTAAACAGAATTTTTGAGCTGAATACAGATCTGAAGCTGACACTATAACTTAAGACTGTTATTGGGATCCATACTGGAACTAAATGCTGGGTCCAGATAACTGAATACTGAAATTGAGGTTTTGACTAATACTGAAGTGCTTAATTCTGAGACTGAGCACTAATTACTGAGTGTTGAGTAGTAAAACTGTAACTGAGATGGAAACTGAGTTATGATAGTCGCATAATGAAGGATGACATAAGTCAAGGCTCTGAATATACATTCACACTCTAATTTTTTTTCCAATTTCTAAGTACTACCTCTTGCTAGCCCTTTGTTTGCATACTAACAGAATATTTAAGCCTATCCTCGTATCTACACCCTCGTATAAAATATGCATGCAATAATCTTCTCTTAATATGAAACACTAACTCTCTCCCATGTAAGAAATTTCTCGACACTACACTATTCTCATTAAGAGAGCTTATGAAGGGTTAAATCAGGAGAACCTGAAACATAAATGGATACTGACTGAACTTGACACATAACTGAAGCCTGAGGAATAGAATATTAACAACATAGATTTACCAAAAAGGTCTGAACTGTATATACATGATATATTCTTAATTTATCTGGTCAGTGGAGGCATAGCATGAGTCATGGAAACTGAGTATACTGGGGAGTATGATATGTGTACATGAGTCATGAGCTGCATGACCTAATTCTAGAATTTCTGAGTTCATGGAATATAATTTGTAGCACTGAGTGATCTAGAACTGAACTTCCTATATTGGGAACTGAAAGCACACATAATTTTATGGAATACGTGTGAATATAAGCTATATCCATGGAATCTAAGACATGAAGCATACATAGGCACTATGCTGACTGAAGTAGAAAGCTTTACGCTGAGATAAGGATGGGTCAGGAATCGCCTCCCCTAACTGCTTTTCTGTACATACTGGCACTACTACTGGAATCTGAGAGCCTGACTTGGGTACTTGATCTACCATCTCCCCCTTGGCTTTAAGCCATCATCACATACTTACACTCTGATCAATATATGCTCGCCTTACTAAACACACCATCTTTCTCTGTTTCCTCACATACTACTAATATCACATTCACACCTTCATGCTTAATTTCAAGTCAATAAACTTAAATTTCTAACTCACACTGTTCAAGCCTACTGATTTATTATAGCATAACTATCCCCATGAATACATAATTTTTTCAATCTGGATATCGTATCCCAACTTATCTACTGCTAAACTCTTGGGTTCATGCTTTTAACTCTGGTTTACATGCTATCATAGGATTTTGAGAAGGGATCTGATGGCATATCTAAATCTAGGTTTGAGAACGAGTTCTCATGATCATGAATGAGATCCGCACAACTTTGGAACATAAGGGAACTGACGGGATACTGTCTGAGAAAACCCTATCTTTAAGACTTGAGCTTCATTATTTCTGTTACCTTGAAAGTAAGGTGGAATTAACATGAGTGAAGCATGATTAGAATCTATATGAGTTTCTTAGAGAGCCTTGCTATAGCACGATCTGAGACATGAAAGAAGGGAAACTTTTCCTAAAACATCTCATAGCCTCCTGCACATAAGTGTGGTGCACAATACACGCATGTACAAGACTCTACTAGATGTGGCTTTCAGACTTCCTAGGACTCTATTGAACTTTAGGCTCTGATACCAAGTTTGTAACACCCTAATTTTCTGAGTCGAAATGTTATACGGTGCTCATGACCCCAAAGGACCACAAGCTAACCCATGATTGATATCTATACGTGTACACTGCATAATATAACATGAAAATGCAGAAATATGTACTGAATGGCCATAAGGTTCAAATCTGAATAAACATCTTATAAGATAATGTCTGAAAATGGCATAACAATACCAAAAGAAATTTGAAATAATTGTCTGACATGCTATAGTCTGGAAAGCCTCTAAACTGTCTGGATAAGAATTTGATGGGACATGTCCCCAACTAACTCCATCTAGCAACTGAACTAAAATAGTAAATTAAGCAATAATTATATCATCCTTGAATGAGAAGGATTCACTGCAAACTCTAAACACTGGAATGGTACTGCTGATCTGGATCTCGTGCCTCTGAGCCTATAATGTAACATAAGAGAAAACACCATAGCGCAAATGCGTCAGTACGTCTGAATGTACTGAGTATACGAGTGAGGTAGGCTAAATACAAAGGGTTATATGCATGAACAATACTGACTGATATGAATGTGAGAATACAAACATACATACGTAACTATAATTGAACTCGTGGAGATACTGACTACTGAGTTTGAATACTGACAACATGAGTGTACTGATACTGAGATACTGAATAAATGAATGACTATTTTTGACAGTTTGAATTATGAAGAACTGGTCTGATTGACTGTGTCTAACAGTCCTGAAATTGAATATTGAGTATGTAAATCACTAATAAGTGAGGAACTGATACTGTATTACTAAATACTGAGGGACTAGTACTATGTTACTGATATATGAATAACAGTATATGACAGTTCTGATTATGAAGAACTGGTTTGGTTGACTGTATCTGACAGTCCTGAAGCTGAATACTGATATCATGAATTTTGATGACTGATGTGACTAATAATATGAGTTCTGAGAACTGATATAATTGATAGCATAAGTGACTGTATCTGACAGTCCATAAATCTGAAGGAATTATCTGAGTTCTGTTCTATTTCTGAGTTGACTGTATCTGATAGTCCTGAAATCTATAACTGAAACTGTGGGAGGTAGTTGTTTAATCGACATGCCTCGTATGTTCTATTCTGGCTAAGCTGGGGTCCAATCTTTGTACTGACTGGAAGGGTGTCAATACCGCGCCACTGGTAAGGACAACGTGTGAGCAAACCCCATATAACAAGTAAATCTAGTGAGAATGGTGGGAACCCTCATATAACAGGTTAATCCACCTCATCTATCCTCATATAACAGGCTGCGATGTCTCAACCTATGCCGACTACATAGTTCTGAAACGCAAGGATGACTGCTAAGAATCACACCCTCATATAACAGGTGAGTTCCCATTCTTAGGTTCACTCGATGCTAACTCCTACTCCTATCTGAAGAGACTGAACATGATTAACTAAGCTGAACTGAATAAATGAACTAAACTTATTAGCTGAACTGATACTGATTAACTGGACTGATACTAGTAGTATTATTTAGCGGAGCTAAACTAAGTTTACTGAATTTCGATGACTAACGAAATATACTGAGTTCTGAGGACTGGTTGAGAGTACTAAAGTTACTAAGATTAACTGTGAATACTGAGGTTACTAAGGTTACTGAGCACTGAGATTACTGAGATTACTGGACTATTGAGATTTCTGAGATTACTGTGTTTTCCTGAGTCACATGACTGACTGAATTCTATAGATCATCGCTTGACTAAGAGTATCATGATAACATCACATGGCTCTAGGCATACAACTACATTTTTTGGTACAAGTACCTCCAGGACTCGAATGAAGAAAACTGACACAACTTGACTTTCTTGAGTACATGACCATCAATAACAATCCATAATACATGAGTGAGGGATTTCATGAAGTACATGGTCATCATAATAGCTAACATGAATAGGAATGCTTATAATCAAGTCATGAATCTCATATTCTAATATAATGGGCATTCCGACAACATATACTGTTCATAACGATAGCATGGAAACCATTTAAGCATAAGGGAATGACAATCATGTAATATTTAGTTCATATTGTAATAATTTGGGGATAACTCATGTGATACTTCCGAATCATGATCTTGTTCATAGCATGGAAGGCATATAGACACACTATGAATCCATTCCCCAATCATCATGTACATTCCATTAACACATATATTGCACAACAATGACAAGTGAGCTCTTTGAACATAATAGACTAGAATGAATTTATCATGTTCACCCCTAGGTTATAATACATGATTTTTATCATTCTAGGCATTTTATCAAGCACCTTACATGCACAATATTGAGCATAGCTGTACTTAACAAATTTAGAAATCTTGAACCACCCAAATTCATAGGTTTCCAGCTAACATGCCCATATACTTCTTGGAAACACATTTAGATACCATCTTGAAACACAATTCACAACCATCAACATGAACATAATCACACAACAACATAAAGATCATAATTTATTATTTAAAACATGGTTCTTGAGCTCCACAGATGAAAGGGATCCGTGGACAAACACTACGCATACCTTAGTGATTGAATCTTGAAAGAGATCTAATATTTCTGAAGGTTCTTGAAGAAATCCTTAGGCTTGCTCTTAAGGAGATGATCTTGAGAGAAAACCCTAATCTTGTGGTTTGAGAGTGTATGAGAGAGTTTTTTGAGATGTTTAACTAAAGAGAATGGAAGATAATATGTTTCTTGAGGGTTATAAGTCGTGGAAAGTGAAGGAAAAAGATCAAAATACCCTTACTAAAACGTCTCTCAATTGCTAGGAAAAATAACTGACAACATTCGTGACAAGCCATCATACTGGTGATAGGTCGTCACGAATTATCATAAAAAAAGGTGAAATCTTGATTTTCTGGTTAAGGTTGACGACATTGGTGATAGGCCATCACGGGCATGACCATGATGACAATTATGGGTGGGATTGTGTTGTTGACCTGAAAGAGGTATCTTATTAGTGTCTCTAGATTTTGTAGGAGATTTTTTAATATATGTAATCAACCCTTCGGCTATACTAAAGAGATAAGAAATATAAAAAGAATTCTCATTTGATAATAATTCAAGCTACTTTAGCTATACTTCTTTTATGCAGCCATGAGTTGTCAAAAGAATATTTGATACACTAAATTACCATAAAGACAACTGCAAATGTAATTTATGGACAAGGAGTTATTCGAATGGTAAGCACCTCCCATTTCCAACTTTGATGCTGTGAGTTTGAGTCGCGAAGGAAGTAAAAAAATGATGAAAGCCTTTAGGAAGAGGTAAAAAAAATCAATTCACGTACTATTTGTTACTCCCAAAATACAGGTGCAATATAAAGTTCACCATTTAAGTGTTTGTGCGAATATGTGGATATATTAGTTTATTTGTCACAAAATATCCATATCTTCTTTTATATAGAAAAAAATATCATCTTACATAGCATTGAAAGGGTGAAAAAAATATGTTCTATTGACTCAAATATAATAATAAAAAGTATACCATTTGAAAAAATACAATTGAAGAATCACAAATAAGTTGGTTTCTTAAAGCTTTACCAAAAAAGTACGAAAATGGAGACATTTTGTGTCATAACTTACAAAGTGATTTCTTTATTTTATTGCATTTTATATAATATTAGGTTTTAATATTTTTCAATGTAAATTTAAGAGACATTACTTACAACTAATCATCATCCTATAGTTATAAGTTGTAAAATTCTTCTACATTTACCATGTTAAGAAGCTTCATAAATCTGTAATAAACATTTTATTATGCAATATGATGTGGCAAATATCAAAACCAAATGGGTATCTAATTGTGCCAGGTGACGACAAATAATTTTTTAAAAATATATAAGCATAAAATATTATCTTTGCGTTAGCTCAGTGATTGATTGGGTACCATTTAAAAAAGTCAAGGATTCGAATCCTCCTGTCTCTAGGTTTTATATATATATATATATATATATATATATGTTTTTACATTATAGTGAATGTCTACCAAGATCTACTTTGATATCTATTAGGATTTGAAGCATCTGTCTTTTACTCAGATTAGGAGTAAATTTTCCGAGGGGAGTTTTGTTCATTGTATTTACAATCTTATGATCCCTCAAGAGAAGCAATAACAATTACTTTCTCTATTCTCTGTACTCTTCTTCTTGTTCTTTATTATTTTATATCACGTTATCAGCACGAGACTCTGACAAACAAGGTGAGATTATAAATCTGAAGGATTTCAAGGTTAGTAATTCTTTATGGTATCTTTCTTTTGCTACTATTTATATAATTATTATTGGATTTGAGGAAAAATAATTAGTTTGGAACCATTTATATTTTAAATTTATTCTTCAAAAGTAATATTATAAAAAAGGATGATAATATGTTGGGTTCAAATCCCATCGATTCATGTCTAAAACGCCTTTATATGAATAAGATGTTGAGTTTGAATCTCAATACACCATATTGATGATATTATGATGGGTAAGGCAAAATAATGGGTGTTTAATACAAAGTCATGAAATTCAACCCATTGAATATGCTCTATTCCATGAAGTGAATATGGTAGCAATATATGACAAGTCTGAAATATGACAACTTACTTCATTCTTGAGGTGTATTTGGTAGCCGTGCATAATATGTTTGGAAGAAGACAAGTGATTAAATGCACGAATATATGCGTGGAGGGACAATATGATAATGATCATCAAAAGTGACAATATTTTCACACGCTTATATGATTATAAGATATACTAGAGAAGAATTCTCTACATCATATGTATGCCTCGATTTGCTTCTGAAGTAGCAAAATCTTGAAAGAGGTTATAAGCTATCA